>NW_024100134.1:530000-884563 GCF_016545835.1 Crotalus tigris | reverse complement strand
CGAGAATCGAAAGCCCTGGCTTTCGAGGCGGGCAAGCTCACCGCCGGCGCGATGAAGGACTCATGGATTTGTATTACCTTCTGCCACCTGACCCACATCTGATGCTGGGCTGCTGTTGATTGATGTCCTGAATGAAGCCTTTGAAGGGAGTCCCAGCTTAATTAAAATGTTTGCTTGGCTCGCTGTGATCTGTGAAGCTCTCGATAAATATTGAATTGGGTTCATCTGCTGGTTACTGCCAGGGGATAAACAGATGCTTTGTGCTGCTTAATCAAGAAGCCAAGGCTATTTTATTTTTTTAAAAGGAAGGGTTTTTTTCAATCAGGCCGCTTCGGGATCTCGGCCGTGTGTGCTTGTGTGGGATTTCGCACACCCGGCACTCTCGGCGAACCAGTTTTGTTTCCCCATAATATGTATTTTAGGGGCTTGGAGAAAGAATTGTCTCAATAAGGTTTGGAGGCTAAAGCATATAAGGAACAGCTGCTGGAATTGAGTAGGTCCAGTTTAACGAAGAGAAGGACAAGGGGGGACATGATAGCAGTATTCCAATATCTCAGGGGCTGCCCCAAAGAAGAGGGAGTCAAGCTGTTCTCCAAAGCGCCTGAAGGCAGGACAAGAAGCAACGGGTGGAAACTAATCAAGGAGAGAAGCAACCTAGAACTAAGGAGAAACTTCCTGACAGTTAGAACAATTAACCAATGGAACAACCGGCCTCCAGAAGCGGTGAATGCTCCAACACTGGGAGTTTTTAAGAAGAGACTGGACAGCCATTTGTCAGAAATGGTGTAGGGTTTCCTGCCTGAGCCAGGGGGTTGGACTAGATGACCTCCAAGGTCCCTTCCATCATCATCATTATTATTATTATTATTATTATTATTAATATTTGCTCAGGAGGAGGGTTTTTTAGTGCTGTTTGAGCTTGGTTGTTTTCTTGCAGACATCTCATTACCCAACTAGCTAACATCATCAAGGGTGGTGTGAATTGTCTTTGTTTTTTAAGTACAGGTAATTCCTCCACTTACAACCATTCGTTTAGTGACTGTTCCAAGTTACAACAACACTGAAAACGGTGACTTATCACCAGTCCTCATACTTATGACCATCATGGCATCTTCACAGTTACATGATCAAAATGGCGCACATTTACAACAGTTGCCATGTCCTGAGGTCTTGTGATCACCCTTTGCAGCTTTTCCAGCCGGCTTCTGACAAGCAAAGTCAGTGGGTGAAGCCAGATTTACTTAATGACTGCATGATTCACAACATCTGCAGTGATTCACTTAACAACCATGGCAGAAAGACGGTAAAATGGGGCATGACTCATTTAATGCTTGTTTTGCTTAACAGTGGAAATTTGGGGTTCAATTGTGTCATAAGTCAAAGACTATCTGTAACTATATATGAAGAGATAGATTGATAGACAGACGGACGGACGGACAGATCCAGGAGATAGATAGATCCAGGAGATGATAGATAGATAGATAGATAGATAGATAGATAGATAGATAGATAGATAGATAGACAGACAGACAGACAGACAGACAGACAGACAGACAGACAGACAGACAGACATGGATGATAGATAGATAGATAGATAGATAGATAGATAGATAGATAGATAGATAGATAGATAGATAGATAGATAGATAGATAGATAGATAGATAGATAGATAGATAGAATGACAGACAGGCAGACAGACAGATAAATTGATAGATAGACAGATCCAGGAGATAGATAGATCGAGATGATTGAGAGACAGATTGTTTTAGAAGTGTGCAAGCGTGCTTGTTGGTATGTTTGCCTCAGGGGTGCACGAGATCCAGTTGGAGGAAATGCAGTTTGCTCACGCTGCAGGGTATGATAGCCTTTGCTTCTTTGTGTGTCCAGGTGTTGTTTTTTGGGTTCTGTTGGGAAACTGCCAGATAGGCTGGATGAAGGAGTCAAACGAGGGCGTAGCTTAGAGTCCTTGCCAGCTGCAAGGGGCATAATAAGCCTGACCTTCCCCAAGACCCATGGAAGCCTTATCTGGGCAGGTTTTTGAAATAGTTAAAGTTGCTGACTTTGGCTGTTTGTAAGAAACTACAGTTGCTTGTGCCTGCCAGGTGTGTCGGGAGAATATGTGGCAGAGGATTTTCATAGCTTGAGGGGACTTTTTTGGTTATGACTGAATGGCCGGTATTTGCCAAGTTCCTTTTTTTTTAATAATCATTTTTTTATTTTATTCAGTATTAAAAAACAAACTCAAAAAGGATACAAAAACAAAACACAACTAACATGGCCACAGAAAAAAGGAAAAAAAACCAAACCAGATGTATACATAAATTGCTCCCTCTAGTTCAGGGGTAAGCAACCTTGGCTCTTTTATGACTCGTGGACTTCAACTCCCAGAATTCCTGAGCCGGCACGGCTCAGCATGGAAACCTCTCCCTGTCCCCTCAGCATGGCTGGCTCAGGAATTCTGGGAGTTGAAGTCCACGAGTCATAAAAGAGCCAAGGTTGCCCACCTCTGCTCTAGTTGAATACTGATATACTTCAAAGGTAATAACTCCTCACTTCGGGGTTTGCCTAGCTTCTAAGAGGAGATATACTTAGTCAATTCCAGCCTAGGGGTAAGGAATGGAAAGATTTAAGGGATTTTTTTTGTTTGTTTGATTGATTGTCTGTGGGTCACTGACAGGATAGGGATGGTCAGAGTTTGTGAGTGGAGGGGATAGCACGGGTGGCCTGTAAGTTTTCCTTCTCATTCTCCCTTCCCAGGATGATATTGATGTTATTCATTTAATTGTGTCCGATTCTGTTCTGTTCAGATGGTCTCCCTAGGTCAGGGGTAGGCAACCTTAGCTCTTTTATGACTCGTGGACTTCAACTCCCAGAATTCCTGAGCCAGCCATGCTGAAGAGAAAGGGAGAGGTTTCCATGCTGAGCCATGCTGGCTCAGGAATTCTGGGAGTTGAAGTCCACAAGTCATAAAAGAGCCAAGGTTGCCTACCCCTGACCTATGTCTTCCAATCTTGCACTGCTTCTTTGAGTTGTTCTGTTCTTCGACTGGTATCAGCTTTGATGGTTTCCAGCCACCCTGTTCTTTGGTGGCCTCGTTTCCTTTTTCCACTAACTCTTCCCAACATAATTGCTTTCTTCGGTGAATTTCCCTGCATGACATGGTCGAAATAAATGAGACACAGTTGTGTGATTTTTTTTTTCCCCCTTCCAGTAAAATATCTGATATTATGCGCTCCAGGACTTGCTTGTTCATCCCCTTTGCTTTCCAAGGAGCCTTCTCCATCACCACAGCTCAGACGAGTCAATTTTTTTCTTCCTATCTTGCTCTCAACCTCTCTTAAAAACTTTTGGTTGTCCCTTATTCAGGGTCTCTTTCCTGGAAAGCAAGTACCTAACGATCTTGTAATAAAGCACTCTTCTGTTTAGGAGGAAAAAAAAAATCACAACATTAACATAGGCTTCCTCTGTTTTGGGGCATGTATCTTTCCCAGCTTCCCGAGATAATATCAATAATCACACATGAAATCTTTTTCAGGTAAAACTGTAGCTTCTTCCTTAGGAAATTGCCAGAGATAGATAATTGATCCATCTGGTAAATTGGACAGTTGATCCGTTTAGAGTTATTCTGTGATTTTAAGCCAGCCCGAGAATCCAAATAAAACTCCAGGTTCATTCCGTTTCCAAAAATCTTACTGTTTATTGAATACATTGCTTGGTTATGCCAAAGCAAAACTAACTCTGAGGTTCCAACACCAATTCATAAGCTTAAGCAATAATTTCCCCAGCCAAACCCCCAACGTCTTACGTAATCCATATTAACAAGCTCATTTTTTTATGGAAACCGTCTCCTTCAAATCCACACCTGTTCTGCTGTCCTTGACAAGGCTTTGGGCTCCCACCATCTGCAGCTGAATCAAAGAAGTTTCGTTTCTCCATCTTACCCAATTGAAAGTAACACCTCTCCCCCCCTCAATCTAAAGGCAAGTTGAAACGCAGAGGCACATAGCTGCCAAAGTTTCATCCTTGATCGTGGTGACACACAGACAATAACACCTATATATACCTGCCTTTTGTGTCCCGATCAATGTACACTTGAGAACCTCATCACAGCGCGACAGAATACAATTAACGTTGCTAGTTTCTGGGCAGGATCTGTTTAACCTGTACATCCTTTAATCTTACATTTTACATTTTAAATGCTACATCACATAGTATGCCTTATTTTAATTGTGATGCTTCTGACACAAATAAACAAACAAACCTATGTTTGGTTGCCAGGCTGATGTCCTTCCCCCTTCCCTATTCCTCCGTTACAGGTTGTCCTCAACCTATGACCACAACGGAGGCCAAAATTTCTGTTGTTAAGTGAGCTTTGCTCCATTGTATGACCTTTCTTGCCACAGTTGTTAAGTGAGTCACTGGGGTTGCTAAAGTTGGTAACCCGGTTGTTAAGTGAATCTGGCTTTCCCCCTTGACTTTGCTTGTCAGAACTTCGTAAAAGGGGATCAGATGGCCTTGGGACACAGCAACGATCATAAATATGTCAACTCTACAACGAAATTAGCTGAAACCATTTTCCCCTTCGTTTTCGGTTGCCATAGACCAGTGATGGCGAACCTTTCAGGGACTGAGTGCCCAAACCGCAACCCAAAACCCACTTATTTATCGCAAAGTGCTAGGGGCAGGGAGGTGCCTCTGAGTGCCACCTCTTGGCATGCAAAAACCAGGGGTGCAAAAATGGGCCATCGTACTGCAAGGCGCAAACACGGCCGCCGCCGCGCCGCAGGGTGCAAGTACAAGGCACTGCACCATGCAAGAACGGGGCAGGGCTGGTGAGTATCACACAGCCACTAGCCCCGCCCCATTTGCAGCACGTGCATGCTCGCAGCCCCATGCATGCACGCACGCATGTAAAATGCTTCCCTCTCTCTTTTCTTCCAGTCCGTCAATCGACAATGGTTGGTGACCTCTGCTCTACCACCTCTACTCGAGCTTGCTAATTGGCCACTTCACCTTCTTTGCGCTGGGCAGGGCTCTGGGTGGCAGGGGCGGCCTGATGGACCTGCTGCTGGTGGCGGCGGCGCATGTGCCAACAGAAAGGGCTCTGAGTGCCGCCTCTGGCACATGTGCCATAGGTTCACCACCACTGCCATAGACAGACTTGGGAGTAGGGAGATGAGAGTTTTATCTTAAGCCATAAAAATACATTGTTCTGTGGGAACCAAGGTCATTGCTAGCTGCATTTTGGCGGGTTGTATCTTTAGAAAGCCCGTGCAAGTAATTAATTGGGGAATGTGATTTATAACAGGGGTGGGAAGTTTCGCTTGTAACTTTGTAACCTTAGTGTGTGGGGGTTTTCAGTCTTGGGTTCACTTTTGACCGTGCCGATATTATGTAGCCAAATAAATATGTTCTTTAAGTAAGCTTTTTTAGCATGGGAGTTCTTTTTACTGGTCTCATCTATCGGAACCACAACATACGAAGCAGTTGCCATGGGGATGCTGCAAAGGTCGTCACCGTGAAGTCACTTTCCCCAGTGTCGTTGCAACTTTGAACTGTCACTAAATGAACCGTTGTAAGTCGAGGACTACCTGTATTTCCTGAAACCTCCTGCCCCATAGACGGGTTCCTGACCAGGTGTTCCCCGTTGGGTCAAACACCCCTACCAACCATTCCATCAGCAGGCGCTGTACCCTAGTTTTGTGTGCTCGTGTTCAGGGCTGCGTGCGCCTAGCGATCTCTTTCCTCCTTTTTTTCTGAAAAAAAAACACAAAACAAAACCCGACAAGTGTCGACTGTAATATCACGCGGCATAGTTTGAGTTCCAGGTTTTCTGTCCGACTACGGAGCCCAGGCCAAGAAAGTGGGGTATGTAACAGACACCCAGTGTCAGCTGTTTTCTCCTCACTGGCGGACAAGGGGCCCCATTCATCAAGTCTCCCTTTTATCCTTGGGGGTGAATAAGTAATTATTCAATATCGAGAAGAGCGGCTATTTGGAAGCCTCTGTTTAATGTCGCAGGACGACATAATGAAATCTGCCGTTTCTGGCAACCCGAGAGAGGAATGTAACAATTCCAGCGCGGCCGGTAACTTTATCCACGCGGACGGCCCCGTTTCTTTGGCACGTCAACTGGCCTTTTATCCCGCTGGCTGGCAGCTCCTGAAGGGGTTGCATTGACAGCCCGTTCTACCCTGCATTGTCATTTTTAACGCCAGACACGCTCGAGTGGGGACGAGGGGTAATTGGAACCCGCTTTTCCATAGAGCCCAGGCGAAGAGATAGTTGATCCTGACTACTGTAGCATAACGCGCCCAGTGACTTAGCATTTGCTTACCCGGGGTGGGTGGGTGGGTGGGGGAGGATAATCTTACTGATTACAATTAAGAGGATGGAGGGAGGAAGGATTTGGACAGAAGTACTGTATGTGTCTGCTTCTCCATGTCAGTGTGACATTTTTTTTTATGCTGGGAAGATGATGTGGCCTTGCTGTCATTGTCGCTGTTACTATTGGCCTTGTAAGGATCACAGATCAGAGTGAACGCTAGAATCCCGGAGGTGGAAGGAATCATTTAGACCTGGAAATCAACCCGACAGCTCGAAATTAAAGCAGGTCTGACAGATGGCTATCCATCTTCTGCCAATCACCAGGAGACTGAGAGTGTTAGACCTGCCTTAGAAATGAAAGCTGGCCGAGTGACTTTGGGCCAATCACCAGGAGACTGAGATTTCTAGACCTGTCATAGGCTTGAAAGCCAATTGGATGACTTTGGGCCAATCACCAGGAGACTGAGGTTTCTAGACCCGTCATAGGCTTGAAAGCCAATTGGGTGACTTTGGGCCAATCACCAGGAAACTGAGAGTTCTAGTCCCGCCTTAGACATGAAAGCCAGCTGGGTGACCTTGGGCCAATCACCAGGAGACAGTGAGTTATAGTCCTGCCTTAGGCAGGAAAGCCAGCTGGGTGGCTTTGGGCCAGTCACAAGAGAGTGTGAGTTATAGTCCCTCCTTAGACATGAATCCCAGTGGGGTCACCTTGGGCCAGTCCCTCTCTCAGCCCAACTCAGCTCACAGGGCTGTTGTGAGGAAAAGAAGAGGAAGACGAAGCATTTGATATGTTTGCTGTCTTGAGTGGTTTATAAAAATAATAACGGCGGAATATAAATCATATAAACAAACTGCTTACCTCCCAATTGGTCCAGTACAGTGGTTCTCAACCTGTGGGTCGGGACCCCATTTGGGGTCGAACGACCATTTCACGGGGGTTGCCAAACAATGCAGTCCGCCATTTTTTCCCCCTTTTCCTACTCCCTTTTATTCTATTGGCTTTTGAAAGCCAATAGAATAGACTCTCTTGAATAGAGTCTAATTCTATTGGCTTTCAAAGCCAATAGGAATTGTCCAGGCTGTCTCTGCCCTGCTGAGCCCGCCAAAAGTCCCATTCTGCAAACGGTGCTGCACCAGTTGAGTAGTCCTCGACTTACGACCGGTTGAGTAGTCCTCGACTTACGACCGGTTGGGGGTCACGGCATTAAAAAGGTTGAGAACCACTGGTCCAGTAGGATTGCAGTGACTGCCCCTTCCATCCAGTTTTTGCCAAATTAATATCTTTAATGGGATTTTTTCCCCCCCATAGTTACAACCGCCCAATCCCTGCACCACGTGTTCTTGCTCCGATCTTGAGCAAAACACCAAAAATGCTTCTGAGGCCAAGAAGGAGAATGGAGGGAAGTTGCCGATCCCCAAAATATTTTTCGGCACCCGAACTCACAAGCAAATAGCTCAGATTGTGAAGGAGCTGCACCGGACTCGCTACTCAAGAGTGCGCATGACCATTCTGTCAAGTAGAGAGTATTCCTGCGTCCATCCACGGGTCTCCCGAGGGAGCAACAAGAATGAAAAGTGCTCAGAGTTGCTGGAAGGAAAAGAGGTGAGTGTGTTTTCAGAATAACAGAATTGGAAGGGACCTTGGAGGTCTTCTAGCCCAGTGGTTCTTAACCTTTTTGAACGAATCGACCCCTTGAGCCAATGAGGAAGTTGTCATCGCCCCCCTCCCTCAACATAACCTCTCAATCATAACATAGGAAATAATTCTTCAATTTATGCAAACACTTCTTTTGTTTTCTTTAAAATTGTCATCGGGACATATCGATGCAAATAATTTATTTCCAGTCTTTTCCCCATATTTAGTTATTTATTTATTTATGAGACTTATATACCGCTTTAAGTGCAAGCACTCTCTAAGCGGTGTACACCAGTAAGCAATGTATGTATATATTTACATTGCCCCCAACAATCTGGGTCCTCATTTTACCTACCTCGGAAGGATGGAAGGCTGAGTCAACCTTGAGCCGGTGAGATTTGAACCACATCTCCCATATTCTGGCTAATGGCGCGCCACTGTATGGGTAGAGGGCTACGCAACGCGCATGAAGATAAGCGATGCGTATTCACATATGTACGGCGTTCTGTACTGAAGCTAGCGGGAGGAACATTTAAAACCACAATTCAATCCACTAATAGCGAGCGATCTGATGTTTTTGTACGACAGATATACAGCGATTCACTGCACGAAAAAGTCTCAAAAGTGTCCCCAAAACTTCTCGCTCCATCGCTCCCATATCGCCATATTTTCGTTCATTCTCCCCCCTGAAAAATGAAATCGCCCCCTGGGGGGCAATATCGCCCAGGTTAAGAACCACTGTTCTAGTCCAACCCCCTGCTCAGGCAGGAAACCCTATACAGGTAGTCTCGACCTGTGACCACAACTGAGCCCAGGATTTTTGTTGCTAAGCGAGAAATTTGTTCAGTGAGTTTTGCCCCATTTTACGACTTTTCTTGCCATGATTGTTAAGTAAATCACTACAGTGATTCAATTAGCAACCCAGTTGTTAAGCGAATCTGGCTTCCCCATTGACTTTCCTGGTCAGGAGGTCGCAAAAGGGGGTCACTGCAACCGTCATAAATATGAGTCAGTTGCCAAGTGCCCGAATTTTGATCCCGTGACGGTGGGGACGCTGCAATGATCGTGTGACGAACGGTCCTACGTCACTTTTTTCAGGGCCGTTCTAACTTAGGACGGTCACTAAATGAACGGCTGTAAGTCGAGGACTACCTGCACATGAAGGTTCGTGGCTTTTTTTAAAAAAAAAAAAAATCTCAATTGTCTGCTTCCAGGGTGTCTCTTGTTCTTTTTATCATGGAGCCCATAGGCTGACCGAGTGTCTCTCGATACCGTCGGCAGATAGAAAACATCAGACTTGGGATTTGGAAGAATTGGTGAGCTTGGGAAAGAAACTCCGATCCTGCGCCTACTTTGCAGCTCGTGAGCTAATGGCGTATGCCGAGATTGTGTTCTGTCCATACAACTATCTTTTGGACTCTCAGATAAGAGAAAGCGTAAGTATGAATATCATTTCCCAGGATTGTCTGGGACGCTACACATTCTTTTCACGACCTGTTTTCCTTGTACCTTGTGGGGGGGGGCCTCCGTGGTATCTGAAGCAGAACATCAATAATAATAATAATAGTAATAATAATGACAAAGTAGCAACAATGGTGCATTGGAAGATCTGCAAGAAATATCATTTGCCTGTAAGCAAGAACTGGTGGGATCATAAAATAGAGAAAGTCATAGAAAATGATAGAATTAAGCTGTTCTGGGACTTCAGAATTCAAACAGACAAGCACCTGTAACATAACACCCCGGACTTAACAACTGTCGATAAGAAAGACAAAAAAGTCTGGATAGTGGACATGGAAGTGCCTGGAGACAGCAGAATAGACGAGAAAGAACTGGAGAAGATAACAAAATACAAAGACATAGAAATAGAAATAGAATGACTGTGGCAAAGGCAAGCAAGGGTAGTACCAATAGTAATAGGTGCGTTGGGTGCAATCCCAAAACAACTGGAGCACCACTTGAACACCATTGGCATTGACAAATTCACCATTAGTCAATTGCAAAAGGTGGCTTTACTGGGAACAGCTTCCATCCTGCGACGATATCTGTAATACCATCAAACGTCCACATCTGCCTATCCCAGGTCCTTGGTAAGGACTCGATAGGTAGACAAAAATGCCAAATCCAGTCTGAACATCTGGCTGACTGTGTGATGATTAATAATAATAATAATAATAATAATAATAATAATAATATAGAGTTGGAAGGGACCTTGGAGGTCTTCTAGTCCAACCCCCTGCTCAGGCAGGAAACCCTATACCATTTCAGACAAATGGCAGTTCAGTTTCTTCTTAAAAAATTCCAGTGTTGGAGCATTCACAATGTTCCAAATAACTTCCTGACTGTCAGAACAATTAACCAGTGGAACAACTTGCCTCCATAAGCGGTGAATGCTCCAACACTGGAAGTTTTTAAGAAGAGATTGTCTGAAATGGTATAGGGCCATGGTGGCGAACCTATGGCACGAGTGCCGGAGGCGGCACTCAGAGCCCTCTCTGTGGGCAGGCGTGCTGTTGCCCCAGTCCTTCAGCTGGGTTTTATAAAACCTTTTCGCTTTAGGCCTCCGCCACTGTGTGCACAAAAAAAAAAAAAAAAAAAAAAAAAAGTTCAATCAATCCATCAATGTCAACTTCTCGTGGGAAAAAAAAAGATCTCACAAAGTTGGAATTGATTGATTGAACTTTTTAGCCCCCCCCCCAGTCTGCCGTTACCACTGCAGCCACGCCCACCCAATGGGCCACGCCCACCTGTCACCCGACGATACATAAGTGGGTTTTGGGTTGCAGTTTGGGCACTCGGTCTCTAAAAGGTTTACCATCACTGGTATAGAGTTTCCTGCCTGAGCAGGGGGTTGGACTAGATGACCTCCAAGGTCCCTCCCAACTTTATTATTATTATTATCGATCATCGCACAGTCAGCCAGATGTTCAGACTGGATTTGGCATTTTGTCTACCTATCGAGTCCTTACCCAGGACCTGGGATAGGCAGATGTGGATGTTTGATGGTATTACAGATATCGTCGCAGGATGGAAGCAGTTCCTAATAAGGCTGCCTTTTGCAATTGAATAATAGCGAATTTGTCAATGCCAATGGTGTTCAAGTGGTGCTCCAGTTGTTTTGGGATTGCACCCAAGGAGCCTATTACTATTGGTACTACCCTTGCTTGCTTTTGCCACAGTCTTTCTATTTCTATTTGTAGGTCTTTGTATTTTGTTATCTTCTCCAGTTCTTTCTCTTCTATTATGCTATCTCCAGGCACTGCCACGTCCACTATCCAGACTTTTTTGTCTTTCTTATCGACAATTGTTAAGTCTGGGGTGTTATGTTGCAGGTGCTTGTCTGTTTGAATTCTGAAGTCCCAGAGCAGTTTAATTTTATCATTTGCTATGACTTTCTCTATTTTATGATCCCACCAGTTTTTGCTTACAGGCAAATGATATTTTTTGCAGATCTTCCAATGCACCATTGTTGCTACTTTGTCATGCCGCTGCTTGTAATCAGTTTGTGCAATCTTCTTGCAACAGCTTACCAAGTGGTCAATAGAATGACTGTGGCAAAGGCAAGCAAGGGTAGTACCAATAGTAATAGGTGCGTTGGGTGCAATCCCAAAACAACTGGAGCACCACTTGAACACCATTGGCATTGACAAATTCACCATTAGTCAATTGCAAAAGGTGGCTTTACTGGGAACAGCTTCCATCCTGCGACGATATCTGTAATACCATCAAACGTCCACATCTGCCTATCCCAGGTCCTTGGTAAGGACTCGATAGGTAGACAAAAATGCCAAATCCAGTCTGAACATCTGGCTGACTGTGTGATGATTAATAATAATAATAATAATAATAATAATAATAATAATATAGAGTTGGAAGGGACCTTGGAGGTCTTCTAGTCCAACCCCCTGCTCAGGCAGGAAACCCTATACCATTTCAGACAAATGGCAGTTCAGTTTCTTCTTAAAAAATTCCAGTGTTGGAGCATTCACAATGTTCCAAATAACTTCCTGACTGTCAGAACAATTAACCAGTGGAACAACTTGCCTCCATAAGCGGTGAATGCTCCAACACTGGAAGTTTTTAAGAAGAGATTGTCTGAAATGGTATAGGGCCATGGTGGCGAACCTATGGCACGAGTGCCGGAGGCGGCACTCAGAGCCCTCTCTGTGGGCAGGCGTGCTGTTGCCCCAGTCCTTCAGCTGGGTTTTATAAAACCTTTTCGCTTTAGGCCTCCGCCACTGTGTGCACAAAAAAAAAAAAAAAAAAAAAAAAAAGTTCAATCAATCCATCAATGTCAACTTCTCGTGGGAAAAAAAAAGATCTCACAAAGTTGGAATTGATTGATTGAACTTTTTAGCCCCCCCCCCAGTCTGCCGTTACCACTGCAGCCACGCCCACCCAATGGGCCACGCCCACCTGTCACCCGACGATACATAAGTGGGTTTTGGGTTGCAGTTTGGGCACTCGGTCTCTAAAAGGTTTACCATCACTGGTATAGAGTTTCCTGCCTGAGCAGGGGGTTGGACTAGATGACCTCCAAGGTCCCTCCCAACTTTATTATTATTATTATTATTATTATTATTATTATTATTATTATTATTCCAAATAAAAATAAGTCTGCTTTTGCTAATTGATAAATTAATTGATTTCAATTTTTGCAGATGGAAATTGAGCTGAAAGATCAGGTGCTGATTTTAGACGAAGCTCATAATATTGAGGACTGTGCACGGGAGTCGGCCAGCTATAACGTGACGGAGGAACAGCTCAAGTTGGCGCAAGAGGAGCTGGACACGATGGTGAACAACCACATTAGGCCGAATGACCACCAGCCTTTGCGTGCTGTGTGCTACAGTCTGACAAAGTAAGTGAAGAGCACTTAGCAGTGGAGTGAAAATGAGCTTCGGGACTTTGAGGTGGAAATGATTGTGTTACTTGGTCGTCATCTAAATTTGTTTAGTAAATGAATTCTATTCTATTCCATTCCATTCCATTCTTCTTCCTGATTCTATTCTACTCTACTCTACTCTACTCTACTCCACTCCACTCCACTCCACTCCATACAATTCTATTCCATTCCATTCCATTATATTCTTCTTCCTGATTCTATTCTATTCTATTCTATTCTATTCTATTCTATTCTATTCTATTCTATTCTATTCTAATCTTATTCTATTCTATTCTATTCTTATTATTTCATTCTATTCTGTTCCATCTATTCTATTCCATTCTATTCTATTCTGTTCTGTTCTATGTTCTAATTATTTCATTCTGTTCTATTCTATTCTACTTATTCTATTCTATTCTATTCTATAAAATTTGCCTGTTTTGCAGTTGGTTAAGGAGTGCCTGCAGTCAGCTGATCCAGAGCGGTTATGAGACCTCAAGCAAAGTCTGGAGCGGAAGTCAAATGGTGGCCATTTTGCATGAAATGGGAATTACAGATGCCACATTTCCCCTTTTACAGGTAGGAATTAGGTAGGAATTTTTAACGATACATGAAAATCAGTTTGAAGATGCCATCTTCAAAACTGTTTTGGAACTCAATGGTAAAAACAGCATACAGGTAGTTCATTTAGTTGCAACGGCACTGAAAAATGTGAGTTATGACCGTTTTTCATAGTTATGACCTTTGCAGCATCCCCATGATCACATGATCAAAATTCAGACAACTGGGAGCTGGTTCATATTTATGACCCCAGGGGTCATGTGATCCCCTTTTGCGACCTTCTGACAAGCAAAGTCAATGGGGGAAGCCAGATTCACTTAACAAGCGGGTTACTAACTTATGAACTGCAGTGATTCACTTAACAACTGTGGCGAGAAAAGTCGTAAAATGGGGCAAAAGTCACTAACATATGTCTCACTTAACAACATTAAATTTTGGGCTCAGTTGTGGTCGTAGGTCGAGGACTACCTATATTAACATTCATCTGGCTAAAACAGATTTGCACAATATTCTTAAACTGTTTGGATTTTGCTCTGTAGAAACCTAGTAATCAATTCATTAATTAAATACTAATAGAAGTGCATATTTGTAGCTCAGAGTTTATTTTATTCATGTATCTTATTTCTGTGTATCCCATCTTTATTGTTTTTTCACAAGTAACTCAAGGCAGCTATTTTCCTTCTATTTTGCTTACCACAACGACCCTGTGAGGTGAGGTGAGGGAGTGTGTGTGTGTGTGTGTGTGAGAGGGGGGGGGGAGGGAGAGAGAGAGAGAGAGAGACCCAACTAGGTTACATCATCAGTGCTAGAAGGGAGTGGGATTTGAAGAGTGGAGCAGGTGGAAGAGAAGGACTGTGCAGTCCTTGGTGCTCTCTGAGCTTGGTTGTTTTCTTGCACATGTTTCATGACCCAACTAGGTTACATCATCAGTGCTAGAAGGGAGTGGGATTAGAAGAGTGGAGCAGGAGGAAGAGGAAGCGGAGAAGGACTGTGGTTGTTTTTTTGTAGATGTTTTATTACCCAACTAGGTAACATCATCCATGCTAGAAGGGAGTAGGGCAGTGATGGTGAACCTTTTAGAGACTGAGTGCCCAAACTGCAACCCAAAACCCACTTATGTATTGTTGGGTGCCGGGTGGGCATGGCCCATTGGGTGGGCGTGGCCATTGGGTGGCCGTGGCTGTGGTGGTAACGGCAGACTGGGTGGGACTAAAAAGTTCAATCAATCAATTCCAACTTTGCGAGATCTTTTTTTTCCCGTGAGAAGTTGAAATTGATTGATTGAGCCTTTTTTTTGCACATGGCGGCGGAGGCCTAAAGCGAAAAGGTTTTATAAAACCCATCTGAAGGCCTAGGACTGGGATGACAGCGCATGTGCCCACAGAGAGGGCTCTGCGTGCCACCTGTGGCACGCGTGCCATAGGTTCGCCACCACGGGAGTAGCCTTTACTCTCTGTCGATATACTAGCAACCAGCCCTGTCAGTATTGGTGGGACTGGTCTTCAAAATGTTTGGCGGGCCTTTCTTAATGCATATTGTTGCGATTCTTGTTCTTGTGGAAACAGAGGAGCCCCATCCCCGTGGAATAATTATGTGGGTTCTTTAAAGTCCCTCCTTAACCGTTTTGCTCTTTCCTAGAAACATCTTCACGCTGTGCTTGAAAAGGAAGAAAAGATTTCTGGGTTTGACCAATTGGTTTCCGTTCCAGTTATAAGTCCTTCATCTCAAGTTATCCTAAAAGGTCTATTTATGGTCATCCAGAATCTTTTCAAAGAAAACCACAGGTCAGTAAAGGTCTCACTGTCCTTCTTTTTTCTCCAGTGTACCAATTGCGGTCCTCCTAATTCAATATATTTCAGGGATTTGTCTACATTTTCAGTTTGCTTCTCCTTAGATTTGCTGACGATTACCGAATTGCCCTGCAGCAAACTTTCATCTGGATGAATGAAAATCCACCTGAGATTCTGGATAAAGACGGTTTCTTGGCCCGTCCTCGGAAAAGATCACGATGTAAAACGGCCGTAAACAGCCTCAACTTCTGGTGTTTGAATCCAGCTGTGGTAAGCTGTTTTGTTGTTGTTGTTAGTTGTGAAGTTGTGTCCGATCCATGGCGACCCCATGGACAACGTTCCTCCAGGCCTTCCTGTCCTCTACCATCTTCTGGAGTCCATTGAAGCTCACGCCTACTGCTTCAGTGACTCCATCCAGCCACCTCATTCTCTGTCGTCCCCTTCTTCTATTGCCCTCCATCTTTCCCAGCATCAGGCTCTTCTCCAGTGAGTCCTTCCTTCTCATTAGGTGGCCAAAGAACTTGAGTTTCAACTTCAGGATCTGGCCTTCTAAGGAGCAGTCAGAGTTGATCTCCTCTAGGACTGACCAGTTTGATCGCCTCGCAGTCCAGGGGACTGGAAGGAGTCTTCTCCAGCACCAGAGTTCAAAGGCCTCAATTCTTTGGCACTCAGCCTTTCTTATGGTCCAACTTTCACCGTACAGATAATTGAACAAACTTTGTTGCATTACATGCTTGATTAAATCATCTTTCCATTGATATATAATTTTATGGTACTACCCCCCCCCACACCAAAAAAAGTGGTTTTATTAGCCACCAAACCTAAAAAATACAGTTTTCCCAAAAGGTTTCCACAATTTTGGCCACTACTGCAGGTAACGCCAGTGCAACCCTTCATGAGAGGCGAGGTTGCCTCCTCGCAAATAGTCTCGCTGACCCACATTGTGCCTGCCTCCTTTCTGCTTTACATGGCCGTGGAACAGGAGGAGGTGTGAACTCCACCTCCTCCTCATTGAAAAGGGTGGGGGAGCACTTGCTCCAGCAAGTTAGCATTCTCTGAACCTCAATCCTAACCAATATTTGGCTGCGTGCTTTCCTCTGCTGACTCAAACTCTGAACGGAGAAGGTCCAAGGCGGGATCCATGATATTCCCAGCGTTTCAACCACTCGAACCCACCACGTTCCTACGTTATTAACCTAACAGATGCAGATGATTTGCTTATTGACTATGGCAAAACAGGGTGTAAACGTGGCTGTGACTCACTTAAAAACTGCCTTGCTTAACAACGAAAATTCCGCTCTCAACTGTAGTAAATCGAGGACTGCCTTGTAGGGGCATTTTGGGGATTTAAGGATCTGTACTTGAAAACCACAAACGCGGATATGTTTTGTGTGTTTATTTTCTGTAGGCCTTCTCCAATTTAAGCAGTGTGGTCAGATCCATCGTTTTAACCTCGGGAACGCTTTCTCCAATGGATTCCTTTTCATCTGAGCTCGGGGTGAACTTCTCCATTCAGCTTGAAGCGAACCATGTCATTAGAAATTCACAGGTAAGCTCCCTTCATTCAGTACCAATTCATTCTGAGGTTCATTCATTCAGTGTGCTGCAGCTGCCAAAAAAAGCAACACAGTGCTAGGCTGCATTAACAGAGGGACAGAATCAAGATCACGTGAAGTATTAATACCACTTTACAAGGCCTTGGCAAGGCCACACTTGGAGTACTGCATCCAGTTTTGGTCACCACAGTGTAAAAAAAATGATGTTGAGATTCTAGAAAGAGTGCAGAAAAGAGCAACAAAGATGGAGGCTAAAACATATAAGGAACGGTTGCTGGAATTGGGTATGTCTAGTTTAATGAAGAGAAGGATGAGGAGGGACATGATAGCAGTGTTCCAGTATCTCAGGAGCTGCCCCAAAGAAGAGGGAGTCAAGCTATTCTCCAAAGCACCTGAAGGCAGGGCAAGAAGTAACGGATGGAAACTAATCAAGGAGAGAAGCAACCTAGAACTAAGGAGAAACTTCCTGACAGAACAATTAATCCGTGGAACAACCTGCCTCCAGAAGCAGTGAATGCTCCAACACTGGAAGCTTTTAAGAAGAGACTGGAGAGCCATTTGTCTGAAATGGTATAGGGTCCCCTGTTTGAGCAGGGGGTTGGACTGGATGACCTCCAAGGTCCCTTCCAACTTTATTATTATTATTAATCTCTTTTAAATGGTGGCTTTGCCATTTTCTTCATCCTGGGAATTTCATTCCTGAATACAATTTGCTTACCAATGTCCAAATCAATATCCCAACAGGTCTGGGTTGGTACCATTGGAGCCGGCCCGAAACACAGGGAGTTACGGGCAACTTTCCAGCACACGGAAACTTTTGAGTTTCAAGATGAAGTCGGTGAGCTGTTGCTGTCAGTCTGTCGGACGGTACAACGTGGGGTTTTGTGCTTTTTGCCCTCTTACAAGGTAAAGCCCATCACTCTTTTCCAGAGAGGTGTGTGTGTGTTTGTTTGTGTGTTTGACTCTTTTATTTAGAAAGAGCCATTTGTGAATTAAAGGATTCTTTCTCCTGGGAGAAGTTAACAGAAGATCAGCCAGGAGGTGATAAGCTACCGTTGTTGAGGGGAAAAAGAATGTAATAAAAATATAAATACAGGTAGTCCTCAACTTACGACCAAAAACTGAGTTTTCCCCAAAATTTTTGGGAAAAATTTTCCCAAAGGGAATAATGTTCTGGTACTTCTCAACTTCCGACCGCAGCTGAGCCCCAAATTTATGTTGTTAAGTGAGAAATTGGTGAAGTCCATTTTGCCCCCATTTTATGACTTTTCTTGCTGTATTTATTAAGCAAATCACAGCACTTGCTAAATAGTAAGACGGTCGTTAAGCGAATCTGACTTCCCTGTTGACTTTGCTTGTCAGAAGGTCGCAACAGGGGATCACATGACACCCCGGCACACTGCAACCGTCATAAATGTGAGTCAGTTGTCAAGCGTCCGAATGTCAATAATCCACCATGGGGATGCTTCAACGGTTGGAAGTGTGAAAAACGGTCATAAGTCACTTTTTTCAGGGATGTTGTAACTTTGAACAGTTCAATAAATGGATTGCTGTAATTCGAGGACTAGCTGTATAGGTTTCTATCTAATCCAGGACTACCAAATTGTGGATGCTAATTTAAATAATCCACTTCTGTTTATTGTGAGCGGAACACTCTTTTCATTCCTCAATCTCATTCTTTGATACTGATGTCTCATGAAAGGCCATCTACAATTGAGCTGGCAGCTCTCCAGAACAGGGATAGGCCACTGTGACCCCTTTTTGCCCTTTGGACTTCAACTCCCAGAATTCCTGGGAGCCATTTTTGAGGTCTATGATCCATTCTCTGGAGGAAGTTCAGCCAGGAGATGATAAGCTGAGGCTGTTTAGGAATATTTACAGTAGTGGCCAAAATTGTGGAAACCTTTTGGGAAAAGTGTATTTTTGAGGTTTGATGGCTAATAACACCACTAGGTTAGGATCAGGGTTCAGAGAATGCTAACTTGGTGGAGCAGGTGCTCTGTACCCTTTTCAATGAGAAGGAGGTGGAGTTTACACCTCTTCCTATTCCACAGTCGTGTAGAGCAGAAAGGAGGCAGGCACAATGCGGGTCAGCGAGACTATTCGCGAGGAGGCAACCTCGCCTCTCATGAAGAGCTGCACTGGCGTTACCTGCAATAGTGGCCAAAATTGTGGAAACCTTTTGGGAAAACTATTTTTTAGACTTGGTGGCTAATAAAACCACTTTTTTTGGTGTGTGGGGGGTAGTACCATAAAATTATATATCAATGGAAAGATCATTTAATCAAGAACGTAATGTAGCAAAGTTTATTCAATTATCTGTACTCTATTCTATTAAAAGTTATAGCCAAATAACCAGAAAAAGGAAGCACAACTTGCTTAGGTTGATCTCAGGTAGCTTTCCTTCACCTGATTGTAGCCAATGAGCACGAGTGTTTAGAGAGCCAATCAGGGGTCA
Organism: Crotalus tigris; assembly: GCF_016545835.1. Taxonomy (NCBI): domain Eukaryota; kingdom Metazoa; phylum Chordata; class Lepidosauria; order Squamata; family Viperidae; genus Crotalus; species Crotalus tigris. The sequence continues at coordinate 865,349 of NW_024100134.1, read as the reverse complement.
TCTTGTTTTGGCAATGAGCCAATTACATCACGGTAAAGTTCAGTGATTGATGTCCTGTATTGAAGCTGAGAGGAGGACATTTGTCAGTGTGTTATGTGATGGCTATCAAGTTGGTTGGGTCTTTTTGTGTTCTTTCATTGAGTGAGCTTGTAAAAGGTAATAAAATTAAAGTAATGGTGCAATGGTATGTATAAATAGAGGTAATCCTCGACTTACGACTACAATTGAGCCCAACATTTTCGTGGCTAAGTGAGACATTTGTTAAGTGGGTTTTGCCCCATTTTACGACTTTCCTTGCCACATTTGTTAAGCGGATCACTGCAGTTCTTAAATTAGTAACACGGTTGTTAAGTGAATCTGGTTTGCCCATTGACTTTGCTCGTCAGAGGGTCGCAAAAGAGGATCACGTGACCCCGGGACCGTCATAAATATGAGTCAGTTGCCAAGCGTCTGAATTTTGATCACATGACCACGGGGATGCTGCAACAGTCATAAATGTAAAAAACCAGTCATAAGTCATTTTTTTTCCTGTGCTGTTACAGCTTTGAACCGTCACTAAATGAACTGTCGTAAGTCAAGCCTCCGAAGGTAAATGTATGTTTATTTAGTGATGGTTCAAAGTCTACCTGTACATCAATTCCTTTTCTTTCCCAAAAAGGTGTGGGGGGGGAAGGCTGCTCCAAGTCAGCCATTTTGTCCCCTTCACTTTTACTACTCCATCAAATGGTGGCCTTATGTCTATCCGTTGCCATCCAAAGATTTGATTCAGTCTACTGTTTTAAGCCGGCCCATTGGTGCGAGCTTTAATGGTGACCATTTTAAAAAAAAAAATCGTGACTGATCCCAAAGTCTTGCAAGCCTTACCGATGGGGGCCACCGCCGTAAATGAACGTGAGCGCTAAAAACGTTTTAGTCAAATCAGCAGCTCTCTGGAGAAGCACACATACCATCCCATAAAGCAGAATATTATAAAGTGAAAAGATTACTCAGAAAAACCCCGAGGTGCTTTTAAACAAGATTAAGATAAGGGTCCTTAAGGTGCCTGTCGCCAATCTGTCTGCTTTTAAATACACTCTGCCTGGTGTCTCTTCATCTTGGCGTGAGTCGTTCAATATGTCTGCTATCCCAAGTCAAGAGGGGGGGGAGTCTTAATTGTTTTACATCACAGGGATGCTGCGATAGGAACTTTGCATGGGACCGATAGACCCCGAAATATTGTTCATTTTTTTTTATTATTGGAGAAATTTTGACCATTCTCAGTGTTGACTCTTCCTTGAACATTGATTTGACCAAGGGCCTGAGCACTAAGTATATGACGGTAAACACTTCTTATAAAAATAATTATGTGCAAGGGAGGTGGTGAGCGGCCATTTCCGCGTCCATTTAGGGCCCTGGGAAAGCAGGCCCACAAAACCATGGGAATTAACCCCCTCAGTTATTTTAAATTAAATTTGAAATTGGAGAAAGGAAAGTTTTACAAAGCAGGCAATTGGTGAACTTTTTTTCTTGGTTCTTTGGAAAGGAGCCCAGCTACTTACAGGTGGTCCTCAAGTTACAACAGTTCGTTTAGTGACCGTTCAAAGTTACATCACTGAAAAAAAGTGACTTATGATCCTTTTTCACACTTATGACTGTTAAATTGCTGGACACATTGATGAATAGAATAGAACAGAACAGAATAGAATAGAATAATATTAGAACACAACACAACAGAATAGAATCTTAATTGAAATAAAAGAATAGAATCTTAATTGAAATAATAATAGAATAGAACCTTAATTGAAGTAAATAGAATAGAATAGAATAGAATAATATTAGAACAGAATAGAATAGAATAGAATAGGATCTTAATTGAAATAAAAACAGAATAAAATAGAATCTTAACTGAAATAATAATAGAATAGAATAGAATCTTAATTGAAATAATAATAGAATAGGACCTTAACTGAAATAATTAGAATAGAGTAGAATAGAATTGAATAGAATAGAATAACTTTATTGTCACTTTAAATGTACACTAATCAGCATACATTAAAATAAAATTTCATTGCAATCAGCTCTCAAAGGGTAACCACCTCCAATATACACTACATAACATGACAAAAGATTATGCACATAACCACACACATATATAACACAGAGAAACAACACAGTCTAATGGGACACTAAATCTCATTTTTAGATTTTTCTGCTCCTCCTTATTTGGAAAAATAAAAAAAAATCCCCCCTAAATTTCCTCATTGGCTTTCATTTATGTTGGAGGAATACACTCATAACCTTAAGGGTATCTGAAATAACGTGGGAAATTGTCAAATATGTCTCATATTAGATCTTGAGCAGGAATGTTTCAAGTTGCGGGAAGAAGGGAGAGTGATCTGAATTAAGTTCAATAAATTTCCCCCCCTCTTCTCCCCCCCATCTCCCCCCCCCAGATAAAGAAGGCAGCCTGTTGAGTTCCCCTGCTTTAAAAGCATGAGCCTTTGAGCGCTGGCTGTTAAAAGTGAGTCAATGGCAACATCACAAACTTTAAACAAAGGCCAAAAAAAGCATTTTCCAGAGTGCTGGGCTTGTAAGGGGACCATTAATGAGGGCAGAGAGGCTTGAATGCAATTTGCACGTTCTCAAGTTTCAAACAGAGAGATTGGGGCCACGCATGATTCATGCGCAAGACATCTGGAACTGTGTAAAAGCCACAGACATTGAGCAAGTGCAGTGCTTCCCCCCTACTAGGTCTGACGTGGACTGATTTCCTCCCTGGTGAGATGCCTTCTTTTTTTTTTTTTTTTGTTAAAAAAAGAAAGTTGGAAACAATAAAACGACAATATCCAGATAAAGAGGGGAAGGGGTTTTTTTGTGGTGTGCACATGTGTGTGAGAGACTGCGTGGGCTGGGAAGAAGGGGACGGCATGTGCAACGAGATTTTGGGAGTTTTGAGAGGGAGTCAAGCTATTCTCCAAAGCGCCTGAAGGCAGGACAAGAAGCAATGGATGGAAACTAATCAAGGAGAGAAGCAACCTGGAACTAAGGAGAAATTTCCTGACAGTGAGAACAATTAACCAGTGGAACCACCTGCCTCCAGAAGCGGTGAATGCTCCAACACTGGAAGTTTTTAAGAAGAGACTGGACAGCCATTTGTCTGAAATGGTATAGGGTTTCCTGCAGAGCAGGGGGTTGGACTTGATGACCTCTAAGGTCCCTTCCAACATCATCATCATCATCGTTATTATTATTATTTTATTCATTCCATTATATTCTATTCATTCCATTATTCTATTCTGTTCCTATTCCTGTTCTGTTCTATTCTATTCTATTCGATTCTATTTTTATGAAGCTGTCCATCTCACAAAGGGTAATTCACAATAAAGAGCTATAAAACTAACAATATTGAAAACAATTAAGCCATTAGTCTATAACCAAGGCAAGGAGAGAATGTCTTATGTTACAGACAATGAAGCCATTTCATCAGCTCAACATTCCCTTGAGACTTTCAGACCTGTTGACCCATTGAAGTTTTGAGAGACTTACGGAAAGTTTACAGGGATGGAGCCCACCTCAGAATAACAGTGTTGGAAGGGACCTTGGAGGTCTTCTAGTCCTACCCCCTGCTCAAGCAGAAGACCCTACACCATTTCAAACGGTTGTCCAATCTCTTCTGAAAAACCTCCAGTGACGGAGCACCCACAACGTCTGGAGGCAAACCGTTCCACTGATCAACTGTTCTCACTGTCAGGAAATTTCTCCTTGGTTCTAGGTTGGCCCTGTCCCTGACTGTTTTTGATATTGCTAGTTTATAGCTCTTTATTGTGAATTGCCTCATCTCAGTGGGGGGTGACTGATGCCAGTTTACAACTTTTGGAATTCCCCTTCAGGGCGATCCACTCTTCTGTAGAGGTTGTGTAAGTCTGTTCTGCTCTTTGGTTCTGAGATGGCTTCAGTGATTTGGATTTGCTCTTCCTGTTTATTAGTTTCCATCTGTTGCTTCTTGCCCTGCTTTCAGGTGCTTTGGAGAATAGCTTGACTCTCTCTTCTTTGGGGCAGCCCCTGAGATATTGGAACACGGCTATCATGTCCCCCCTCGTCCTTCTCTTCGTTAAACTAGACATACCCAATTCCAGCAGCCGTTCCTTGTATGTTTTAGCCTCCAGTCCCCTAATCATCCTTGTTGCTCTTCTCTGTACTCTTTCTAGAGTCTCAGCATGTTTGTATGATTTATAGATTGTCCAAATGACTCTGGATGTCTTCTCCAGAAAATCAAACATCTATAGCAAAAAGAACATTGTAGACTAGAGCAAAGGCTGGACTTAGGGTTGAACAATGACTTTTGGCAATATTTGTGATTATATACTGTATATTCCGGCATATAGGGTGACCCGGTGTATAAGACGACCCCCGAGTTGTCGCAAGACGATCGACGCTGAGTCACATGCCTAGAAAGTCGTCTTATACGCCGGAAACTACCAGTATTTCCGGCGTATAAGACGATTGACGCCGAGTCGCATGCCTAGAAAGTCGTCTTATACGCCGGAAACTACTTTATTTCCGGTATATAAGACGACTCAGCGTATAAGACGACCCCCGACTTTAGCGCCTGTTTCAACATTCTCAAAAGTTGTCTTATACGCCGGAATATACGGGTAAGTCTTTTTTAAAAAAATATTAGATTTTTATCCTGTTTTTATCATTTTATAAGTTGCTCAAGGTGATGAACATACACAATACTCCTTCCTTCTTCTATTTTCCTTAGACCAAAAGTCCTGTGAGGTGGGTTGGGTTGAGCATGAGCGACTGGCCTAAAGTTGCTGAGCCAGCTTTCATGACTAAGGTGGGACTAGAACTCAGGGTCTCCTGATGATTGGCCCAAGGAAACCCAGCTGGTTTTCATGCTAAGATGGGACTAGAATTCCCCGTCTCCTGCTGATTGGCTCAAAGTCACCCAACTGGCTTTCATGACAAAGACAGGACTAGAACTCTCAGTCTCCTGATGATTGGCCCAAAGTCACTCGGCCAGCTTTCATGTCTAAGGCAGTTCTAGAACTCTCAGTCTCCTGATGATTGGCCCAAAGTCACTCGGCCAGCTTTCATGTCTAAGGCAGTTCTAGAACTCTCAGTCTCCTGGTGATTGGCCCAAAGTCACCCAACTGGCTTTCAAGCCTATGAGGGGTCTAGAACTCTCAGTCTCCTGGTGATTGGCCCAAAGTCACTTGGTAGCTTTCATGTCTAAGGTAGGTCTAGAACTCTCAGTCTCCTGGTGATCGGCCCAAAGTCACCCAACTGGCTTTCAAGCCTATGAGGGGTCTAGAAATCTCAGTCTCCTGGTGATTGGCCCAAAGTCACTCGGCCAGCTTTCATGTCTAAGGGAGGTCTAGAACTCTCAGTCTTCTGGTGATTGGCCCAAAGTCACCCAACTGGCTTTCAAGCCTATGACGGATCTAGAACTCTCAGTCTCCTGGTGATTGGCCCAAAGTCACTCGGCCACCTTTCATGTCTAAAGCAGTTCTAGAATTCTCAGTCTCCTGGTGATTGACGCAAAGTCACCCAACTGGCTTTCAAGCCTATGACAGGTCTAAAAGTCTCCTGGTGATTGGCCCAAAGTCACTCAGCCAGCTTTCATGTCTAAGGCGGGTCTAGAACTCACCGTCTCCTGGTGATTGGTCCAAAGTCACCCAACTGGCTTTCATGCTAAGATGGGACTAGAATTCCCCATCTCCTGATGATTGGCTCAGCCAGCTTTCATGCCTAAGGCAGGACTAGAACTCACCGCCTCCTTGTTTCTAACCTAGTGCCTTAACTACCAAACCACTATAACTACTAATTTAATTTAATTAATTGAATTGAATTTTTTTCCCCATCTTATTTGTATAACTTCATCCTTTTCATCGATGCTTGCAACTTCCAGTTCCCCACTCCCCTCAAAACAATCTTTGGTTGCCGGATCGAGCAGACAGTTCCTACACAACATGAGATCAATTCCTGTCCTCGTTGGAAATGGTTTTCATCCCTATCTTATTGCCAAGAAAAGCTGCGAGACAAGAATCGGAAGGCATGGCTGAAAGGCTATTAAGTAGGGAGCCAGAAGAAAATAATGGCTCTTAAATTTTTAAAATGGATACCTTAAAAGTGTATTTGGGCTTGGCATCCTGTTTTTTTTTTTTTTTTGATCTGTTGAGATGGGTTTCCTTGGTGGGTTGGTTGCTCCTAATGATTAATGTGGGCAGATACAGATCAACCCGTTTTGTATTTTCGGTAATGTTTCTGAGGTGTGACTGTAAACCTTGGATGGAGGGGTCACTTCTAAGCTGAGCCGTTTCCCATCAACCCTGGTTCTTGAAAAGTATGAACGTTGATGGAATAAGAAAGAAAGACCCACCGTGGAGGGCAACGTGTGCTTCGTTGGAGAACCCGCCAAGAGTTAATCCCTCATTTAGAATATTTGATTTTATTTCATTCTTTCTCTCCCCACCAGTCCTTCAGATTGATTTATGAGCGGGGAGTTTTATTCTTGTTGACTCTCTCCTTGTAGACCAGTGGTTCTCAACCTGTGGGTCATGACCCCATTTGGGGTCGAACGACCATTTCACGGGGGTCGACAAACAATGCAGTCCGCCATTTTTTCCCCCTTTTCCTTAGCTGTGCTACTCCCTTTTATTCTATTGGCTTTTGAAAGCCAATAGAATAGACTCTCTTGAATAGAGTCTAATTCTATTGGCTTTCAAAAGCCAATAGGAATTGTCCAGGCTGTCTCTGCCCTGCTGAGCCCGCCAAAAGTCCCATTCTGCAAACGGTGCTGCAAGTTGTCTGCAGTGAAGGCGAGCTGTCTGGAAGTTTCCACCCCTCCCTGCTGAGCAACTACTAAAAATGTAAGTAAAAGAGGGCCAGGGGTGGGAGGTGGGAGGCCAGCGGGCACAGGGAGGGTTGCTGGCGCGCGTGGGGCCTGGCGGGTGCCTTACCTCCCTTGGGCTGGGCCAGCTGGTGGCCCAGCCGGTGGTCGGCCTGCGCCGTCTCTGCCGCTTGCCAGCTACGCCTCGGCTGGCGCAGGAGGCGGCACCACGCATGTGCGGCGCTCCCAAGCAGGGAAAATCCTCGACTTACGACCGGTTGGGTAGTCCTCGACTTACGACCAGTTGGGGGTCGTGGCATTAAAAAGGTTGAGAACCACTGTTATAGACCATCCCTTAAATATGGTTTTAATGGAGAGGAGATAATGCCGGAATGGGATGAATGCATCTATATATGCAACCTATGTGGAAAATGCTTTAGTTTAGAAATGATGTGTTCGGATGCAACAATCCTGTGATTCCTTTTTTTTTTTAATGTCTTTTGGGGAATATTGGGGTGGGAATGGAAAAACATTGGGAGCAAACTGTTCAGAAAGAAAGAGAAGAGAGGGAGGGGGAGGGAGGGAGGAAGAAAGGAAGGAAGGAAGGAAGGAAGAAAAAGATGGTAAGACAAGGAGAAGGAAGGAAGGGAGGGAGATGGCGAAGCAAGGAGAGAGAAAGAAAGAAAGAAAGAAAAGAAAGAAAGAAAGAAAGAAAGAAAGAAAGAAAGAAAGAAAGAGAAAGAAAGAAAGAAGGAAAGATAGATGTCCAGGCAAGGAGAAGGAGAGAAGGAAGGAAAGAAAGATGGAAAGGAAGGAAGAGAGAGAGAGAGAGAAAGAAAAGGAGAGGATGGAAGAAAAAGAAAGAAAAAGGAAAGAAAGAAAAAGAAAGAAAACCACAAATATCTGGCTTTCGGACATTTCAGAGGAGCTAAAAGGGAAAAATGGTAGTGGGAGACTTTCCCATCTTTAATTTAAAAAGTAATTATTAAAAGAATTTTACTACTGAAATGTTACCATTTTTAGATTGAATTTTGGCAAGTGTCATCAAGAGGCTTTAGGAACTTGTCGGGAAACAATAGAATATCTATGTTTATGGAATTCATAAGGCCGCCCAACTCACATTTATTGCTTTGGATAGCATTACCTCAGTTTTGATTTAAAGTAATGGTTGAACAAAAAGAACGTTAAACCTAGTCAACAAACTACAGTTGTACAGAGACACAGCTTCCTCTGCTGATCAGCTTTTTCTCAGAATGGAAACAGTACGTCCTCCTCAACCATGCAGTCATCTGATGTTCAATTTTAAAATATTCTGGCAGTTGTTAACCGTAATCCTTTCTCAGGATAAAAAGATAGAAAGGATCTCCTCACTTGTTAATACCAGAGGGATTTCACCAGTGGTGGGATTCAAATACCTGAGTAACCAGTTCTCTGTGTGAATGTCACTTCCAGAAGTCCATTCTGGGCCTGGGCCTCCGAGTGAGGCCCCGAGCACTTGCGTGTGGCCTGCGATGCTCACACGTGTGAAGCTCCAGGCGCTTGGGCAAGTGGGGCCGTGAGCCCTTTTGATGCTCACACGAGTGGGGCTGTGAGCACCCACGACACTTGCACGAGTGGGGCCCTGAGTGTCTGCAGCAGAGTGGGGCTGCGCATACACGTGCACACCAGCCAGCCACTCACACCACCCAGTTGCCACGGCCCACAGGTTGGGGACCCCTGGACTAGAACATCCAAGATCCTTTTCAACTCTCTTATTCTGTCCTTCTGTCAATAAGTATGACGGCAATGGTGGCTAGAAGTTCCAGAGACCAAATTTACCGCATCTTTAGCCAAAGATGTGTTCAGCAGCTTACCAACAGGGGTCTAGAGCAGGGCTTTTCAACCAGTGGTACGGGTACCACCTGTGGTACATTGGCACCTGGCAGGTGGTATGTGACCATCCTAGAAAAGTGGTAGCGGGGGAGGGGAATGAGCTGAACCGGTGGCAGCACCGCACAAGCCTGAGCGAGAGACGGCTGGAGCTGCAGGGCTGTCGGGGCTCAGAGGAAGCTCCAGGATCAGTGCCAGGCTCCAGCTGGAGCTCGGCGCTGATCCTTGTGCTTCTGCTGAGCCCAGAAAAAGCGCCGATCAGCTGGAATGTTGCAGCTTCTCCAGGGTCTTGTGATTTACATTCAGATGCTTGGCAAGTGATTCATATTTATGACGGTCACAGTGTCCCAGGGTCATGTGAAGTGACCAAAACCTGCTGCAACCACCCAGCAGACGGGGGGGGGGGAATAAAGACCAAATACCCCCCACCCCACTCCTGCTGCCAATCCTCAACAGAAATGCTCACAACAATGAAAACCTTGGACAGGAGGAAGAGCGCCACTGGGTGGGCAGGCAGGTGTCTTGCTCGGCTGTGGCTTGGGCACTTTTTTCAGTGCCATTGTAAGCGAACTGTTGTAAGTCAAGGACTACCTGTACGTTATCACTTTTTCTTTTTTTTTTTTTTTTTTTTGGTCATCAAGTTTTTGACACCTTGCTAGGCGACTGGTGGTACTCGGATGTTGCCATATCCTAAAAGTGGTACAATGGCTGAAAAGGTTGAAAAGCCCTTGTCTAGAGTGACCGCTGGCACTTGGCTTTTTACATGCGGAAGGATATTTTCCAGCGGTGACTTCACATCGCTTAAATCAGCAGGCCTAGTGACAGTCGATGACAGATTATCAGACACGACGTCTAAAAACATTACATGCTGAACTGGCAGATGGGACTTTTTCCCACCCAATTTCCCACCTGGGATCGCAGCTCCGTTTAATAATGAATTGCGCCGTTAGTTTAACTATCTCATACGCATAGCAACAGGAAAACAAAGAATTCGCAGTTGTCCCATTTCCTTTTCTTTTGAGCCCTAGTAAAAGGGTTGAAAAGAACTCGTTGGAAGACGCAGTCTAATTTTCCCTCCCATTATTACATTTGTTGTACAGATTTGCCACACAAATTAAGCAAGAACTGTGAAATATCTGCTGCCCTCCATCACAAACATTGCTGTTTATTTTTATTCTTTTTACTTTTTCTTCTCTTCTGGAGCATTTTGTAGCAATTGCAAAATGTGGCAATGAAGGGGGGAAAAAAATAAAAGAGATGTAGAAGAAAACAAATTAGTAGAGCTTTATACACAACTTATCTGTGTGCTTTGACCTTAGCGGTGTTTTGTACTGTTGAATGTGATGTTTCTTTCTCCTCTTGGCACTTCTTTAAGGATCAGTGATGGATTTGGCTGAGATACAGGTAGTCCTCGACTTACAACATTAGTGACCGTTCAGAATCACAGTGAAAAAAGTGACTTAGGGCCATTTTTCACACTTACGACCGTTGCAGCATCCCCAGGGTCGCCTGAACGAAATTTGGATGCTTGGCAACTGGCTCGTATTTACGACGGTTGCAAAGTCCTGGAGTCACGTGATCACCATTTGCGTCCTTCCAACAAGGAAAATCAGTGGGGGAAGCCAAATTCCCTTAATGACTGCATGATTCACTTAACGACTGCAGTGATTCGTTTAACAACCATACAGTCGTAAAATCAGGCGTGACTTAATAACAACCTCCTTGCTTAGCAGTGGAAATTCAGGTCATAGTTTGGGGCTCAGGTTTGATCGTAAATCGAGGACTAGCCGTACCAAGAAATTTTGGAGCCTCTGTTGAGTTAGTACAATCTTCGGATACTATGTCCAAAGCTACCTTGGATCTTCAGCCAACGCAACATAAGTGCACACTTCAAGTTCACGAATACACTAAGGGAGAAGCTTGTTCACCCAAAGGATGAAACACCCAGACACAAACTGAGCAACGTGGTATATGAAGTACGATGCAGTGAGCCATGTCTAGATCTGTACATTGGGGAAACAAAACAACTACTTCACAAATGCACGGCACAACATAGGAGAACAAACCCATCAGGACAAGAGTCAGGAGTCCATCTGCATTTGAAAGATGAAGGCCGCTCTTTCGAGGACAGCAAACTCCACATTTTGGACAGGGAGGACCGCTGGTTTGAAAGAGGGGTCCAAGAGGCCATCTGTGTCAAAACTGAACAGCCCTCCCTCAACAGAGGGGGAGGGACACAACATCATCTATCTCCAGTCGACAACACGGTCCTTTCAGCGGTTCCAAGAAGGCTCCACGCCCATTTGCACCACTCAGGTGACCCTGAAGACATAGATAAACCTCCAGCTGGCCTTAAGGACTCTCTAAAAGGAATGCAAATGACCAGCTGTCTGCAAGGAGTATAAATCCTTCCATCCTCCACCATCCAGTCAGAGCTGAAGAAGCTCCTTGCAAAACATTTTCAAAGGAAAAAAACAACAACAAGGAAGTCCAGATGTCATTGGGAAAGTGCCTTTGGGATCCTACCTTTGAGCTTTATCAGCATTCATGAAAAAAGGAAAGATGTCGATTAAAGGAGCCAAAACTAGAATTATTGTTTGACTTGGAATACTGCATCCAGTTTTGGTCACCAGGATGTAAAAAAGATATTGAGACTCTGGAAAGAGTGCAGAGAAGAGCAACAAAGATGATTAGGTCACTAAACAAACGGTTGTAAATCGAGGACTACCTCTACTTTGAGCTAGATGTATTTAATCTCCGTATTATACGCAAAAGGGCTTGTAAATTATTTCAGCCAATCCAATCCATAATAATAATAATAAAGTTGGAAGGGACCTTGGAGGTCATCGAGTCCAACCCCCTGCTCAGGCAGGAAACCCTATACCATTTCAGACAAACGGTTGTCTAGTCTCTTCTTCAAAACCTCCAGTGATGGAGCATTCACCGCTTCTGGAGGCAGGTTGTTCCACTGGTTAATTGTTCTAACTGTCAGGAAGCTTCTCCTTAGTTCTAGGCTGCTTCTCTCCTTGATCAGTTTCCATCCATTGCTTCTTGTCCTGCCTTCTGGTGCTTTGGAGAAGAGCTTGACTCCTTCTTCTTTGGGGCAGCCCCTGAGATACTGGAACACTGCTATCATGTCCCCCCTCGTCCTTCTCTTCATTAGACTAGACATACCCAATTCCAGCAACCATTCCTTGTCTGTTTTAGCCTCCAGTTTCCCTGATCATCTTTGTTGCTCTTCTCTGCACTCTTTCTAGAGTCTCAACATCTTTTTTACATCGTGGTGACCAAAACTGGATGCCGTATTCCAAGTGTGGCCTTAATGTCATTCTTAAATGTTGGAATGGTTTCCAGCGTGGGATAAGTCGATTATGTGTGAGGTAGATTTAATTCCATTTAAAAAAAAAATCTCCTTTTTCCACCTCAATGTTGGCAGGTTCAGCATATTAGCTGTGGAACCTTTGGTGTGCAAAAACATTTCATTTTTCATTACCGATGTTGCTGTTCACGTTTTCCATTATTTAAAGGCTTTATTGAAAAATTCATGCCCTATTGGTACCCTGAGACATCCCGCAGCTCGCTGTGTTGATTCACGACGCATGGAACACACAATGTTGTGCCTTGGTCTCCTTCTGGGAACTGGCATTTCATCGTGGTCCTTGAAGAAAAACCGTTCCCGTGAAATCCCTCGCGTTCCTTCCAAGTTGAGTCATGCATGCTCTGATCTTCAGAACCGACGATGAATTATTCACAATCGATGGTGCAAGGGTGGGCACGATGCTGATCATCATCTTGCTTGTAATATGCGGTTTATCGCCCTGTTCCCGGACCTGGTTTAATTATAGAATGCAAATGGGGCGTGTGATGTTTTAAAAAAGAAAAAGGTATAAGTGTTGGGGTTTTTTTTTCATAGAAGAGAATATTTGTAGCTCAAGACTGAACTGTGGGGTCCTCAGTGCTTTCTGAGCATAGTGGTTTTCTTGCAGACGTTTCATGACCAAACCAGGTAATATGATCAGTGCTAGAAGGCGGTAGGGTGTGAGGAGGAGGAGGACGAGAATTGTGGAGTTCTTGGTGCTCTCTGGGCTTAGTTGCTTTCTTGCAGGTGTTTCATTACCCAACTAGGTAACATCATCAGTGCTCGTAGGGAATGGGATGTGAGATGGAGGGGGGGACTGTGGGGTTCTTGGTGCTCTCTGAGCTTGGTGGATTTCTTGCAGATGTTTCACTACCCAACTATTATCAGTGCTAGAAGGGAATGGGATGTGAGGAGGAGAAGGACCATGGCACAATGGTTAGAATGCAGTATTGCAGGCTAACTCTGCCCACTGCCAGGAGTTCGATCCTGACTGGCTCATGCTTGACTCAGACTTCCATCCTTCCAAGGTCAATAAAATGAGGACCCAAATTGTTGTGGGCAAATAGGCTGACTCTGTAAACTGCTTAGAGAAGGCTGTAAAGCACTGTGAAGCAGTATATAAGTTTAAGTGCTATTGCTATTGTTGTTGGTGCTGTCTGAGCTTGGTGGTTTTCTTGCAAATGTTTCATTACCTAACTAGGTAACATCATTAGTGCTAGAAGGGAATGGGCTAGGACGGGCAGGCAACCTTGGCTCTTGTATGACTCGTGGACTTCAACTCCCAGAATTCCTGAGCCAGTATGGCTCAGCATGGAAACCTCTCCCTTTCTCCTCAGCATGGCTGGCTCAGGAATTCTGGGAGTTGAAATCCACGAGTCATAAAAGAGCCAAGGTTGCCTACCTCTGACCTAGGGAGACCATCTGAACAGAACAGAATCGGACACAATTGAATGAATAACATCAATATCATCAGAGGAGGGAGAATGAGAAGGAAAACTTACAGGCCACCCATGCCATCCCCTCCACTCACAAATCCTGACCATCCCTGTCCTATCAGTGAACCCACAGACAATCAAACAAACAAACAAAAAAATCCCTTACATCTTTCCATTCCTTTACACCTAGGCTGGAACTGACTAAGTGTATCTCTTCCCTAGGTCAGGGGTAGGCAACCTTGGCTCTTTTATGACTCGTGGACATCAACTCCCATAATTCCTGAGCCAGCAATGCTGAGGAGAAAGGGAGAGGTTTTCATGCTGAGCCATGCTGGCTCAGGAATTCTGGGAGTTGAAGTCCACGAGTCATAAAAGAGACAAGATTGCCTACCGCTGGGCTGGGAGGAGGAAGAGAGGGGGAGGAGGACAACGACAATTACGTGATCCTTGGTGTTCTCTGAGCTTGGTAGTCTCCTTGCAGACGTTTTACTACCCAACTAGGTAACATCATCAGTGTATGCCACTTGTCTTGCCAAAGGCGACTCTAGGCGGCTTAACAGACAATGATTAAAATGCCTTGTGAAACATTAAAGCAGTAAGTAAAGATCTTAAATTTACAATGCAATTGAAATAAAACTAAACAGAATAGAAAGGGAGGGAGGGAGGGAGGGAGCAAATTACACCCAGAGAGGAGGTGGTGTGTTATCTACAGACAGTCCTTGACCTACAACAATTCATTTAGTGCCCATTCAAAGTTATAGCAGCACTGAAAAAAGTGACTTTATGACCATTGTTCACCCTTGCCATCATTTCAGCGTCCCCTTCGGCAGTTTCCAAGCATCTGAATTTTGATCATGAGCTGGTTTATCACCAGCTTACAGGTAGTCCTTGACTTACGGCCACAACTGAGCCCAGAATTTATGTTGCTAAGTGAAAAATTTGTTGTGAGTTTTGCCCCCTTTTATGCATCCAGTTTTGGTCACCACGATGTAAAAAAGATGTTGAGATTTTAAAAAAGAGTGCAGAGAAGAGCAACAAAGATGATCAGGGGACTGGAGGCTAAAACATATAAGGAATGGCTGCTGGAATTGGAGATGTCTAGTCTAATGAAGAGAAGGACGAGGGGGGACATGATAGCAGTGTTCCAGTATCTCAGGGGCTGCCCCAAAGAAGAGGGAGTCAAGCTATTATCCAAAGCCCCTGAAGGCAGGACAAGAAGGAACGGATGGAAACTGATCAAGGAGAGAAGCAGCCTAGAACTAAGGAGAAACTTCCTGACAGTTAGAACAATTAACCAGTGGAACAACCTGTCTCTAGAAGTTGTGGATGCTCCATCACTGGAAGTTTTGAAGAAGAGACTGGATAACCATTTGTCCGAAATGGTGTGTAGGGTTTCCTGCCTGAGCAGGGGATTGGACTACATGACCTCCAAGGTCCCTTCCAACTTTACTACTACTACTATTATTATTATTATTATTATTATTATTATTATTATTATTATTATTATTATTATTATTATTATTATAGATTAATGTGTGTGAGAGATGCAGGATTGGTACTCTCAAGAAACGGACTTGTTCCTCTTTGCCAAGATGGCTATTTAGCATCCATAAAGCGCTGCTTTATAAAATTATTATTATTATTATTACTTTTCTTGCCGTATTTGTTAAATCAGTGGTTCTCAACCTGTGGGTCGGGACCCCATTTGGGGTCGAACGACCATTTCACGGGGGTCGCCAAACAAGGCTGTCCGCTATTTCCCCCCCTTTTCTTTGGCCACGCCCCTGGGACCCGGTGATGTATAAGTGGTTGGGGGTCACCACAACATGGGGAACTGTATTATGGGGTCGCGGCATTAGAAAGGTTGAGAACCACTGTGTTAAATGAACCACTGCAGTTGTTAAGTTAGTGAGCAAGCGGCCGCAGAAGAACTGGGGCAGTGGCGTGATAAGTGTGGGGGCGTAGGAGGCCTAGCTGTGGCGGTCCTAAAGTAAGCGGGTAAGACACCCCCTCCCCCCGAAAATAAGACTTGGTGCCTCTTTTAGAGGCAAAAAGAAAACATAAGAACCGGGTCTTATTTTCGGGGAAACACAGTAGGAGCCGAGGGCTTGGCAGCCCAAGGAAACAACTGCCAATCATCGCTGTCGTGGAAAAAACCCAATGAAAAAGACAAGAGGCAGCAACACAAAACAATAATTCTTACTTTAAGATTCAGAGGTTTATTTTGCTAATAATTTGGAATATAGCAAACATAATAACACCACACCACTTACCTTAGTAACCCATTGCAATGAGGTCCAGTGACATAGCAGGTCCAGCAAGGACAGCTATAGGCCAGTGGCAAATCAATCGGGTCCAGTCCTAACTTTTTATACTTTCTCATCCTATGATGGTCAGCAACCTTACACTTTCTGCTGAACATAACTTTCTACATACTCGTGTACATTGGAACCTGCCTCCATCAGCTGCTTTCAGTCCCCTATTTCTTACTGTTCCAGTCCTTGCGTTCTGAATACATTTAAAAACAAGCAATGAGGTCCAGTGACATAGCAGGTCCAGCAGGGACAGCTATAGGCCAGTGGCAAATCAATCGGGTCCAGTCCTAACTTTTTATACTTTCTCATCCTATGATGGTCAGCAACCTTACACTTTCTGCTGAACATAACTTTCTACATACTCGTGTACATTGGAACCTGCCTCCATCAGCTGCTTTCAGTCCCCTATTTCTTACTGTTCCAGTCCTTGCGTTCTGAATACATTTAAAAACAAGCAATGAGGTCCAGTGACATAGCAGGTCCAGCAGGGACAGCTATAGGCCAGTGGCAAATCAATCGGGTCCAGTCCTAACTTTTTATACTTTCTCATCCTATGATGGTCAGCAACCTTACACTTTCTGCTGAACATAACTTTCTACATACTCGTGTACATTGGAACCTGCATCCATCAGCTGCTTTCAGTCCCCTATTTCTTACTGTTCCAGTCCTTACGTTTTGAATATATTTAAAAACAAGCAAGCTTACCAAAATCGTATTAAGTAAAGTACAATTGCAAACTGCAAAATTAAGCCTAGCCCAGACTTTGCTTCAATACTTTTCCCATGAGGCCTGATTTAGTTCACCTGGACCTAAACCTGGCATAGAAAAACAATAGCCAATATTTTCGTCTTCCACACCGGCCATCAACACACCAATCAACCAATAGGACGGCACCACGTAAATATGAAGCATAGAAGAGCCCAGAGGTCCCCTGAGGATGGACCCCACCATGAGCCCGAAAGCTCAAAAGATTATATCTCTGGTCCCAGTGACCAACCCAGGTTGCATCTTGAATAGGTTTCTTCCCCTCAACTTTGCCTGGACATACATCCAAGATCACCGCAGATGGGGACGGCAGCCAAGAAATTAAAAGACGCTTGCTCCTGGGGAGGAAAGCTATGGCAAATCTAGACAGCATACTAAGAAGCAGAGAAATCACCCTGCCAACAAAAGTGCGTATAGTCAAGGCCATGGTTTTCCCAGTTGTAATGGACAGCTGTGAAAGTTGGACCATAAGAAAGGCTGAGCGCCAAAGAATGGAGGCCTTTGAACTCTGGTGCTGGAGAAGACTCCTGCAAGTCCCCTGGACTGCAAGGCGATCAAACCGGTCAGTCCTGGAGGAGATCAACCCCGACTTCTCTTTAGAAGGCCAGATCCTGAAGTTGAAACTCAAGTACTTTGGCCACCTAATGAGAAGGAAGGACTCACTGGAGAAGAGCTTGATGCTGGGAAAGATGGAGGGCAAGAGAAGAATGGGATGACAGAGAACGAGGGGGCTGGATGGAGTCACTGAAGCAGTAGGTGTGAACTTAAATGGACTCCAGAAGATGGTAGAGGACAGGAAGGCCTGGAGGAATGCTGTCCATGGAGTTGCGATGAGTAGGACAGGACTTCGCAACTAACAACAACAACATCCAAAATTGGGTAAGCCAAGAAATCAGCTAAGGGCTCTGGAAATGTTAGAAAATGATCATTTTGGAAGTACAAAATCAATTTAGTGGTTCATTGGCAATACCCCTTGCATTTCAAGGCCCTCCAGTTGATGGGTGGGCAACCTTTAACAGATGCCAGGTAGTAAGTGAAAATAAGATTGGACCATGCTTATATAGAATAGAGCTGGAAAGGACCTTGGAGGTCTTCTAGTCCAGCCCCCCGCTTAAGAAGGAAAACCTACACCATCTCAGACAGGTGATTGTCTAGTCCAGTGATGGCGAACCTCTTAGAGACCGAGTGCCCAAACTGCAACCCAAAACCCACTTATGTATCGTCGGGTGCCGGGTGGGCATAGCCCATTGGGTGGGTGTGGCAATAGGGCGGGTGTGGCTAATTGGGTGGGCATGGCCCATTGGGTGGGCGTGGCTACGGTAGTAAAGGCAGACTAGGTCAGACTAAAAAGTTCAACCAATCAATTCCAACTTTGCAAGATCTTTTTTTTTCCATGAGAAGGTGAATTGATTGATTGATTGATTGATTGCTTGCTTGATTTTTTTTTTTTTTGCACATGGCGGCAGAGACCTAAAGCGAACAGGTTTTATAAAACCCAGCTGAAGGCCTAGGATTGGGACAACAGCGCACGTGCCCACAGAGACGGCTCTACATGCCACCTGTGGCATACGTGCCATAGGTTCACCACCATGGGTCTAATCTTTTCTTAAAGATCTCCAAGGATGGGGCGCCCGTGATTTCTGGTGGCCAGCTGTTCCACTGGTTGATTGTCCTCACTGTTAGGAAGTTTCTCTTTAATTCCAGGTTGCTTCTCTCCTTGGTCAGTTTCCAACCATTGTTTCTCGTCCTTCCCTCTGGTGCTTTGGTGAACAACCTGGCCCCTTCTGCCTTGTGGCAGTCCCTCAGATACTGGACTACTGCTATCACGTGTCCCCTATTTCTTCTTTTCTCCTTATGCTCTGTTGCAACAAGTCATTTACATATTGATGGAGCAATATGCAAAAAAAAAAATCCCACTGCCAAGAACTGCATTTGCTCACGATAAAATCAAGATCCCTTGTTTTTCTTCCTTTCTTGTGAATAAACAGCATATTGGCTCACGCAGGCTATTTATTCCTTCCAATGAAAAATGATTGTGCCATCTCAGCTCGTGTTCCATGGAAGCCCTGATCGAAAAAGAGCAGCAAGCTGTCTTTTTTTGGGAACCCGCACTAAGGATCTCAAAATCTTCCATCCGAAACTTTTACTTTAGTCAGCCCAGTCAGGAAGTGGACTGAACACAGTGCTTTTTGCTCAGATGTGTGTCTGGTAAATGGGGGTTGGATCCAGCTTTTATCGTAACAGAAATAGATATATTGATATAAGTAGTCATTCTAACTATTGCCGTGGTGGTTAGAATGCAGTATTGCAGGCTGACTCTGCCGACTGCCAGCAGTTCGATCCTAACCAGCTCAAGGTCAACTCAGTCTTCCATCTTCCGAGGTCGGTAAAATGAGGACCCAGATTGTTGGGGGGGCAAAGTGCTGACTCTGTAAACCGTTTAGAGAGTGCTGTAAAGAATAGTGGGGCAGTATGTAAGTCTAAATGCTATTGCTATGTCTATAAATTTATAAATATATTAAATCTATGGGATTTAAGTCCAATCCACTGCCTATGTAAGCTTATCCGAAATTAGCAATCATGCTCCTATTTGTTTTATGTACTATGTATAAGAGCCAGTTTGGTCTAGTGCAGGGGTAGGCATCCTTGACTCTTTTATGACTTGTAGACTTCAACTTCCAGAATTCCTGAGCCGGCATGGCTCAGCATGGAAACCTCTCCGTTTCTCCTCAGCATGGCTGGCTCAGGAATTCTGGGAGTTGAAGTCCACGAGTCATAAAAGAACCAAGGTGGCCTATCCCGGTATAGGGTTTCCTGCCTGAGCAGGGGGTTGGACTAGATGACCTCCAAGGTCCCTTCCAACATTATCACCATCATCGTCATCATTATTATTTATGGTGGCAAAAAGGTGATCACCTGACCTCAAGACACGACAACAGTTGTAAATATGAACATCTTTCTTAATTTTGATCACATGATCACAGGGACATAGGTCACTTTTTTCAGTGCCGCCGTAAGTTTGAATATTCACTAAATGAATGGCTGTAAATGGGAGAACTGCCTGTATCCATTTTCTTTGCTTGCTCGGTTTATAATTCTCCCGTTTTCTTTTTGGATTTCCTGTGGAGATGTTAGATAAATTGAAGGACCGCTGGCTGCACACTAGCTTGTGGGAAAAGCTGGAGCTGATCAAAATAGTCCTTGTGGAACCCAAAGGAGGCGACAAATCTGATTTTGATGAGCTGCTTCAAATATACTCCGATGCCATCAAGTCTCAGAATGGCAGAGGTAAGTAAAAATGCAGAAAGGGGGGGGGGAACCTAGCTGGAACCTAGGTTGATTGGAACAAGATTCCTCCATATTACAGATAGTCCTCACCTTACGACCACAATTGGAACCGGAAGTTCCTGATGTGGTTCCGGCTAATGAAACATTCCAAAGAACTTCCAGGCATTGATTTTCCTAAAAGTCTTTTATTGTTACAAAATGTCGGCCCAGGCACAACGGAGGGATGGTAGGATCTAAGTTCTCTTCCTCTGAGCAGTTAAATTATCAGCATGTTCCCTCCCTAAATTAGCCCTCATATCTCACATTATCCAATTAGTGTGAAGGTCAAATGTTTTCTTCCTCTTTCTTTCCCGGCTTTACCCCCAACACCCCTTCTGCTCTTTATTAACCCCATATTTACCAGACAATTCTGCATATTGTCAAAAGCAAGAATATACAATATTTGCAGCGTTGACAGTTCCATTGCTAAACGAGAAGGTTGTAAAGTGAGTTGTGTTTGATTTTACAGCCTCTTTGCCAGGGTTGTTGTTGAGTGGCTCACCAGTGTTGTAAAGTAAATCACACAGTCGTAACGCTTCCCCCATTTACTTTGCTTGTCAGAAGGCCAGTGGGAAAGTTGCAAAAGGGGATCATATGACCCTGGGACAGTGCAACCGACATAAATACCCTGTTTCCCCAAAAATAAGGCCTACTACCCTGAAAAGAAGCCCTAGTTTGATTTTTGGGGGTGGGCCTAATATAAACCCCACCCCAAAAATAAGCCCTAGTCTGGGGCGAGGTACACACCTAAAAATAAAGCTAGAGCAGGGGTGGGGAGGTGGAGCTGGCCCACACGCCCCACACCCACTTACCTCACAGCTAGGCCTCTCCTTGCCAGCCCACTTCTGCGGCGTTTTCTGCAGCCAGGCCTGCATTTCTCAGTCACAAGCCTTTCCAGAAGGTCACTCCAGCCAAGAATCAAGTTATGGATTGAATCCATAGCTCGATACTCAGCTGCAGAGGCCTTCCGGAACAGCCTGAGTGCAAAATGCAGGCCCGAATGCAGCTGCAGAACTTCGGCCCCAGAAGAAGTGGACCGGCTAGGTGGGGCTGTCGGTGCCGGAGGTGAGTAAAAAAGACACACACACCGAAAATAAGACCTGGTGCCTCTTTTGGAGGCAAAAAAAATATAAAAAAATTAAGACCTGGTCTTATTTTTTGGGAAACCCGGCATGTGCCAGTTGCCGAGCATCTGAATTTTGATCATGTGACCACGGAGATGCTGCCACAGTCCTAGGTCACCTTTTTCACTGTTGGTGTAACTTCAAATGGTCCCTAAATGAATGGTTGTAAATCAAGGGCTACCTGTATGACGTTAGATGGCTGTGTTCTTTCGCTTCAGACGGAGCGCTGCTTATAGCTGTGTGCAGAGGCAAAGTCAGCGAAGGCCTGGATTTCTCCGATGACAACGCCCGGGCGGTTCTCACCATTGGAATTCCATTTCCAAACTTAAAAGATCTTCAGGTAGGAGACGCTTAAAATCACCTGTGGAGTATTTTATCAAGGAAGAAGTGAAGTCCTGAATGAATAAATTGTCGAATGTCCACAATGTGGTGTTATTTTGCTGTGTGTGTGTGTGTGTGTGTGTGTGTGAGTGTATGTTTCAACAAAGTCTCATTCGTCATCTTCAGGCTGGTGCTTTCGGCTTCGTGCTTCTAGGAGCAAAGAAGCACAAAGCCAAAAGCACCACCCTGAAGATGACGAATGAGACTTCGTCGAAACGTCGCCAAGACACTTCCAATTTGACGCGAGAGAAAACCCAAATAACCAAAGACCTACATACAAACACCCGCGAAAACCTCAGAAAACATATATATATATATATAGTATTTTATTTCTAATTTTACAATTAAGTATTTAAAAAGCAACGTGGTGACTGGATTAATCAACAGTTCAATAAGATACAAAAGTCTTTAGTATAAATCTCAAGTTACAACATCAAATATTTCCTCTCTTTTTCCCTGAATATCTACTATCTCAAATTAGGCTAATGCAGTTCTTATTGTTATCAACTAAGTAAAAACATCTTTGTTCCATTTATCAATAATTTTTAGCTTATACGCATCTTAATTGTGTTTGCATTCAACCCTTATATACAATCAATGTCCTGTTATTGATTTTTTTCCCAAGCTTTAATTTCCCATCACTATTCAAATTAACATTTAGTATTTATAATTTCCAAGCTTTTTTTGGGGAGAGCAGAATAACAGTTGGTAATACAGATGCTCATCCAAGGTTCTGTTTATCTTTGTGATTATTGTGAATAGTCTTATTAGTGAGAAGAAATACAGGTAGTCCCACAACAGAGCCCCAAATTGCTGTTGTTGCTTACAGTTGTTAAGTGAGTTTTAACCTATTTTGCGACCTTTTTCGCCACAGTTGTTAAGGGAATCACTGCAGTTGCTAAGATAGTAACACGGTTGTTAAGTGAATCTGGCTTCCCCGTTGACTTGGCTTGTCAGAAGGTCCCCAAAGGGGATCACATGACCCCCGGGACACTGCGACCGTCATAAATATGAGTCACTTGCCACGAGTCCGGATTTTGATCACGTGACCCTGGGGATGCTGCAACGGTTGTTAAGTGTGAAAAATAAGTCACTTTTTTCAGTGCTGTTGTAACTTTGAACGGTCACTAAATGAATAGTTATAAGTAGAGGGATACTTGTACGTGATGTCCATCCAAGATTCTGTGATTGTTATCTTTGTGATTATTGTGAATAGTCTTCTGATTAAGAATAAGTAGAATTTAACAGATCTTAGTTTTTTTTCCTGTGCCTTTGCTTCAGGACTGAGTTTCTAGATCAGTGATGGCGAACCTTTTAGAGACCGAGTGCCCAAAAACTGGCACCGCCCCCACTTCACCCCCTGCCCCACTCCACCCCCCATCCCCTGCCCCGTCTGCCCACAGGACCACTCACTGCCTCCAGGGCCCGCTGCAGATCGCCCAGGCAGCCCAGCAGCGCTATGGCGGCCACGCCCTCTAACCGCACCCTGCAGCATCAACTGTGCACGATGGGGTGTGAGCGCAGAGTCTTGTCTATGCTGCCTGGCTGCCATGTCCTTGGCTGCGCTGCTCCATGTGGGCCACACTCGGGGGCGACTCACCTCCAAGGGGGCTGCTGGAGAGGAGGGGGTCGTGGTGGGAGGCAAGGCTGGGGCAACGGCACGTCTGCCCACAGAGAGGGCTCCAAGTGCCGCCTCTGGCACCCGTGCCATAGGTTCGCCACCACTGTTCTAGATTATCCTGGATGATTTTTCCTTCCTTCCCTAGATAGAAATTGACTACTACCTGAAGTCAATTTACAGTATAAGTTGAGCGGTCTTTGAAATGGCAATCCCATAAGCTCGAGATACCGCGACCGTCATTAATACATGCCAGTTGCCAAGCGCCCAAATTTTCATCATGTAACCTGCACTTAAAATAATCTTTATGCTCTAGAACAGAGGTCCCCAACCTTTTGGGCACCAGGGACCGGTTCCATGGAGAGAGGTTTTTCCGCGGACCGGAGAGTGCATGGTTTTGTGTGCTGCCTGCATCTCACGGATGGGGCTTTGCTTGTTTGTGAGGACCGGTTGCTGGCATGCTGCGGCCCAGTACCAGTCGACGGACCAGGGGTTGGGGACCCCTGTGATAGATGGTAGGTAAGTAGGTAGGAAGAGAGAGAGAGGGAGAAGGAGAGGGAGAGGGAGGAAGGGAGATGATAGGGGGAGAGAGGGGGAGAAGGAGAGGAAGAGGGAGAGGGAGGAAGGGAGATGATGGGAGAGAGAGGGAGAGGGAGGAAGGGAGATGATAGGGGGAGAGAGAGGGGGAGAAGGAGAGGAAGAGGGAGAGGGAGGAAGGGAGATGATAGGGGGAGAGAGGGAGAGGGAGGAAGGGAGATGATAGGGGGAGAGAGGGGGGAGAAAGAGAGGGAGGAGGAAGGGAGATGATAGGGGGAGAGAAGGAGAGGGAGAGGGAGGAAGAGAGAGAGAGGGAGAGGGAGGAAGGGAGATGATGGGGGAAAGAGAGAGAAGGAGAGGGAGAGGAAGGAAGGGAGATAGGGGGAGAGAGAGAGGGAGAAGGAGGGAGAGGGAGGAAGGGAGATGATGGGAGAGAGAGAGGGGGAGAAGGAGAGGGAGGAAGGGAGATGATAGGGGGAGAGAGAGGAAGAGGGAGGAAGGGAGATGATGGGGGAGAGAGAGAAGGAGAGGGAGAGGGAGGAAGGGAGACGATGGGAGAGAGAGAGAGGGAGAAGGAGAGGGAGGGAGATGATAGGGGGAGAGAGAGGGAGAGGGAGGAAGGGAGATGATAGGGGGAGAGAGGGAGAAGGAGAGGGAGGAAGGGAGATAGGGGGAGAGAGGCAGGAAGGGAGAGAGAGAGGGAGAAAGAGAGGGAGGAAGGGAGATGATGGGAGAGAGAGAGGGGGAGAAGGAGAGGGAGGAAGGGAGATGATAGGGGGAGAGAGAGGAAGAGGGAGGAAGGGAGACGATGGGAGAGAGAGAGAGGGAGAAGGAGAGGGAGGGAGATGATAGGGGGAGAGAGAGGGAGAGGGAGGAAGGGAGATGATAGGGGGAGAGAGGCAGGAAGGGAGAGAGAGAGGGAGAAGGAGAGGGAGGAAGGGAGATGATAGGGGGAGAGAGAGCGAGAGAGCAATGTTTCCCAATCTTGGTAACTTTAAGATGGATGGACTTCAACTCTCAGAATTCCCCCAGACAGCCATCTTAAGAGTTGTCAAGGTTGGGAAACACTGATTTGGATAGATAGAAATATTAAATAGATATAGTAGGTAGGTGACAGATATGGATGGATAGATGATAGATAGAATAGGTAGATGATAGACAGACAGAGAGACAGACGGGAGGGAGGGAGATGATAGGGGGAGGGGGAGAGCGCAAGCGCAATGTTTCCCAATCTTGGTAACTTTAAGACCGGTTCCGTGGAGAGAGATTTTTCCGCGGACAGGAGGGTTCGTGGTTTTGTGTGCTGCCTGCATCCCGTGGATGGGGCTTTGCTTGTTTGTGTGGACCGGTTGCTGGCATGCTGCAGACCTGGGGTTGGGGACTCCTGCTCTAAAACCACTCCATCCCTGCTGATTTTGTAAAAATTGGAACTGTGCATAGATCTTTAAAGTATGTTGTCAGCCAGGGATGCTGAAAACTGCCTACCATTTTACAATGTAGACTACTTTGCAAGAAAGTAGAATAACAGAATTGGACAGGCATTTGGAGGTCATCTAGTCCAACCCCCTGCTCAGGCAGGAAACCCTATAGCATTTCAGACAAATTGTTGTCTGTTCTTTTCTTGAAAACCTCCAGTGTTGGAGCACCCAGAACTTCTGAAGGTAGGTTGTTCCACTGGTTAATTGTTCTCACTGTCAGGAAGTTTCTCCTTAGTTCTAGGTTGCTTCTCTCCTTGGTTAGTTTCCATCTGTTGCTTCTTATCCTGCCTTCAGGCGCTTTGGAGAAGAGCTTGACCCCCCTCTTCTTTGGGGCAGCCCCTCAAATATTGGAACACTGCTATCATGTCACCCCTCCTCCTTCTCTTCTTTAGACTAGACATACCCAATTCCAGCAACCGTTCCTTATATGTTTTAGCCTCCAGTTTGATATGCAGGTTCTGAGGTTTTGCTGGTTAAAGAAATACAGGAAACCAGAAAGTGCCTTTTAAGTTTTACGTGGTTATTCAGCTAAATAGAGACAGACTGCTCTAAAATGAGAGGAGCCCTGGATGACAAGAAATCCTCTTATTTATTCTGTATAATTACATAAGCAACCCATCCAGCAAAGCTGACACATATAAGATAAAGATTGCACCCAGTAAGTCTGGCATACTGTAGATAAGAAGGGAGAAAGCAGAATTAGCTAAACATGTTCTCATTTGAGTGTCACTTAAAGATATTGTATGTTCTTGGGTGGGTTAGGACATTGGGTGTTGTTCTTGCTATCCTTTCCTGACCCTGAATCCTGGATTACAAGTGACCAAAGAGAGAAGCCATCTGTATGTATTCACAATTAATACTGTCCCCTAATTCCTGTTCATCACAGTCCCTGATCATCTTCGTTGCTCTTCTCTGCATTCTTTCCGGAGTCTCACCATCTTTTTTACATGGTGGCAAAAAAGCCTATCACCTATTGCTCTTACATCCAGGTTGTTTTACTAAAGCATGGTTCTCAACCTTTTTAATGCCGTGACCCCCCCCCCCAACCGGTCGTAAGTCGAGGACTTTCCCTGCCTGGGAGTGCCGCGCATGCGTGGTGCTGCTCCCTGCGCCGGCCGAGGCGTAGATAGCAAGGAGCAGCGACGGCACAGAGCGACCACCGGCTGGGCCACCAGCTGGCCCAGCCCAAGGGAGGTAAGGCACCCGCCGGGCCCCACGCGTGCCAGCAACTCTCCCTGCGCCCGCCAGCCTCCGACCTCCCACCCCTGGCCCTCTTTTACTTACACTTTTAGTAGCTGCTCAGCAGGGAGGGGTGGAAACTTCCAGACAGTTTGCCTTTGCTGCAGACAACTTGCAGCACTGTTTGCAGAATGGGACTTTTGGCGGGCTCAGCAGGGCAGAGACAGCCTGGACAATTCCTATTGGCTTTGGAAAGCCAATAGAATTAGACTCTATTCAAGAGAGTCTATTCTATTGGCTTTCAAAAGCCAATAGAATAAAAAGGAGTAGCACAGCTAAGGAAAAGGGGAAAAAAATGGCGGACTGCGTTGTTTGGCGACCCCCGTGAAATGGTCGTTTGACCCCAAATGGGGTCGCGACCCACAGGTTGAGAACCACTGTACTAAAGAATCTGATCTCCTGACCTTTGCCTGGATTCGTAAAGATCTTCCTCCTATGTAGGGCCTTCAAAGATATCTTTTGATAAAATATTTGTGCAGGAACAAACTTCTCCTTTTGCCTTGGAGAGCTTACTTTTTGGATTCCAGAGGAAGGGGAGAAACTCCAAAATGATGTTTCCCTCCCCCCCCCCCCCCCCCCCGTTCAGCTTGTCCTTAACCAGTAGCACTGACCTTTACGTTTTTATACTTCGCTGTCAAAGTATGTTGAAGACTTGAAAAGCGAAGCTATCACCAGGGGGACTTGTAAGGACGGTTGACACTCACCACTTCACCTTAGACGCTGTTCCGGAGACTGTGCAGATGCGTGCACATTCTTCCTCCGGGGACGCGGTTTGATTTTTCTTCTCCTCCTCCACTTCTGGTTCAGTGGAAGTGGATTTGCTCTGCCAAGGAGAATTTGGCTTGCATCTGATTTTAATCAAGTGACTTGTGTTTGCAGCCCTTCAAAGTGTCCCAAACCCTGATGATGAGTGCTTGGGAACTGAGGAGAGATCAGGAATGCGCTGCGCGTTAGAACTTTTGCTTGTGGAGGGCTGCGTGCTGTGGCTTGACAACCCTGGAAAGTGCTCTCCTGCTTGTAAGGTTACAGTCTGTCTGTTTCCCTTGCCCACTTGGATTAAGGGTGCAGGAGGGGAAGAATTGGGCCTTTAAGGTGTGATAAATAGATAGGTAGGCAGGTAGATAGGCAGGCAGTAAAACGTCAACTGTTGGATGGATGGATGGACGGATGGATGGATGGATGGATGGACGGATGGATGATAGATGTAGATAGATAGGTGGGTGGGTGGGTGGGTGGGTGGGTGGATAGATAGATAGATAGATAGATAGATAGATAGATAGATAGATAGATAGATAGATAGATAGATAGATAGATAGATAGATAGGCAGGCAGGCAGGCAGGCAGGCAGGCAGGCAGTAAAACGTCAACTGTCGGATGGATGGATGGATGGATGGACGGATGATAGATAGATGTATATAGATAGGTAGGTAGATAGATAGATAGATAGATAGATAGATAGATAGATAGATAGATAGATAGATAGACAGACAGACAGAGATAGATAGATAGGTAAGTAGATAGATAGATAGATAGATAGATAGATAGATAGATAGATAGATAGATAGATAGATAGATAGATAGGCAGGCAGTAAAACGTCAACTGTCGGATGGATGGATGGACGGATGATAGATAGATGTATATAGATAGGTAGGTAGATAGATAGATAGATAGATAGATAGATAGATAGATAGATAGATAGATAGATAGATAGATAGATAGATAGGGAGAGGGGGGGCAGGCAGGCAGGCAGGCAAGCAGGCAAGCAGTAAAATGTCAACTGTCGGATGGATGGATGGATGATAGATAGATGTATATAGATAGATAGGTAGATGGGTGGATGGATGGATAGATAGATAGATAGATAGATAGATAGATAGATAGATAGATAGATAGATAGATAGATAGATAGATAGATAGATAGATAGATAGCCATTAAAACGTCAACTTCTGTCAAATGGATGGATGGATGCCATGGTGGATTCAGCCGGTTCATACCGGTTCAATAGAACCAGTAGCTAATTTTTTGTTGAGTTCAGCGAACCGGATGGTGCCCACTGAAGCCCTAGCCCTTTTTCGCAAGGCCCAGAACGGCCCTCCGGAAGTGTGTGGATGCCACTTCCAGAAGTCCGTTCTGGGCCTCGAAGGCCTGGAGGAGGCCTTCCAGGCCCAGAATGGCCCGCCAGAAGTGCATGGATGCCGCTTCTGGAAGTCCGTTCTGGGCCTCGGAGGCCCAGGCTCAGAACGGACTTCCAGAAGCGGCCTCCACGCAGAGAACTGGTTGTTCACGTATTTGAATCCCACCCCTGGATGGATGCGTGGATGGATGGATGGATGGATGGATAGGATGTGTAGGGCAGGGATCCCCAACCTCCAGTCAGCAGACCAGAAGCAGTCATCAAATCCAAACCCCCTGCAAACTCCATTCCACACTTTGATAAAGTGGTGCTGGGATGAATGCAATTCTTTGGTGTGCTCAATAAAAAGCTCTTAAGAGCCTTATAACTAGTGCTGAAAATAAAGGGAGAGACTTGAATTCTTTGAAATGAACAACAGCAAGAATTAGTATTATTGGATCAATCTGATAAACACCTTCATTCCACTAAGAATCATTAAATTAGCCCAGGGCCATTTTTAAACCACCTATCGTTGTTGTACTGTTGTTGCTGTTTTTTGTTTTTAACTTATGT
Source organism: Crotalus tigris (assembly GCF_016545835.1). Lineage (NCBI taxonomy): Eukaryota > Metazoa > Chordata > Lepidosauria > Squamata > Viperidae > Crotalus > Crotalus tigris. Next base: position 836,397 of record NW_024100134.1, on the reverse strand, counting down.
TCTTTTAGCATTCCTCTGTCTCAATTTTGCTTTTTGGATAGTTTTGCTAAAAGATGAGTTGTTTTAGAATGCTTTTCTCTCTTTTCGTGTATACCAGTGGTTCTCAACCTTTTTAATGCCGCGACCCCCAACCGGTCGTAAGTCGAGGACTACTCAACTGGTCCAGCACTATTTGCAGAATGGGGTTTTTGGCAGGCTCAGCAGGGCAGAGACAGCCTGGACAATTCCTATTGGCTTTTGAAAGCCAACAGAAGTAGACTCTATTCAAGAGAGTCTATTCTATTGGCTTTCAAAAGCCAATAGAATAAAAGGGAGTAGCACAGCTAAGGAAAAGGGGGAAAAAATGGCGGACTGCATTGTTTGGCGACCCCCGTGAAATGGTCGTTCGACCCCAAATGGGGTCCTGACCTACAGGTTGAAAACCACTGGTGTATACTAACTGAGATTAAGCAAAGTCTCCTCTCTAAACAGTGAAAATGGGCAATTTTTATTTTTATTTTAAAGGTACACTCTTCGGCTATTGCTAGTAAAAATGATCTTGTTCTGATAATTCGGTTTACAGTCTGTTAATACTGGATGGAAAATGTTTCTTGTATGATCCACCCCCCCCCCCTCCAGTGTGGTTTTATTTTAAATAGGTTGAAACTTTGCTGCTTTGGCTAAAGATAAAACTTTTATGTGTGAGTGTCTGGCAGACGGTGTGTTTATTTTTACTGAGGCAAAGGGTTTTTTTTTTTTTAATGGTTTGGATCTGTGCTGTTTAACAGGTTTAGCCCTGATATTTATTTAATGGACTGAACCTTTGCTCCTAAAAGGCCTTATCACTTGAGTAATGAAACAGTGCCAGGCTGATCTTACATTTTGTTTATAGGAGGGCACTGTAATCATTTTAGAGTGCTCGGCATCATGGACTTTCAGAAATGCATCATTTCTGTACTGAAATAATAACAGAATAAGAGTGACACCTTATTATAAGAATAACTCTCCAAAACACCCGAAGGCAGGACAAGAAGCAACGGAGGGAAACTGATCAAGGAGAGAAGCAACCTGGAACTAAGGAGAAACTTCCTGACAGTGAGAACAATTAACCAGTGGAACAGCCTGCCTCCAGAAGTAGTGAATGCTCCAACGCTGGAAGTTTTTAAGAAGAGACTGGACAGCCATTTGTCCGAAATGGTATAGGGTTTCCTGCCTGAGCAGGGGGTTGGACTAGATGACCTCCAAGGTCCTTTCCAACTCTGTTATTCTATTCTATTCAGTCATAGTTGATTGGGTTGAAAGCCCATCAGCCACATAAAGCCATATGGCAACCCTCCCCAACTTGTGGTCTCTTGTTGGGAATGCAATCTTTAGCCCAGTAAACTGGATGATGCTGGGTTGTCAATCACATGTTTTGCTATAAGACCTCAGAGGGGGGACAATCACTTCCTGATCCCCCCACTTCCTTTTGTATTTCCAAAGATCTGAGCGCTCTCCTTCCCCTTTTCATTATACATCTTTTTGTGCATAATTCCTGCAAAATAGGAGGTGGAAGGAGCATTAGGTATCTTAGCTGCCTTGTGTTACTTATGTTCTTTGTCCAAGAATCAAAGGGCAAAAAATGGTTTGCAATTCTTCCTTCCTTCCTCCTTCCCCCCTCCCTCCCTCTTTTCTCCTTCCTTTTCTCCTTTTTCTTTCCTTCCTCTCTCTCTTCCTCCCTCCCTTTCACGTTTTTCTTGCCTTCCTTGGTCTTTCCTCCTTTTCTTTCCTCTTTTTCCTTACTTCCTCCCTCCTTCCCCCTCTCTCCCACCCTCCCTCCCTCTTTTCTCCTTCCCTTTTCTCATTTTCCCTCCCTCCCACTTTTTTCTTTCCTTCCTTGGTCTTTCCTCCTTCCATCCTTCCTTTCCCCTTTTCTTTTCCTTCCTTCCTCTTTTTTCCTTCCTTTCTTCCACCCTCCCTCCCTTTTCTCATTTTTCCTTCCTCTCTCATTCCCTTCCTCCCTTCCACTTTTCTCTTTTCTTTCTTGACCTTTCCTCCTTCCATCCTTCATTTCCCTCCCTCCCTCCTGCCCTCTTTTTTCATTTTTTCCTTCCTTCCTTCCTCTCATGTTCCCTTGGTCTTTCTTCCTTCCATCCTTCCTTTTCCCTCTTTTCTTTTTTCCTTCCTTCCTTCCTTCCTTCCTTCCTTCCTTCCTTCCTTCCTTCCTTCCACCCTCCCTCCCTTCTCATTTTTCCTTCCTCCTCTCGTGTTCCCTTGTTTTTTCCTCCTTCCATCCTTCCTTTCCTTCCTCTTTTTTCCTTCCTTCCTTCCTTCCTTCCTTCCTTCCTTCCTTCCTTCCTTCCTTCCTCCCTTTTCTCATTTTTCCTTCCTTCCTCTCTCATTCCCTCCCTCCCACCTTTCTCTTTTATTTCTTGACCTTTCCTCCTTCCATCCTTCATTTCCCTTCCTCCCTCCCTCCCGCCCTCTTTTCTCATTTTTTCCCTTCCTTCCTTCCTCTCATGTTCCCTTGGTCTTTCCTCCTTCCATCCTTCCTTTTCCTTCTTTCCTTTTTTCCTTTCTCTTTTTTCCTTCCTTCCTTCCTTCCTTCCTTCCTTCCTTCCTTCCACCCTCCCTCCTCCCTCCCTCCCTTTTCTCATTTTTCCTTCCTTCCTCTCATGTTCCCTTGGTCTTTCCTTCTTCCATCCTTCCTTTCCCCTCTTCCTTTCCTTCCTTCCTTCCTTCCTTTCTTCCCTCCTTCCTTCCACCCTCCCTCCCTCCCTTTTCTCATTTTTCCTTCCTTCCTCTCTCATGTTCCCTTGGTCTTTCCTCCTTCCATCCTTCCTTTTCCCCTCTTTCCTTTTTTCCTTCCTTCCTTCCTTCCTTCCTTCCTTCCTTCCTTCCTTCCTTCCTTCCTTCCTCCCTCCCTCCCTCCCTCCCTCCCCTCCCCTCCCCTCTTCTCTCTGTTCTATTTTTTTCTTCCTCTTCCTTCTGTCCCTCCTTTCCATATTAAAAAAACAAAAAACACCAGGCCTAGAAGAGCAGGCAGGGGCTCTGTGGGAATGGAGAGGGGAAGAGGAGAAAGAGGGAGGCAGTAAACCAGGTCTGCCCAGCGCACCAGCAGCAGCCTTACAGGAAGCGGCAGTTGGCAGGCCTTCCGCTGCGAGGCTCCATCGAATCTGGGGGCGTCCCTGACCTCCCAGATAGATCAAAGCTTCATCTCTCTGACAGCGACAGGACGACGACGTGGCTTGCCACAGGCTTTCTGCCGCTCCCACTGAGCCTCTTTGTCTTTCAAGTGCGCCCGATAGCTACGAGTCTATTTTCAAGGCTGAACAGGTAGCCAGGAAAGGGCCGTCTCTTGACATTTTCACTAATCCCTTCAAGCCTGCGGTTAAACCGTGCAATCCCGGCGCGCTCGCCGGCAGAGACCCTGCCTCCGCCACATATGCGCCCTGTCAGTTCCAGAAGACCTCCGATCATTTGAAACGAGATTCAGTGAAATGGATGCCGAAGCATTAAACCGACTTCGACTCACCTGTTTGAAACGCCTCACCCTCCAGTGAGCTGGGGGAAACCTCCGTCGCTGTTTTGTGCACAGGCCAAGATTTGGAGGTTGGGGTTGGTTCCCCCCCCCCCCGAATCAGTGGCTCAAAAGTCGTGCCTCTTCACGTGGCCTGCGGTCAGACATTAAAAGCACTAGCAACGTAGATCGTCCCTGGGAGAAGACCCAAAAAAACGGTACATATGGAAGGAACCGTGGTTAGATGATAGTCCTGTCTACAGAAAGAGCTCTCGGAAAACTAGGTACCGGATATGGAACTGGATATAGCTAGTTTAGAGAAAGAAGGACTAGGGGTGACGTGATAGCACTGTTCCATTATCTAAGGGGCTGCTACAAAGAAGAGGGGAGGTCAACTTATTCTCCAAAGCACCAGAAGGCAAAACAAGAAATGTCTAGTATAATGAAGAGAAGGACGAGGGGGGACATGATAGCAGTGTTCCAATATCTCAGGGGCTGCCCCAAAGAAGAGGCAGTCAAGCTATTCTCCAAAGCACCTGAAGGCAGGACCAGAAGCAATGGAGGGAAACTAATCAAGGAGAGAAGCAACCTGGAACTGAGGAGAAACTTCCTGACAGTGAGAACAATTAACCAGTGGAACGACTTGCCACTAGAAGTTGTGGGTGCTCCGTAACTGGAGGTTTTCAAGAAGAGATTCGACAACCATTTGTCTGAAATGATACAGGGTCTCCTGCCTGAGCAGGGGGTTGGACTAGAAGACCTCCAAGGTCCCTTCCAACTCTGTTCTGATTGATCGATTGAAAATGTCAGGATGTTGGTCGCAATCCTTTGACCAAAGGCCAAACCTGCATGCAGGTAAAAAAGGGGAGGGGCTTTGGTCACAGGTATGTGGCTTTTTTTTTGACACCCCATCAGATAAGAAGATAAAACTTAAGGATTATTTTTGAGGCCCGTGGGAAAATTGTCGTGCAAATGCACCATCTTAATAATATATATCTGAAAAATATATTTTATTATTAAATCTGAAAACCATCAACCATGGCAGTTTATAGATGCTCAATGGGACAGAAGGTAGGGAAGATCAGTCATTCATTTATCCGTTCATTCATTCATTCATCCATTTTTTCATTCATTTATTCATCCATCCATCCATCTTATATGCCACTCATCTTGCCAGAGGGAGATTCTAATAAAGGTAGTCCTCGCCTTATGACCAGTTGCTTAGAGACCATTCAAAGTTACAACAGATTACCCCCCCAAAAGCTACTTATGGATTGACGTTGTCCCATCCTCAGTCATGTGACTGTATTTTGGGTCCTGAACAACCGGCCTGCATTTACAACCATTTGCAGCACCTCACGGTCATGTGACCGTGATTTACTATGGTTTTGCTGGAAACTGGTGTTTACTTCTGCTTTCCAGCTGAAACTGGCTCACAGTGAGCAATAAAGTCACTTTACAACTGCCGAGGCCGCTTCATGACCGTCACGACTTTCAGCTGTAATTGCCAGGCCCAATTACAATAGCAACAGCACTTAAAACTTATATACTGCTTCACAGTGATTTACAGCCCTCTCTAAGCAGCTTACAGAGTCAGCCTATGGCCCCAGAGTCTGGGTCCTCATTCTACCGACCTCGGAAGGTTGGAAGGCTGAGTCCACCTTGAGCCGGTCAGGATCGAACTGCTGGCAGTGGGCAGAATTAGCCTGCAATACCACATTTTAACCACTGCGCCACCATGAGAAGGAAGGAAGGAAGGAAGGAAGGAAGGAAGGAGAAAAGGGAGGGAAGGAAGGAAGGAAGCAATAGCAATAGCACTTAGACTTATATACCGCTGCACAGTGCTTTACAGACCTCTCTAAGTGGCTTAGTGAGTCAGCCTATGGCCCCCAACAATCTGAGTCCTCATTTTACCGACCTTCGAAGAACGGAAGGCTGAGTCAACCTTGGGCCAGTCAGGATCAAACTGCTGACAGTGGGCAGAATTAGTCTGCAATATTGCATCCTAACCACTGTGCCACCACAGCTCCCTAACAGTTGTACCATTCGCCACCGCTTCTAAAGTCATAACTTGAGGACTACTTGTAGGTAGAAGCAGGGAGATACCGGTAGTTGGCAGGGGACTGTCGCTTTTGATTTTATCCCCGCTCTCCTCCCTTGCAAAGCTCTACGGCTACATAAACCTTACATTTTGGTTAATTTAAGAATAATATCTTGGTTCAGAAGAGTTACATGTTGGGAAAAAAAGGGGGATTACGGCTTCCACTTTTCACCTTGTAGCATCCCAGAAAAATTTTGTTCCGTTTTAATTTTTGGGCTTGGGGAATTCTGGGAGTTGAAATCCACCGAACTTAAAACTGCCACGTTTGACACACAGCAGTCTAAAGAAATGGCGAACACTTGTCAAAGAAGCAGACAAGCGGACCTATTTTGTCCCAAAGGTTGTTTTTCAAAAGGCAATTGGATTTCCTGTGGGTTTTTTTTTCTCCTGAAGATGCTTCACTTCTCATCTGTGAACCGAAGAAGCTTCTTGGAAGGAGTAGCGAAACGTCTTCAAAGAAAAAAACCCCAAGAAAGTCCAGTTGCCTTTTGAAAAAGCCCTTTGGGACAACCGTGATCTGGAGGGCGGAGAACCTCCAGAGACAAATATATTTCGGTTCGCTATTTTTGAGACATATGTAACCCAAAATCAAAGTCAGAGCGTATTTTGCAAGACACACAGGTCTCTGGATAAGACAACTCATTGTTAAGTTAGTCACACGGTTGTTAAGTGAAACTGGCTTCCCCATTAGGGTTTCCTGCCTGAGCAGGGGGTTGGACTAGATGACCTCCCTCCCAACTTTATTATTATTATTATTATTATTATTATTATTATTATTATTATCATCATCATCATCATCATTATTATTATTATTATTATTATTATTAGCTTTGCTTGTCAAAAGGTCACAAAAGGGGATCACATGACGTCGGGACACTGCCAGTGTCATAAATATGAGTCAGTTGCCAAGCATCTGAATTTTGATCATGTAACTAGGGGTAGTACCTATCTCAGGGTCTGCCCCAAAGAAGAGGGAGTCAAGCTATTCTCCAAAGCGCCTGAAGGCAGGACAAGAAGCAACGGATGGAAACTAATCCAGGAGAGAAGCAACCTAGAACTAAGGAGAAACTTCCTGACAGTTAGAACAATTAACCAGTGGAACAACCTGCCTCCAGAAGCGATGAATGCTCCAACACTGGAGGTTTTTAAGAAGAGACTGGACAGCCATTTGTCTGAAAGGGTATAGGGTTTCCTGCCTGAGCAGGGGGTTGGACTAGATGACCTCCAAGGTCCCTTCCAACTTTGTTGTTATTATTGTTATCATCATCATCATCATCATTATTAACACTATTATTATTATCATTATTATTATTTCTTTTTACAAACCATGAGGATGCTGTAAAGAGTCATAAGTGACTTTATTCAGTGCCATTGTCATTTTGGTCACTACATGAGTGGACTATGTACATTACTAAGCAAGGTTAAATGAGGTACATCCAATTTTATGATTTTTTGGCATAGGCTCCAGGGGTAGGCAACCTTGGCTCTTTTATGACTCGTGGACTTCAACTCCCAGAATTCCTGAGCCAGCCATGCTGAGGAGAAAGGGAGAGGCTTCCATGCTGAGCCATGCTGACTCAGGAATTCTGGGAGTTGAAGTCCACGAGTCGTAAAAGAGTCAACGTTGCCTACCCCTGATAATTGTTAAGGGGATCACTTGGTTAAGTGAACCCAGCTTCCCCCATTGACTTTGCATCTCGGAAGCCAGCGTTGGAAGGTTGCAAGCAGTGATCACATGACCCCAGGAGGCTGCAACCATTGTAAATACATGCCTATCGCCACGTGCACAAATATTGATCACAAGACTGTTGGCGTGCTACAACGGTCATTAAACAAATGGTTGTCACTCAAGTGATTCACTTACCTGCCTATATCTAGCTGTATTGTTGCAACAATGCACTGTTGATAGCCAAAAAGAACGATTTGCAGATTATTGTATTTGATTCAGAATTAGAAGTTGTTCACCATCTATTCTGGGCCTATTGCAGATGAGATACCTAAACCTGATAAATATTAAATTAAATTAAAGGGTTCCCTCCGCAAACTTCAAACAGCGTTGGGAAAACCTTTGTTCCAAAGTTCATAATTTCTGAGTGACAGAAACAAATATCAGAGCTATGAGATCAAACCGAATTTACTTTCTGCCTGTGAAGTTTGAATTTGTGAATTTGACAGGTTGTTTTAAAGGGCACGGGCACATAAAATAACATGAAAAGAAAAGAATTCTTATAGCTAAGCGAGAGTTGAGGGTTACCTGTCAGAAACTGTTAGGAGTCGGCTGCATTCTCTCTTGAAGCGTGTCCTTTCAGTTGTCAGTTTTAAAAGGTTAATACCGAATAAAAGAGCAGTGAAATTAACCTTCCATTGTGTGGCTGGGCGCCTTCCCTTTCGAAACAACAGGTTTGCAGAATAAAATAGCTGATTTTCTAAATTGCTATTTATTGCACTCTTGTCCCCAGCCTCTTTTTTTTTTTTTTTTTTTGCTATTGTGAAGTTGCTACTAAAATGGAAAAATCCAGTTTATGAAAAATTTCTTGGCAGAAATCAAAGAATAAGTGACTTCTTCTAAGCCAGTGGTTCTCAACCTGTGGGTCGGGACCCCATTTGGGGTCGAACGACCATTTCACGGGGGTCGCCAAGCAACGCAGTCCGCCATTTTTTCCCCCCTTTTCCTTAGCTGTGCTACTCCCTTTTATTCTATTGGCTTTTGAAAGCCAATAGAATAGACTCTCTTGAATAGAGTCTAATTCTATTGGCTTTCAAAAGCCAATAGGAATTGTCCAGGCTGTCTCTGCCCTGCTGAGACCGCCAAAAGTCCCATTCTGCAAATGGTGCTGCACCAGTTGAGTAGTCCTCGACTTATGACCGGTTGAGTAGTCCTCGACTTACGACCGGTTGGGGGGGTCACGGCATTAAAAAGGTTGAGAACCACTGTTCTAAGCCTACAACTGAATAGCACTAGAACTTAGACTTATATACTGCTTCATAGTGCTTTTACAGCCCTCTCTAATGGTTTACAGAGTCAGCATCTTGCCCCCACCACCACCTAGGTCAGTGGTTCTCAACCTTTTTAATGCTGCGACCCCCAACTGGTCGTAAGTTGAGGACTACTCAACCGGTCGTAAGTCGAGGACTACTCAACTGGTGCAGCACCATTTGCAGAATGGGACTTTTGGCGGGCTCAGCAGGGCAGAGACAGCCTGGACAATTCCTATTGGCTTTTGAAAGCCAATAGAATTAGACTCTATTCAAGAGAGTTTATTCTATTGGCTTTCAAAAGCCAATAGAATAAAAGGGAGTAGCACAGCTAAGGAAAAGGGGGAAAAATATGGCGGACTGCGTTGTTTGGCGGCCCCCGTGAAATGGTCGTTCGACCCCAAATGGGGTCCCGACCCACAGGTTGAGGACCACTGACCTAGGTCCTCATTTTACTGACCTCGGAAGGATGGAAGGCTTGAGTCAACCTTGAGCCGCTCAGTATTGAACTCCTGGCAGTAGGCAGAGTTTGCCTGCAATAGTAATAGCAATAGCACTTAGACTTATATACTGCTTCATAATGCTTTTACAACCCTCTCTAAGCAGTTTTACAGAGTCAGCATCTTGCCCCCAACCATCTGGGTCGTCATTTTACCAACCTTGGAAGGATGGAAGGCTGAATCCACTTTGAGCCGGTCAGGATCGAACTCCTGGCAGTGGGCAGAGTTAGCCTGCAATACTGCATTCTAACCACTGCACCAGCACAGCATACACCCTGTGCACATACAATTCAATGCTCTATGCAAAGCGAAGGTAGGAAGAATGCCATTGAATTGTATGTGCCCTGCTCACTTGACACACATATGCACGTGTCATTGGTCACTGGACAATGGACACAGGGTGTATTCAGTTGTGGGTTTAGATTTACAGGGGTAGGCAACCTTGGCTCTTTTATGACTCGTGGACTTCAACTCCCAGAATTCCTGAGCCAGCCATGCTGAGGAGAAAGGGAAAGGTTTCCATGCTGAGCCATGCCGGCTCAGCAATTCTGGGAGTTGAATTCCATGAGTCATAAAAGAGCCAAGGTTGCCTACCCCTCTGTTTAGAACAAATCACTAACTCAATAGTAAAAGAGTGGGTTACTCTTCAGTTAAGCGAACAGGAGAGATTTGTGTATGTTCCAATCCCTTCTGGCATTTGTAGCGCAGCTAGTCCTCAATATACGGCCACAATGGAGCCCAAAATTTCTGTGGCTAAGCAAGACATCTGTTAAGTGATATTTGCCCCATTTTACTACCTTTCTTGCCACGGTTGTTAAGTGAATCACCGCAGGTGTTAAGTTAGTCACACACTTGCTAAGTGAATCTGGCTTTGCTTGTGAGAAGGTCACAAAAGGGCATCCCGGGGCGCTGCAACCAATGGTTGCAAGTCGAGGACTATCTGTGGTAAAATATACACCTGGGCTTTCAATAGTTCGCTTAGTGACTGTTCAAAGTTACAACGGTGTTTTAAAAACTGACTTACGACCAGTTTTCACACTTACAATCATTACAGCATCCCCATGGTCACATGATCAAAATTCAGATGCTTGGCAACTGACTTATATTTATGACGGTCGCAGTGTCCCGGGGACACGTGTGATTCCCTTTTGCGACCTTCTGACCCGCAAAGTCAACGGGGAAGCTGGATAGTAGTAGTAGTAGTAATAGTAGAGTTGGAAGGGACCTTGGAGGTCTTCTAGTCCAACCCCCTTCTTAGGCAGGAAAGCCTATACCATTTCAGAGAAAAGGATTCCCTTAACCTGGGGCAAGAAAGGTCATAAAATGGAGCAAAACTCACTGAGCAACTGTCTCGCTTAGCAACAGAAATTGAGGACCACCTCGATCAATTTCTTTAATGAATAAAATAAATACATGCCTGTTGCCAAGCAACCAAATTTTGATCACGTGACCGGGCGATGCAGCAATACTCATCAGGACTGGTCTTGTAATAATAGTAGTAAAGTTGGAAGGGACCTTGGAGGTCATTTAGTCCAACCCCCTGCTCAGGCAGGAAACCCTATACCATTTCGGACAAATGGCTGTCCAGTCTCTTCTTAAAAACTTCCAGTCTTGAGTCCCTTTTTCTTCAGCACCATCATAACTTCGAACGGTCATTAAACAAATGGTCGTAAGCCGAGGACTACCTGTCATTTGGTCCAGAGGTCCCCAACCTTTTTGGCACCAAGGACCGGTTCCGTGGAGAGAGGTTTTTCTGCGGACCGGAGAGGGTGTGGTTTTGTGTGCTGTCTGTATCCCGTGGATGGGGCTTTGTTTGTTTGTGTGGCCCAGTTGCTGGCATGCCGCAGACCGGGGGTTGGGGACCCCTGATTTAGTCCAACCAAGATGGATGGATGTTGTGGAGGTGCCTTTCCCCTCCGTCCCCAGGTATTGTTGAAAAAATCAAATCCTGTTACAATTGATCTTTTTGCAGAAAATTTTACTGTAGTTGTAATTTCTCCAGGTGGAACAGAAAAGGAAATACAACGATCAACACTCAAAAGCCAGGGGTCTTCTGACAGGAAGCCAGTGGTACGAAATCCAGGCCTACAGGGCTCTGAACCAAGCCCTTGGCAGGTGAGGGAAGCTATTCAGTCAAAGTTCGGCCTTCAAATATGGGTGAGTGAAGGTTATTCCTTCAACTCTCCATCCTCAAAGTCTTTGGGGGGGGGCTCTGTTGACCAATCCTTAAAGCAAACACTGCTGTCAACTTGGAACTTAGATTTTAGCAATAGCGCATAGACTTATATACCGCTCCACAGTGCTTTACTGATTTACAGAGTCAGCATCTTGCCCCCAACAAGCCGGGTCCTCATTTTACTGACCTTGGAAGGATGAAACCATCTGTTGCACTCTTTTTTTTTCTTTTTTTCTTTTCTCTCTCTCTCTCTCTCTCTCTCTCTCTCTCTCTCTTTTTTTTTTTTTTGCTATTGGGGAGTTGCTACTAAAATGGAAAACTCCACTTTGTGAAAACTTTCTCGGCAGCAGTCAAAGAATCAGTGATCTTCTGAGCCCACAACTCAATTGCACTAGCACTTATATACTGCTTCATAGTGCTTTAACAGTATTCTCTAAGCAGTTTACAGAGTCAGTTTCTTTTCCCTAATAATCATGGTCCTCATTTTAGTGCCTTCAGAAGGATGGAAGGCTGAGTCAACCTTGAGCCGGTCAGGATCGAACTCCCGGCAGTGGGCAGAGTTCGCCTGCAATAGTAATAGCAATAGCATTTAGACCAGTGGTTCTCAACCTTTCTAATGTCGCGACCCCATAATACAGTTCCCCATGTTGTGGTGACCCCCAACCACTTATACATCGCCGGATGCCAGGGGCGTGGCCAAAGAAAAGGGGGAAAAAGTGGCGGACAGCCTTGTTTGGCGACCCCCGTGAAATGGTTGTTCGACCCCAAATGGGGTCCCGACCCACAGGTTGAGAACCACTGATTTAGACTTATATACCACTTCATAGTGCTTTTACAATACTCTCTAAGCCAGGCATGTCAAACTGCCGGCCTGTGGGCTGGATGCGTCACATCGAAACCACGCCCACCCCATTGCCGCCAAAGTCCCGATACGTCGTGCGACGTCACGTGATGTCGGGAGTTTGACGTGCCTGCTCTAAGCAGTTTGCAGAGTCAGCATTTTCCCCCCAACAACCTGGGTCTTCATTTTACTGCCCATGGAAGGATTTAAGGCTGAATCAACCTTAAGCCAGTCAGGATCGAACTGCTGGCAGTGGGCAGAGTTAGCTTGCAATACTGCATTTTAACCACTGCGCCACCATGGCTCTTTTAACGTTTGAAATCCAAAACCTCTTGGATGCTTGCTTGTTTCTTTGTTTGTATCCTGCCTTTATTTTATTTTTTTTAACAAATAACTCAAGGCAGTGAACCTATTCAAAACACCTTCCTCCTATTTTCCCCACAACAACAGCCTTCTGAGGTGGGTTGGGCTGAGAGAGAATGACTGGCCCAAAGTCGCCCATCTGGCTTCCAGGCCTAAGTCAGGACTAGAACTCACCCTGTCCTGCCTTCTAGCTTGGTGCCGTAACCACTAGACCAGGGGTAGGCAACCTTGGCTCTTTTATGACTCGTGGACTTCAACTCCCAGAATTCCTGAGCCTGCCATGCTGAGGAGAAAGGGAGAGGTTTCCATGCTGAGCCATGCTGGCTCAGGAATTCTGGGAGTTGAAGTCCACGAGTCATAAAAGAGCCGAGGTTCCCCACCCCTGTTCTAGGCCAACCTGACTTTCAGTTATCAAAAAAATTCAGAAAGAATACGGCTGTTTCTGTGACAATAAAGATCCAAAGAGTTTAAGCGGCGTTTTTTTTTAAGGTATGGCTTTGGAAATTGGACATTGAGAAAGGGCAAAAGTTGTTAAGTGAGTCACACCGTTGTTAAGTGAATTTGGCTTCCATGTTGACTTTGCCTGTCGGAAGGTTGCAAATGACGATCCCACAACCCAGGGACACTGCAACCGTCATAAGTGCATGCCAGTTGCCGAGCATCTGAATTTTGATCCCACCACCACAGGGATGCTACAATGGTTGTGTGGAAAACAATCATAAATCATGTTTTCCAGTGTCATTGTACCTTCAGTTGTAGGTTGTCAATTGAGGACTATGTGTATCTAAAAGCAGACCTGAAGCTGGTCTCCGATTCTCTCCCTTTCCTGAATATTTTAAGAAAGCAGATCACGGAGTACTCTCTCTCTCTCTCTTTCTCTCTCTCTCTCTCTCTCTCTCTCTCTCTCTCTCTCTCTCTCCCTCCCTCCCTCCCTCTCTCTCTCTCTCTCTCTTTTTCTGATGTGTTCTTCTGTTCCAGGTGCATTCGTCACCGAAGCGATTGGGGGGCCCTTATTTTAGTTGATGACCGTTTTGGAAAGAACCCCAGTAAATACACAGCTGGTAAGATATCGTGTTTATTCGTGGGATACATGTCGGCAAGGCACGGGGTAACATGCGCTCATCCGAATTCATTTTTCAGGGGTGTCAGCAGGGATGTTCCCAACAAACGGGTCAGAAAACTCAAGGTGGCAATCACACCCAGGTGATTAAAAACTCTGCCCCCTTTTTAAATTAGGTGGCCGTCTTGCCTTTTTGTTTAATCACCACTCCCATCAACCTGTGAATGCTCCAACACTAGAAGTTTTTAAGAAGAGACTGGACAGCCATTTGTCTGAAATGGTATAGGGTTTCCTGCCTGAGCAGGGGGGTTGGACTAGATGACTTCCAAGATCCCTTCCAACTTTAGCATTATTAGTATTATTAGTATTCATCACACAGTCAGCCAGATGTTCAGACTGGATTTGGCATTTTTGTCTACCTATCGAGTCCTTCCCAAGGACCTGGGATAGGCAGATGTGGATGTTTGATGGTATTACAGGTATCGTCGCAGGATGGAAGCTGTTCCTAGTAAGGCCGCCTTTTGCAATTGACTAATAGCGAATTTGTCAATGCCAATGGTGTCCAAGTGGTGCTCCAGCTGTTTTGGGATTGCACCCAAGGCGCCTATGACTATTGGTACTACCCTTGCTTGCTTTTGCCACAGTCTTTCTATTTCTATTTGTAGGTCTTTGTATTTTGTTATCTTCTCTAGTTCTTTCTTGTCTATTCTGCTGTCTCCACGTCCACTATCCAGACTTTTTTGTCATTATTATTATTACCCCCAAAAGGATGACCTTGCCAACTGTTGTTACTGCTATCAGGAAACGGACTTTGTAGTCCATGTAGTCCTCGCCTCAACAACCGTAATTATGCCTGTAACTATGGCTGTCAGTTGTGGCAGTCATTAAGTGGATCATCACATGACCGAGCTGATTTTATGATTTTTTTTTCCGCTGGGCTCCTTCCGTGAATCACCACTGGTTTCTGGCAAAAAAAAAAAAAAAAACCCAACCCCCATATATTACGGTCACATGACTGCATGCTGCAAATGGACGTAAATGCAGGCTGGTTGCCAAGTGCCCAAAATGTGATCAGATGACCACGAGGGGTGGGGGGGGGTGAGGGACAGCCATTGGATCTTCAAATCTAGGTCGTAAGTACCATTTTGGGGGTCCATCATAGTGGCTAAGCAGCCAGTTGTAGGTCACGGACTACCTGTATGCATTTGGTAATCCTGGCTGATAAATCACTCACAACTATAATAATAATAATACTAAAGTTGGAAGGGACCTTGGAGGTCATCTAGTCCAACCTCCTGGTCAGACAGGAAACCGTATACCATTTCAGACAAATGGCTGTCGTGTCTCTTCTTAAAAACTTCCAGTGTTGGAGCATTCACAGGTTGTTCCACTCATTAATTGTCCTCACTGTCTGGAAATTTCTCCTTAGTTCTAGGTTGCTTCTCTCCTTGGTTAGTTTCCATCCGTTGCTTCTTGTCCTGCCTTCAGGCGCTTTGGAGAATAGCTTGACTCCCTCTTCTTTGGGGCAGCCCCTGAGATACAACTAGCTATTCAAAGTATTATTTTTTTTTTTAAAAAAAAAAATAGATATAAAAGTGAAGAAAGCTATACAGGTAGTCCTCTACTTACAACCACAATTGAGCCCAAATTTTTTACTGGTGAGTGAGACAGCTGTTAACTGAGCTTTGTCCCATTTTATGACCTTTTTGCCACAATTGTGAAGTAAATCATTGCAGTTGTTGAGTTAGTCACACAGTTGTTCAGTGAATCCAGCTTCCCCCATTGACTTTGCTTGTCAGAAGGTCGCAAAAGGAGATCACATGACACACACACACCCCGCCGGGTACACTGCAAGTGTCATAAAAACGAGCCAGTTGACAAACATCCAAATTTTGATCAGGTGACCCTGGGAATGCTGCAATGGCCGTAAGGGGGAAAAACTCCTAAGTTGAATATTTTATTTATTTTATTTTATTTATGAGACTTATATACCGCTTTAAGTGCAAGCACTCTCTAAGCGGTGTACACCAGTAAGCAATGTATATATATATTTACATATATTTATTTATATATATATATTTAGAATGGAATGGAATAGAATAGAATAGAATAGAATAGAATAGAGAATAGAATAGAGAATAGAATAGAATAGAATAGAATAGAATAGAATAGAATAGAATAGAATAGAATAGAATAGAATAGAGCTGGAAGGGAACTTGAAGGTCTTCTAGTCCAGCCCTCTGCTCAAGCAGGAGAACCTATACCATCTCAGACAGGTGACTGTCCAGTCTTTTCTTAAAAATCTCCAGTGATGGAGCGCCTACGATTTCTGGAGGTAAGCTGTTCCACTGGTTAATTGTCCTCACTTTCAGGAAGTTTCTCCTTAACTCCAGGTTGTTTCTCTCTTTGGTCAGTTTCCATCCATTGTTTCTCGTCCTTCCCTCTGGTGCTTTGGAGGGAAGGACGAGAAACGATGGGGCTTCTTTGTGGCAGCCCCTCAAATACTGGAAGACTGCTATCATGTCTCCCCTATTTCTTCTTTTTTTTAGACTAGCCAAACCCAAGTCCTGCAGCCATTCTTCGTATGTTTTAGTCTCCAGGTCTTGGATCATCTTAGTTGCTCTTCTCTGAACTTTTTCCAAACTCTCAACATCTTTTTTTCACTGAAAGTTACTTCTTTCAGTGCCGTTGTAACTTTGAACGGTCACTTAACAAATAGTTGTAAGTCGAGGACTACATGTATACTGCTCTATACTTAAGGTGACCAACCGTCCTCCTTTAGGGAGGACGGTCCTCCTTTTGTAAGTTCTGTCCTCCCTCAAAAAGTGTCCTCCTACATGTCCTCCTTTTCGATATTTGAAGACTAATCTGCAGGGCTTTTTTTTTTCCCTCATAGAACGCTCAGAACGGCACCTTTTTTTGATGGTTTTTTTTTTTTCAACTTTTGCATGAGCTCTGCTACTCCCCCTATTGGCTTTCAAAAGCCAATAGGAATTGCTGCTGAGCGCGCCAAAACACCAGGCTGGCAAACTTTGCACGTGCAAGTTGTCTGTATTATTGTTGCAATGAATAAAATGTTTCTTTTATTTACGATATTTTTTTCTTCAATTTATTTGTGTCCTCCTTTTCATTGTAAAAAAAATGGTCACTTTACTATACTGAACTGGTGAGACCACACTTGGAATGCTGCATCAAATTCTGCTCACTACAGTATAAAAAAGTTGCTGAAACTCTAGAAAGAGAACAGAGAAGAGCAACAAAGATGATTAGGGGACTGGAGGCTAAAACATATAAGGAACAGTTGGTGGAATTGGGAATGTCTAGTTCAATGAAGAGAAGGACAAGGGGGGACATGATAGCAGTGTTCCAGTATCTCAGGGGCTGCCCCAAAGAAGAGCGAGTCAAGCTATTCTCCAAAGCACCTGAAGGCAGGACAAGAAGCAACGGATGGAAACTGATCAAGGAGAGAAGCAACCTAGAACTAAGGAAAAAATTCCTGTCAGTGAGGACAATTAACCAGTGGGACAACCTTCCTCCAGAAGCTGTGGGTGCTCCAACATTGGAGATTTTTAAGAAGAGATTGGACAGCCATCTGTCTGAAATGGTATACAGCAGGGTTAGGCAACCTTGGCTCTTTTATGACTTGTGGAGTTCAATTCCCAGAATTCCTGAGCCGGCATGGCTCAGCTTGGAAACCTCTCCCTTTCTCCTCAGCATGGCTGGCTCAGGAGTTCTGGGAGTTGAAGTCCACGAGTAGTAAAAGAACCAAGGTTGCCTACTACTGATCTAGGCCAGGGGTAGGCAACCTTGGCTCTTTTATGACTCGTGGACTTCAACTCCCAGAATTCCTGACCCAGCATGGCTCAGCTTGGAAACCTCTCCCTTTCTCCTCAGCCTGGCTGGCTCAGGAATTCTGGGAGCTGAAGTCCACGAGTCATAAAAGAGCCAAGGTTGCCTACCCCTGGTATAGGATCTCCTGCTCCAGCAGGGGTTTGGACTAGAAGACCTTTCTAGCTTCGTTATTCTGTAATCTTAATTCTTTATTTGGCCTTCCTCAGCCATTTTGTAAAATTGATAAAAGCCCACACTGCCCTCGTGGTGACAGTAGGTGGTGCTCCGTTTCCACGACATGAACCGCTTGGGCCATGTCACCGAAGGGCGTAAAATGAAAGGATGACAGTGACTCTCATTAAAATCTCTTTCACAGTAATTTTAGATGCAATGAGTGGTGGGTGGGGTTTTTCGTTTCGTTTTGTTTTGTTTTCCTTTGCAATTTAGTATTTGCTATAATGGTATTTTTTTTTCCCCCTTCACCTCTTTCTTGTTGAAACAAGACCCATTAAATCAGAGAAGGCACTAAATATTTATGAATTAATTATATTCAAAAGGAAATCTAAGACGCTTTAAAAGGTATCACTTACTGGCGCCTGTTTCACAGGTGTGGGGAACCTGTCGCCATCCCAGTATTGTTCCTCTTCAACTCCCAGTAACTCATCCAGTGTGGCCAACAGCCAGGGCGAGAGAGAGAGAAAAAAAAGATGGAAATTATAATCCCACATGTGGAATGTCTCACGTTCCTTCTCCCCTCTCCTTTGCCTTGTGCGTACATGTCTGTACACACACAAACACACGCAATGTACACAAGGACATTGATCCCACGCAATTTTCACGCTAAATTTTTTGGCTGAGGGAGCATTCTCTATTGTGTAATTATTTCTGTTTTTATTTTACCCTGCTATCCTGGCAGGTTGTCAGAAGAGAGATTTTAGTTTTTCAGAATAAACCTGCAGGATTCATCGTACAGGTAGTCCTTGACTTACAGCCAATCATTTAGGGGCCATTTGAAGTTGCAACGGCACTGAAAAAAGTGACTTCAGACTTACGACCAGCACCCCCATGATCAGATGATCAAAATTTGGGCACTTGGCAATTGTCACGTATTTATGAGAGCTGCACTGTCCCAGGCTCATGTGATCATCACATGTAAACTTCCCAGCTGGCTTCCGACAAGCCAAGTCAATGGGGGAAGCCAGATTCGGTTAACGACTACACGATTCACTGAATAACTGCAATCTTGCACCAACCACAACTTCTGGAGGCAAATCCTTCCATAGATTAATTGTTCTCACTGTCAGGAAATTTCTTGCTTCTCCTCTTGATTAATTTCCATCCATTGCTTCTTGTCCTACCCTCTGGTGCTTTGGAGAATAGGTTGAGCCTCTCTTTTCTGTGGTAACGCACAAGGAGGGCGGGGGGCTGGTGTGCTATAGTCCCTGGGGTCACAAAGAGTCGGAAACAACTTCGTGTCTGAACAACAACAACAAACGAAACCGGGATCACAAAGCTAGACCTGTTAGAACAGTGGTTCTCAACCTGTGGGTCGGGACCCCATTTGGGGTCAAATGACCATTTCACGGGGGTCGCCAAACAATGCAGTCCGCCATTTTCCCCCCCTTTTCCTTAGCTGTGCTACTCCCTTTTATTCTATTGGCTTTTGAAAGCCAATAGAATAGACTCTCTTGAATAGAGTCTAATTCTATTGGCTTTCAAAAGCCAATAGGAATTGTCCAGGCTGTCTCTGTCCTGCTGAGCCCGCCAAAAGTCCCATTCTGCAAACGGTGCTGCACCAGTTGAGTAATCCTCGACTTACGACCGGTTGAGTAGTCCTCGACTTACGACCAGTTGGGGGGTCGCGGCATTAAAAAGGTTGAGAACCACTGCGTTAGAACCAAGCCAGTTGGATCCAATTCATTGTAACGATTATACCTCCAAAACAATTTTTTTTGCTGAGTGTTCAGTCCAGATTGTACAATCTCACAAAACGGCAAAAGGCTGAGAATAGCCAGGGATTCTGCACGTAGCAATTGTGGCCAAAAAACAAAACAAAACAAAACAAAGTTGTTTAAAATGGGGCAAAGCTCACTTCTTGCTTAGCAGTGAAAACCTGGGGCTCAGTTGTGGCCATAAGTCAGAGGACTCCTTGTACACCAGCAAAATAAAAAAAAGGAGGATCGTGAATGTCTTACGTAGCAGTTGAGGTTTATTCTTTGCTTAATTCAAACATTTGCTCTTAAAAGTTCGGCTCTTGGACTCGACCGAGGCTGAAAGATTATCATTGCTCTTCGCTGCGCAGACAGAGGACGTTGTCTCCCCTCCACATCTATGAAAAGCAGCCTTGGACGGTTGCTCTTTCCGTCACATCTCTGAAACACTTCTTCCCAGCTGCCTCTGTCTTGCCTTGGCAGGAGAACAAGCAGCCCAATTGCGCATCAGCAGATTCCTTTAATTTCCCAAGGTGTCCTTGAGTGAACAGTTGAGGACTTAAGGACAAGGGAGAACCTTTCCAGAATTTTTCTTCTCCCTGACCCTGGAGAAGTGGGAGAGGAAAGGAATGTGGCAAATTAAAAAAAAAATGAGCCTTGAGCTATTAGGGAGACATAATAATGGTGCTTTTTTAAAAAAAATAGAACATGAATCCTTCTGCTGCTTTGCGAGATCATACATTTTTTTAAAAAAAAAATTAGAACTTGAATCCTGGAGTTATCCTCAACCTTCTTCTGTTTTCTGAGATTGTATGACTTGGGCTGAAAATTCAGCAAAAATTTGTTTTAGAGACATAATCGTTACAACGAATTGGATCCAACTTATTTGGTTCTAATGGGTTTAGGTTTCTGAGCCCAGTTTCATTTGTTGTTCGGTTGCTAAGTCACATCTGACTCTTTGCAACCCCTTGGACACCAGCAAATCCCCCCCCCCCTTGTCGGGCTGCCCCAAAGAAGAGGGAGTCAAGCTATTCTCCAAAGCACCTGAAGGCAGAACAAGAAGCAATGAATGGAAACTAATCAAAGAGAGAAGCAACCTAGAACTAAGGAGAAATTTCCTGACAGTGAGGACAATTAATCAGTGGAACGATTTGTCTCCAGAAGTTGTGGATGCTACAGCAGAAGTACAGCAGTAGAAGGCTTGAGTCAACCTTGCTGTTCAGGGTCTAAATCCTAGCAGTGGGCAGAGTCAGCCTACAATACTGCATTTTAACCATTGCGCCACCGTGAGAAGGAAGGAAGGCCTGGAGATTAAAACATACAAAGAATGGCTGCAGGACTTGGGTTTGGCTGGTCTAAAGAAAAGAAGAAATAGGGGTGACATGACAGCAGTATTCCAGTATCTGAGGGGCTGCCCCAAAGAAGAGGGAGTCTATTCTCCAAGGCACCAGAGGGCAGGACAAGAAACAATGGTTGGAAACCAACCAAAGAGAGAAGCAATCTGGAATTAAGGAGAAAGTTCCTGACATTGAGGATAATCAACCAGTGGAACAACTTGCCTTGAGAAATCATGGGCGCTCCATCACTGGAGATTTTTAAGAAGAGGCTAGACAGTCACGCTGGCTGAGGAATTCTGGGAATTGAAGTCCACAAGTCATAAAAGGGCCAAGTTTGAAGACCCCTGGTACAATGTATAATTATAATGTAATTGTGATGTAATAATGATTCATTTCTAATTCATTATATCATTTCCCCAGGGTTATCTAAATGGATTCGGCAGCAGATCCAGCACTACAAAGACTTCGATTGCGCCCTCAGCGCTTTGGACGCATTTGCTAAAATGAACCAGAATGGCGCTGGAGCTGCACTTCTGGATAACAACAGCTCTCTTCTCAAGTCTACAAGTCCAAAGACTCTGACACCCCTTTTTCCTCCAGAGGAACCTCTTTCTTTATCCCCAGGAGCTCTTGGTGAAAAGGAAGCACAAGATTCAGCTCTGGAAACAGGTGCTGCAGACCGCATCACAACTCACCCAATCACATCCGGTTAGTCGTGGGATCTTTTGTCAGAGTAAAGTTAACCTTGCTAAGATTTTTTTTAAAAACAACAACAAATGCTTTAGTTCTGCTTCTTTCTGGACAGCCTTATGAGTATGACCAGTGTCCAAAGGATACTAGGAGCTGTTTTTTCATCCCAAGCCATCCATCAGGAACCCTGGGGACCTGAAAAGCAAAATTTTAAGTGTGGCTAAAAACTGTTTGAGATGGTCAAGTCTCATAAGATTGCAGGAATCTCACCTCGGAGGTCTTGGGCAATCTTGTCATCTCATGCAGTTTTTTTTTTTTTTTTGTACAGCGGTTTTGGAAACTTTTTTTTTTTTGTCTGAAATCTCCTTGTCAGAAATCATTTAAGGCAGAGGTGTCTGGCAATGCGAGAAAAAAGTTGTGATATGTCATGTGATGCGGTGAGTTTTGATACTTGTGATTTAAGGACTCCTGCAAGAAAACGGAAATTTCATGAGATGATGTTGTCAACATGGTAGGTAGGTAGGTGGAAGGAAGGAAGGAAGGGAGGGAGGGAGGGAAGGAAGGAAGGAAGGAAGGAAGGAAGGAAGGAAGGAAGGAAGGAAGGAAGGAAGGAAGGAAGGAAGGAAGGAAGGAATCAGTGGATGAGTGAGTTGGTAAGTTCAAGGGGGAGAGGGCAGGAGGAAGGAAGTTGGAATGAACGAACCAAGGATGGGTAGAGGGAAAGAAAGAAATTGAAGAAAGAAGGAGGGAAGGAAAGAAAAAATGAGAATGGAAGGCAAAAGACTAGAGAAGAGGAGGATGGAAGGAGGAAGGAAGGAAGGAAGAAAAGAGAAATATGGGCGGAAGGAAGAAGAAGGAAGGAAGAAAAGAAAAATACGGATGGAAGGAAGAGGAAGGAAGGAAAATAAGGATGGATGGAAGGAAAATAAGTGTGGATGGAAGGAAGGAAGGAAGAGTTTATTTTGTTTTTCAGGAGAGTCCCATCACCTGAGCTTGGCTGGGCAGATTTAGGGGCAGGAAGGTGCTTTGAAGCCTATGATGGTATTCACACGGCCCCTCTGCAGCTCTTTAAAGTAGCCGCGTCTATTCCTGGGATTGTGCAGCCGCCTTCTGTAGCTGCACTGTAATCCCAGGAAAATACCCATTGGATTCTGAAGCATCATCCTGAGCTGGTGGAGAGCAAAGAGCTGCCAACTCTAAAGAAAGTCCCCAAAAAACAAGCCCTGGGCCTGTAGGGATGTGTTGGGCCACCCACAGGGCTCCCTTTGTTCCCGAGTGGAAAGAAGGGATTAAACCCATCTTAACAAGATGTTCCACAGCAGTTCCTCCCCATACTTAGTTGTATATACACTGAAGGCAGGAGGTTCCATTACGGCATGTCAATCTGCTTGCTTGAAAACTAGTCACTGTCTACAAAGACTGGAGTTAAGTTCCGGAGGATGGAAAGCCATCAACGGGGCTGGTTGGTTTTGCTAATACAGAAGAACAAGCTGTGGGTAATGTTGATCCAATGCTGGGCACAGGGTGGAATTCCTTTACAACATTAACATTGTTAATGTTGTGACCTTCCTTCCTCCCTTCCATCTCCCTCTTTTTTCCTTCCTTCTTTCCTTCCTTCTTTCCTTCCTTCCTTCCTTCCTTCCTTCCTTCCTTCCTTCCTTTGAGTAAGTTCTTAGAGTTCTTAGAGTAAATGGAAATTAACTTTCTTTGAGTCAGCCAAACTTGCCAGAGACAATCTGTAAAGTATTGTTTCTCCTTCCTTCCTTCCTTCCTTCCTTCCTTCCTTCCTTCCTTCCTTCCTTCCTTCCTTCCTTCCTTCCTTCCTTCCTTCCTTCCTTCTTCCCTCCCTTCCTCCCTCCCTCCCTCCTCCCTCCCTCCTCCTTTTCCCTTACTTACAGTATTCCATGGACACGTGACCACAATTTACATTTTTTTTTTGCTGGGAACTGATGTTTTCTTCCAGTTTCTGGCAAAAGACGTCCCATGCAGACAATTGCTTCGCTTAACAACGATTGCGTTGGCATAACAACTGCTGCATTCACTTTGTTTTGTTTTGTTTTTTATTTGTTGGACTTTTGTGTTTCAACTTTTTTCTTTTTAAATAAAATAGAAAGTTTAGAAAAATAAATAAGTAAATAAATAAATCAGGATGGGATATAAATCTATTCTTTAATCAATGATCCTGAAAGCCAAGCACTGATGGTATGCTAATGACAAGAATTAATCATCTCTTCTTCTGTGTCTTTTCCTTATTATCTGCTCTTCCTCCCCCCAGATTCTCCATCTTATCAGGCCATAAAACAAAATACATTTACAGACTCCAGCCCCAAAGCTTCACCTGTTGAAAACAGGAGGGGAAAAGCGAACGGTCAGTTCTCTGCCGTCAGCATAAAAAGTTGCTTCACCAAAATGCTGAATTCAACGCCAACGGTAAAGAAGAATTACGTCTTCAAGGCTACCGGACGAACAGAAAGAGCACTAGAGGAAAAGAGTCCATCTGTTGCCTGTGGACCTCAGTGGAATACATTCTGGGTTGAAGAAGACCAACCAATAAGACAATTGACAGACGGGAAAATGATTAGCAGTTCCCCGCGAACAAAGATTGGCTCGATGACTGAGAAATGTCCCCATGAAAGCCAGCAGACTGGACATAAAGACATGGAGGAGGTAGAGTCTTCTCCAAGGAGAGCAAACATAGAACTTTCCAGGTCAGACCTAGGTGTCGAAACTGACGCAGGAGATGACAGGCTGTGTTTTACGCCTGAACTGTATGATGACGAAGAGTTGGTGGAAGAGAACAATGAAGGCTCGATTCACAATTATAACAGTACTTTGACTTCCTTTGAAACTGAAAACGCTGTTCTGGTGGAAAAACTTTGTCCACCCAACGCTCAGAAGCCCGGAGATGCCACCTCCAGGTTTAAAGGTGAAGCAGGAGCGGACACAGAGTGGTGGGGGATCATGGAAGACAATCAGAATAACAAACATGCCATTGAGGCAGCTGGGCATAATGTTGGCCTAGAGGAGGAGGCAAAGGATAAGAAAAACCAGCTTCCTGGATCACAGATCAAAGGTGTGTCTTGCACTCGGTTCACTTAAGCAGTAAAAGTCAGGCTTGAGAAAAATAGGGTCAACTGTTTCTAGTTAAGGTCAGGAACCGATTCAGGAGAATCCGTTTTTCAGAAAACCGGAGGGACATTCGTACTTCGGGGACATCTGCCTTCATGGAAAAAGTTGACTCGGAATGGAGATTGACCAACCATGTCCAAATATGTTCCACCTCTCCTCCCGTTCTCTTCTGCAACATTACAGACGACAGGAAGATGTGATGCGGTACTTTTATCCATGTTCCTGTCTCTACAAGTGTTGACGAATGAAAGGGAGCATCCACCAAGATGACTGGTGTTTCCAACCAGTCACGGATTGGACCCATTCTTATTACAGAACATTGCAGTGAAAGCAGAGGAGATGTAGGAGAAGGACCAGAGTCAAGAGAGGAACAAGCCTGGAGGCCATTTGTGGGAATGTCAGGACTCCAGGCTAGTTCCTCTCTTGACTCCGCTCCCTGTCTCTGCCTGTCCTTCTCCTAAAAAAGGCTGAACCATTCCTTTCAGAATAGATCCAACCTATGATGGACAACAATTAGTGTAGTCTTGTGAGAATAGAGATGTCAAAAGGACAGGAGAAACCACTTGGGTCTTGGGTTCTTCTGCTGCAAATGGATTGTCCCATCTTTGTTTTATTATTATGTCTCGCCAGCCTATTTGTAGAAGGAATCAGGTTTATATGAAGAAGCCAGTGAGATCATTTCCAAATAAATGTAATAAGGTCTACTTCACTCATTATTATTTTTTTCTTGGGGTAAAGAGGAAATGTTGAGGTTATGTGAGTGTAATTTGATTTATTGATCAAATAAATCAAATCTTTGCAATGCTTGCAAAGAGATCCATTATTGAATTAGGTTAGTAGCTACCAGCTTAGGAAGACTGATCAAAACCATGTTGGTTTGCTGAAATTTTGGAGACTACGTTTCCATTCCCTCTCCTTCGGCCTTTTTAAACAATCACGTGACCTTCACAGTGTGCCTACCATGAACTGGGAAAGCTAAACCAAACCAAGTAGCTTTTTTTTTTTACAGCAAATATGCAATTCTACACTTTTATGTGACATTATTCACCATCAGAATGGGCAAAACAGATATTATGGCATAAGCGGGTAGCAAGCATTAAATATCTTTTCATGAGCCTATGATCAACATATTTTTTTTATTATGAAGAAGTCTGCAGGCTTTATTTTGCTAGGAAAATATATAGCATGAATCAGTGCTGTGCTTCTTCAACAGGACTTTATTTAGTTTTCTGCATAATGACTTGATTTGTGTCAAATATAAATGCATCTTCAAATATTTTGGGGAGTCAAATCAAGTCTCAGGCACCGGAGCACGTTTAATTAAAGATGTAAGTCTGAGACCTTATAAGTGATGGCCAAAATTTGTGGCACATCAAGGCTGATGAGATCATTAGAAATTAATCTTATAATTGGGAACACCACTTCATATCCATTGGTTCTCTTGTAATGTCCATTTCTTCTAAATAGAACAGTTTGTAAGGAACATATCATAAGAACTTATAAACCCATTAGTAGCAATTTTAGAATAGCTTATTAACTGTGGTATAATTCCCCCCCCCCTTTTTTTTCTCTCTCTCTCTCTCTCTCTCCCAAAC
Organism: Crotalus tigris; assembly: GCF_016545835.1. Taxonomy (NCBI): domain Eukaryota; kingdom Metazoa; phylum Chordata; class Lepidosauria; order Squamata; family Viperidae; genus Crotalus; species Crotalus tigris. Next base: position 810,389 of record NW_024100134.1, on the reverse strand, counting down.
CCATCTTCCTTTCTTTCAATCTGTTTGGGACAAACATTTTTCTTAATCATTAATCATTTTCTTAATCATTGTCAAATAAATCATCGTGGCGTGTTAGATATTGACCCACGAGCCTCATCATTTTTCATTTGCCTCTTTGTGAAACACATACTACGATGGAGTAATTAAAGGAAAGCTTCTAAAGCATTAGAATAAAGTTGTCTTAAATAATATGTTGTCATTTGAATATAAGCAAGGGAGGATTTGGGGTTTGTCATAACTAGAAAAAAAAATTAATTGAATCCTGAATCTATTGAAGGGCTGAAAGTACAGAGAAGGTATAAACGAAGAGCCAGGAGGCCATCTAATAACAGAGAGGCACGCCAATAACAGGTAACCTTAAAGAATGTGTAGATTGAAGAGTATGAGTGGTAATATGGGTTATCCAGTGAGGTCCATGTTGTATGAAACCTTCAGGTCCCATTAAATAAAGATCTTAATAGATAATGTAAGATAACATCCATTACTAGACCCTTTCTGATGTTCATGAATTTCAAGATTGAACAATGGCTAGAAACATCTTCCTTCTGCATTGTTCAAGGCCAAACAGAAGAAGACAAGGAGATGGGATGCTATGAGCTTGGTAGACCCATCATGCAAGATCTTCTCATATGACTTCCTTCCAGACATCTTGAGAAGAAACGAGTCTTTAGTTCATGCTGAGTCGTGCCAATGTGGACAACGTCCCAGTAATATTTAAGTGCTGAAGACAATTTTCAAATTCCTTTTTCAACAACAGCATACGGCTAACCTAGGAAGGGGCACCCACCATTGCTACACCCATTGGCAACTACTTCCTCTGGGTTCTGTCATGTAGGACAGTCATCTAGTCTTGGTTTCAAAATGGGGCCCTTGCAGTGCAGGGCGAGAATTTCCTCACTGGCTTTTCCTGCAAGATTGAGGTTCTCACAGAGGTAAGCAGAGAATGGCATTGGAGGACATAATTAAAGATAGGAATTCTATGATTCTTCCTGGACTTTCACTGCCGTTCCACTGAGATGACTCTCAAAGTCAACCCACGTTCATTGTGCAGCAAGCTGGGAATCAATCTCTATAGCTTCCTAAGGGCATCCACAGGGATGTCCAACCTTGGCCACTGTAAGATTTGTGGACTTCAACTCCCAGAATTCCATACTGGCTGGGGAATTCTGGGAGTTGAAGTCCACAAGTCTTAAAGTTGCTAGGATTGGATCCCCCTGGTTTAAAAAATCAGGATGGTAAATGGAACCACGTAAGTTTTTTTTAATATGTGTCATTTAAAAAGAGCCGAGGTGGCGCAGCAGTTAGAGTGCAGTACTGCAGGCCACTTTAGCTGACTGTGTTCAGCAGGTCAGCGGTTCAAATCTCACCGGCTCAAGGTTGACTCAGCCTTCCATCCTTCCGGGGTAGGTAAATGAGGACCCAGATTGTTGGGGGCAATGTAAATATATATATACATTGCTTACTGGTGTACACCGCTTAGAGAGTGCTTGCACTTAAAGCGGTATATAAGTCTCAAAAATAAATAAATAATAAATAAATAAATTTGTGTAACACACCTAAAAAGGAGCAAGACCAGACAGTTGCAGCCACCACCTTGACTTTTTCACCCCTCGGTGGTCATACCTGTCTTCATCCCCAGGTCTTCAGGATGGACAGACTACCTGCTTCTTAGCATTTGTGAAAGCCTTAAACAAGCAGATGTTTGAATAAGATTGTAATTGCTGGTAATTTTGTATACGCGCATGCACCTATGTATTTTACTTTTGGTTGATGCTAAAGATCTATGACACTTCGGAAGTTGGTGGAATAAAAAGTCTGCATTTTTAAAAAATGAAATCTTGTTGGTTTCCCCCAAAAGTCTAAGCATAAAGAATATGGTGGTAGTAGTAGTAGTAGTAATAGTAGTAGTAGTAGTAGTAGTAGTAGTAGTAGTAGTAAAGTTGGAAGGGACCTTGGAGGTCATCTAGTCCAACCCCCTGCTCAGGCAGGAAACCCTATACCATTTCGGACAAATGGCTGTCCATCTCTTCTTAAAAACTTCTAGTGTTGGAGCATTCACCGTTTCTGGAGGCAGGTTGTTCCGCTGGTTAATTGTTCTAACTGTCAGGAAGTTTCTTCTTAGTTCTAGGTTGCTTCTCTCTTTAGTTAGTTTCCACCCATTGCTTCTTGTCCTGCCTTCAGGCGCTTTGGAAAATTGCTTGACTCCCTCTTCTTTGGGGCAGCCCCTGAGATATTGGAACACTGCTATCATGTCCCCCCTCGTCCTTCTCTTCATTAAACTAGACATACCCAATTCCAGCAACCGTTCCTTATATGCTTTAGCCTCCAGTCCCCTAATCATCTTTGTTGCTCTTCTCTGTACTCTTTCTAGAGTCTCAACATCTTTTTTACATCGTGGTGACCAAAACTGGATTCAGTATTCCAAGTGTGGCCTTACCAAGGCATTGTAAAATGGTATTAATACTTCACGTGATCTTGATTCTATCCCTCTGTTAATGCAGCCCAGCACTGTGTTGGCCTTTTTGGCAGCTGCAGCACACTGCTGGCTCATATTTAAGTGATTGTCCACTAGGACTCCAAGATCCCTCTCACAGTTACTACTATTGAGCAAGGTACCCCCTATACTCTACCTGTGCATTTGGTTTTTCTTGCCTAAATGTAGAACCTTACTTTTTTCACCACTGAATTTCATTTTGTTAGATAGCGCCCAGTTTTAACGTCTGTCCAGGTCCTCCTGTATCTTAAGCCTGTGTTCTGGAGTGTTGGCTATTCCTGCCAGCTTGGCGTCGTCTGCAAATTTGATGAGTTCCCCATCTATCCCCTCGTCCAAATCGTTGATGAAGATGTTGAAGAGCACTGGGCCCAGAACCGAGCCCTGGGGCACCCCACTACACACTTCCCTCCATGTAGATGCGGTTCCATTGAGGACCACACGCTGAGTACGGCCGGTCAGCCAGCTATGGATCCATCTGGTGGTGATGCTGTCTAACCCTCATTTTTCTACCTTGTCAAGTAGAAGGTTGTGTTCTACTTTATCAAATGCCTTACTGAAGTCCAAGTAAATTATGTCCACAGCATTCCTCTGATCCACTAATTTTGTCACTTGGTCCAAGAATGCAATAAGATTTGTCTGGCATGATCTATTTTTGGCAAACCCATGTTGGCTTTTAGTGACGACTTTGTTTGCCTCTAGGTTTTTTGTTTGCCCTGTCAAGTTGCTTATTGCTTGATATAATTCAACAGTTCTACTTATTGCTTGATGTAATTCCCCCAGTCCTAAGAATTATCTCTAGATCCTTTTTAGAACTATGGTCATTAAATGAACAGTTGCCGGGCTACAGAAACCAGGCAAGCTGGAATGTAGACTCAGATCAACTTATTCCTCTTAAATTAGATTCCAAGAGTTTTTCTTCTGCCTTGGAGCTTTGATGATTCCATGTGCTGGCGGAACAGAAGCAGAGGCATCCTTTCATTTCCAGATGTCTGTTTCTAATGCCATCACCTGTATTTTCATCCTCTTTTTCACTTGTTCTGCGTATCACTTTGCAGCGCTTTACTCTTAAACATTGTGGGAAATGCTTTCAATTAAAAACAAATATTTGGCAGGCTGGCTTCTGTATAAGGATTCTCTATCTTATCTGATCAGTTTTTCCACTATCTCCTCGGCTGCTTCCCATCTAATTCCATCAGACTATCTGTCTAATCTATCATCTATTTATTAGCCATATCTATCTGTCATTTTCTATCTATTTTCTATCTATCTATCTCTCGTCTGTCATTTATCCATCAGCTATATCATCTATTATCTATATTTGTCAGATATATCTCTATTTATTTATTTATTTAATTTATTTATATGCCGCCCAATCCCAAAGGACTCAGGGCGGCGTACAAAATTAAAACAATCATTGAGAATAAAACAATAAAATAATTCAATCATACCGCAAGTCCGATCATGTCCCCCCCCCCCGGGGACATCAGCCCCAGGCCTGCCGGAACAGGAGAGTTTTATTTATTTATTTATTTACAAATATTTATATGCCGCCCAATCCCAAAGGACTCAGGGCGGCGTACAAAATTAAAAACAGTCGTAAAACAATAAAATAATCCAATAAAATAATCCAGTCATACTGCGAGTCCGATCATATCCCGCCCCCCCGCCCCCGGGGACATCAGCCCCAGGCCTGCCGGAACAGGAGAGTTTTAACGGCTTTCTTAAAGGCCGGCAGGGTGGGAGTAGTTCGCACCTCGGGGGGAAGTTGATTCCACCAGGTCGGAGCCACCACAGAAAAGGCCCTTCCCCGGGGGCCCGCCAGCCGACATTGTCTGGCCGACGGGACCCGAAGTAGGCCTAATCTATGGGACCTCACCGGTCTCTGGGAGCTGTGCGGCACAATGCGGTCCTGTAGGTAACCTGGCCCTATGCCATGAAGGGCTTTGAAGTTGATGACCAACACCTTGAATTGCGTCCGGAGACCCACAGGAAGCCAGTGTAGCTCGCAGAGGATAGATGACACGTGGGCGTACCTTGGCGCGCCCACAATCGCTCTCGCAGCTGCATTCTGAACCAACTGCAGCCTCCGAACGCTCTTCAAGGGTAGCCCCATGTAGAGCGCATTACAGTAATCCAGTCTTGAGGTGACGAGGGCATGAGTGACTGTGAGTAAAGCCTCTTGGTCCAGATAAGGCCGCAACTGGTGCACCAGGCGAACCTGGGCAAAGGTCCCCCTGGCCACAGCCAATAGATGTTGTTCCAAATTTAGCTGTGAGTCCAGGAGGACACCCAAGTTGCGTGCCTGCACTGAGGGAGGTAAATTTGCCCCCCCCCAGGACTAATGATGGACCATCCAGTTGACCTTTGGGAGGCAAGACCCAGAGCCACTCGGTCTTGTCAGGGTTGCGTCTAAGCCTGTTCACCCCCATCCAGACCCTCACATCTTCCAGGCACCGGCACATCACATCGACTGCTTCACTGAAAGGACACGGGGTGGAGATATATAATTGGGTATCATCCGCGTACTGATGATACCTCACCCCGTGTCGCCGAATGATCTCACCCAGTGGTTTCATGTAGATGTTAAAAAGGAGGGGGGATAGGACCGAGCCCTGAGGCACCCCATGATCGAGGCGCCTAGGGTCGATCTCTGTCCGCCCGCCAACACCGACTGCAACCTGTCAGAGAGGTAGGAGGAGAACCACCGCAATACGGTGCCGCCCACCCCCACCTCTCCGAGACAACGCAGAAGGATACCATGGTCGATGGTATCGAAAGCTGCTGAGAGGTCAAGAAGCACCAGGATAGAGGAGTGACCCCTATCCTGGGCTCGCCAGAGGTCATCGGTCAGTGCGACCAAAGCAGTCTCAGTGCTGTAGCCGGGCCTGAAACCAGATTGAAAAGGGTCCAGATAATTAGTTTCATCCAAGGATCACAAGAGTTGGGACGCCACCACCTTCTCTACAACCTTCCCCACAAAGGGGAGGTTGGAGACAGGACGAAATTTCTTCAAAACAGCTGGGTCCAGGGAAGGCTTCTTGAGGAGGGGCCTCACCACCGCTTCCTTTAAAGGTTGCGGGAAAGACCCCTCCATCAAGGAGGCATAGATTATTGCCTGGAGCCAGCCTCGTGTCACCTCCCTACTGGCAGAAACCAGCCAGGAGGGGCACGGGTCCAATAAACAGGTGGCGGCATTCTTTGCCCTCACGGCCTTGTCCACTTCATCAGAGGTCACAGGCTCAAACTCGCTCCAGATAACATGACTAAGACCAGCCCCCGGCAACTCGGCTGGCACTGCCCAGTCGGAGTCCAGGTCTCTCTGAATCTGAGCGATTTTGTCCAAGAGAAACTGAACAAACTCCTCAGCTCTCCCCTGCAGGGGTTCCTCCGCCTCCTCCACTTTAAGAAGGGAGCGGGTCACCCTAAACAGGGCGGCTGGGCGAGATTCTGCGGACGCAATAAGTGCGGAAAAGTGAACACGCTTTGCCGCCCTTATCGCCACTAAATAAGTCCTAAGATAGGCTCTTAATAGTGATCACTATATCAGTGGTTCTCAACCTGTGGGTCGGGACCCCATTTGGGGTTGAACGACCATTTCACGGGGGTCGCCAAACAACGCAGTCCGCCATTTTTTCCCCCTTTTCCTTAGCCGTGCTACTCCCTTTTATTCTATTGGCTTTGAAAGCCAATAGAATAGACTCTCTTGAATAGAGTCTAATTCTTTTGGCTTTCAAAAGCCAATAGGAATTGTCCAGGCTGTCTCTGCCCTGCTGAGCCCGGCAAAAGTCCCATTCTGCAAACGGTGCTGCACCAGTTGAGTAGTCCTCGACTTACGACCGGTTGAGTAGTCCTCGACTTACGACCGGTTGGGGGTTGCAGCATTAAAAAGGTTGAGAACCACTGCTCTATATCTATCTATAGCTATCATCTATATCTATCTAGATATTTTTCACCTGTCAGTTACCATATCTTCCGGCGTATAAGGCGACCCGGTGTTTAAGATGACCCCCGACTTTGGCGCCAAGTTGCATGCCTAGAAAGTCATCTTATATGCCAGAAACTACCATTATTTCCAGCGCATAAGACAACTCGGTGTATAAGACGACCCCCGACTTCGGCGCCGATTTCAACACTTTTGAAAGTCGTCTTATACACCGGAAAGTACGGTATCTCGATCGTACCATATATATCATCTATCAGCTATATTATCACTATCATCTATTCATATCTCATCTATCTTATCTATCATCTGTCAGTTATCTCATCAATGATACCTATTATCTATGTCATCTATCTTTCATCTGTCTGTTATCATGTATCATCTCTCAATATCTATTTATCATCTGTTTTATATATATAGCAGTTTAGCTTCACAGGTAAGGTCCACTGCAGTAATCCAGTTGAGAGATGTCCAAAGCATGACTGACTGGAGATCCTGCTGGTCCAGGAACAGGGGCAACCGATGCTACAGGGTGAATGTGTGTCAAGGCCATCGTGTCTACGAGTCCATCTGCTCTTTGAGCAGGAGCTGTGAGTCCAACAGACCCCCAGGTAGCACCCCAGCCTCACCTGAAGAAGTGCAATAATACGAATTGACTGAGGGCCCCTGGAACCCGAATGGGTCAAATTAAATTTTGTCAAGATTGAGTCTGTTCCAGGCCTGCACATCCTCCAGGTTTTGGGACAGGAATTTGATAGCATCACTTGGTCAGTCTGGGATCAAGCTGTACATAGGTAATCCTTGACTAACAACCATTTGTTTAGTGACCTTGCAAACTTAGAAAGGCACTGAAAAAAGTGACTTACAATCGGTCCTCACTCTTACAACCATTGCAACATCTGCATGATCACATGATCAAAATCCAACTGGTCAGTAACCGGCATGTATTTATGATGGCTGTAGTGTTCCAAGATCATGTGATCACCTTTTGCGACATAGAATAGAATAGAATAGAATAGAATAGAATAGAATAGAATAGAACAGGGGTTTTCAACCAGTGGTACGGGTACCACCTGTGGTACATTGGCACCTGGCAGGTGGTATGCTACCATCCTAGAAAAGTGGTAGCGGGGGAGGGGAATGAGAGTGATGCTGGGCAGACAGGCAGGTGCCTTGGGGGACACTTTTTTCGGTGCCATTATAACTTTGAACAGTCACTAAGCGAACTGTTGTAAGTCGAGGACTACTTGTACTTTATCACTTTTATCATATATATATTTTTTTTTGGTCATCAAGTTTTTGACACCTTGCTAGGCGACTGGTGGTACTCACCAATCACCTATTGCCATATCCTAAATATTGCCATATCCTAAAAATGGTACAATGGGTGAAAAGGTTGAAAAGCCCTGGAATAGAATAGAATAGAATAGAATAGAATAGAATAACAGAGTTAGAAGGGACCTCGGAGGTCATCTAGTCCAGCCCCCTGCTTAGGCAGGAAACCCTATATCATTCCAGACAAATGGCTGTCCAATCTCTTCTTTAAAACTTCCAGTGTTGGAGCATTCACAACTTCTGGAGGCAGGTTGTTCCACTGAGTAATTGTTCCAGCTGTCAGGAAATTTCTCCTTAATTCTAGGTTGCTTCTCTAGATTAGTTTCCATCCATTGCTTCTTGTCCTGCCTTCTGGTGCTTTGGAGAAATAGCTTGACTCTCTCTGTGGCAACCCCTGAGATATTGGAAGTCTGCTATCATGTCACCCCATTCTTTTCATTAAACTAGACATATTCAATTCCAGCAACCGTTCTTTATATTTTTTTTAGCCTTTTCTAGAGTCTCAACATCTTTTTTACATCGTGGTGACCAAAACTGGATGCCGTATTCCAAGTGTGGCCTTACTAAGGCCTTGTAAAGTGTATTAACACTTCACCTGACCTTGATTCTATCCCTCGGTTAATGCAGCCTAGAATTGTGTTTTTGGCAGCTGCAGCACACTTCTGGCTCAAAGCTGACAAGCAAAGTCAATGGGGAAGCCAGATTCACTTAACAACTGTGCTACTTAACAACAACTGCAGCGGTTCACTTACTAACCATGGTAAGAAAGGTCGCAAGATGGGAACAAAAGTCACTTAACAGCCACCTTGCTTAGCAACTGAAATTTTGGACTCCATTGTGTGGTTGTAAGTCGACTACCTGTGCTCTAGGTTAAAAACAAATTAAATTTGGTAGCAGTTGGTGGCGGACACTGCAAAGTTCTCCAGACAAGCCTTCCAGTTCAAAACAAACTGCACAACACCCTGCAGAACAATTTTTTGCGTAAGCGAACTAGAGCTTGTTCTCAAATTGAAGCTTACCTGTGTAGAGAGTGAGCCGCTTCTGAAACGGGATGACGGCTGCCCCAAATTAGTTTATAATATTACAGTAAAAGGGGATTATTCTGAAGCTCTTACAAGCTACTTTAGGCTGGTTATGTTCTTACCAGCTGCGATTTTCAACTCCGCGGAGAATACAAGTCAATCCTATTTTCCAAATCTAGACCGTAAACAAATAACAAACTAACCTTCCCAAGACTCTCGCGTGTCTAAATAGACGCAGCTGTTATTTTAAGATTGAGCATTTATATCGCTCCATCCTCCCTGATCACGTTTGGGATAAACCGTAGATTGAATCAGAAATAAATTAGGCATTGTTCTCAAAACACAAAACGGCAGTTTAGTTCGGTGTTTTCTTAATGGTATTCTTACCCTTGTAAAATAGATTTAGTTGTTTGGTTAAAGTATACATTTTGCGAGAAACACATTTGATGGCCACGCTGCATCCAGTTCTGATACAAAAAAGATGTTGAGACTCTAGAAAGAGTGCAGAGAAGGGCAACCAAGATGATCAGGGGACTGGAGGCTAAAACAAATAAAGAATGGTTGCTGGAATTGGGCATGTCTAGTCCAGGGGTAGGCCACCTTGGTTCTTTGATGACTCGTGGACTTCAACTCCCAGAATTCCTGAGCCAGCATGGCTCAGCTTGGAAACCTCTCCATTTCCCCTCAGCATAGCTGGCTCGGGAATTCTGGGAGTTGAAGTCCACGAGTCATCAAAGAGCCAAGGTGGCCTACCCCTACCCTAGTCTAATGAAGAGAAGGATCAGAGGAGACATGATAGCAGTATTCCAGTATCTCAGGGGCTGCCCCAAAGAAGAGGGAGTCAAGCTATTCTCCAAAGCACCTGAAGGCCAGACAAGGAATAATGGATGGAAAGATTCAACCTAGAAATGAGAAATGTTCTGACAGAAAACAATCAACCAGTGGAGCAGCTTGCCTTTTGTGGGAGCTTCATCCCTGGAAGCTTCCAAGAAGAGACTGGACTGCCATCTGTCAGAAATGGTATAGGCTCTCCTGCTTGGGTGATGGGTTGAGCTAGATGACCTACAAGGTCCCTTCCAACTCTGTTATTCTAATTCTATTCTCCAAAGAACCTGAGGGCAGAACAACACGTAAAGGGTGGAAGAGCATTAAAGAGAGAACCAACCTGGAACTAAGGAAAAATTCCCTGACAGTGAGAACAATTAAATAGCAGAACAGCTTGCCTGTTGTGGGCGCTCCATCACTGGGGATTCTCAAGAAGCGACTGGACAGTGACTTGTCTGGCATGGTATAGGGTCTCCTGCTTGAGGAGGGGGCTGGACTAGAACAATGGTCCCCAACCTTTATGGCTTGGCAGCCCAACAAGTGGGGATAGGACAGGGGTGTCAAACTCAATTTCATTGAGGGCCACATTAGCATTGCGGTTGCCCTCAGGGGGTGTGTGGCCAGGGTAGGTGTGGCCTACTGGGTGGGCATGGATGGAGTGGGTGTGGCCTACTGGGTGGGCATGGATGGAGTGGGTGTGGCCTACTGGGTGGGCATGGATGGAGTGGGTGTGGCCTACTGGGTGGGCATGGCCAGCTCTACATCGTTCGCGTCAAGGGTGCCTGTGGGGGCCTGGGTAGGAGTGGGACAGATCTGAGGGTCTCTGGCAGAAGGTGGGACCGGGGCAAGCGCCAAGGCATGGTCCATTTCTTCATTCCTCACAAAGGGAGACCCCTCCCCAGCATGCACCCAGGGGGCGGGGCCAATGTGGCAGGGGCTGGTTCCTCGCTGTTTCCAGACGGCCTTGTGGAGCTAAGACTGAATGCGTTTCAGCATAGATGGCCACCACAAAATTGTACATTGGCTCCCGGCTGGCCTGGGCCAGGGCCAAGGCAACGGGGGCCGTTCCCTCACTGTTTCCAGGATGGCTTCGTGGGTCACAGGAAATCACTTCGTGGGCCGCATCCGGCCCCCCGGGTCTTGCGTTTGACATGTCTGGGATAGGGGAACCACTTGCACAAGATAAGCTACATATGTGCCCACCAGCAAAAACTGACCACATAACCCTGGGACACCGCAATTGTCATAAATACATGCCAGTTGCCAAGTGTCCAAATTTTGATCACGTGACCATGGGGATGCTGCAACGGTTGTAAGTGTGGAGTGTGATTCTAGGACCCTTCTCTGTTTACTGAGGGAGAAGGTTTGGGTCACCCAAATATGTCATTTAAAAGCAGATCTGGGTTCGTCTGCTTTCCCTTATCTCAAATCTCCTGATCCTTTCTTCCTGTAGCAGAAACTTTTAACGTGTAACACGTAATCTGAATTTTGGAAGCCGAGGGACTGAGACAGCTGCAGCTGAGAAAGGAATCCATAAAGTGCTGTTTACAAGTGTTTTTGGCCACTTTTGTTTAAGTCCATAAACTTTAATAAAAAATAACAAACCCAGGTGGTCCCCTCACTTCCAAAAACGTCTAGACCATTTTTTAAAAAAATCCCTAGCAAAAATCCCTAAACTCAGTCCCATTTTAATATGTTTGGGGCATCTTGCTGTCAGTCTTCATGTAAAGGTAAATTAGGCAACGTCTTCCACATATTGCTTAAAAGACAGGAACTGAGCAAACAGGCAGTCAAATGTTTTACGAATAAAAATGTCTTTTTTTTTAGGCTGCCAACATGAAATTTGACCGCTTACTGCAGGGGTTTTCAACCAGTGGTACAGGTACCACCTGTGGTACATTGGCACCTGGCAGGTGGTATGTGACCATTCTAGAAAAGTGGTAGCGGGGGAGGGGAATGAGAGTGATGCCCAGCGGGCAGACAGGTGTCTTGCTCGGCTATGGCTTGGGGGCCACTTTTTTCAGTGCCATTGTAACTTTGAACAGTCACTAAGTGAACTGTTGTAAGTCGAGGACTATCGGTACTTTATCACTTTTTTTCCGGGGTGGTTTTTTTTTTTTTTTTGGTCATCACGTTTTTGACACCTTGCTAGGCGACTGGTGGTACTCGAATATTGCCATATCCTAAAAGTGGTACAATGGGTGAAAAGGTTGAAAAGCCCTGCCTTACTGTATTTAGACAGACAGCTGCAGTAATAAGACCAACGAATTTGTGGCACCCGGGATCCCTTTATTTCTATGGTATTGTATGGTTTACTATATGGTAGAAAGAAATAGGAAGGGTTAGAGGCAGGTATTTCAAACCTTGTGGGCATACTAAATTGGCTTCAGGCTTTCCTTTCTTACAAATTATATTAGGTTTTAAAGGTAGCCTTCTTCTCTCTGATCCTTGTGATTTTGGCAAGTTAGAATAGAATATAGAGTTGGAAGGGACCTTGGAGGTCTTCTAGTCCAACCCCCTGCTCAGGCAGGAAACTATACCATTTCAAACAAATGACTCTCCAGTCTCTTCTTAAAAACATCCAGTGTTGGAGCATTCACAGCTTCTGGAGGTAAGTCAAGCTATTCTCCAAAGCACCTGAAGGCAGGACAAGAAACAACGGATGGAAACTAATCAAGCAACCTAGAACTAAGGAGAAACTTCCTGACAGTTAGAACAATTAACCAGTGGAACAACCTGCCTCCAGAAATTAATATGGGCCGACAGAGTGCATCAAAAAACACTACGGACTCCCGGATCCAGCATTTTATACCCTGACAATATCGGTAGTGTGGCCAACGAAAGCTTGGTTTTGTAGATTAAACATTTGTGTTTATGATTTTATCCTGGTGATCACCTTATTTTATTTCACATTAGATAGATAGATAGATAGATAGATAGATAGATAGATAGATAGATAGATAGATAGATAGATAGATAGATAGATAGATGGTACAAATAAAATACGAACACCAGGAGAGTATAAATATAAAAATATACTTTACTAAAAGCTGCCAAGCTTTCGTTTGGAATATATATAAAGATATTACTAATTTCATTAAAAACACGAATCCTGGGTATAATCATTATAAAAACAAACACGAACACCAGGAAAAATTTAAAACTAGAAACGTTTAATCTAATGCCAATCAACATCAAGAATATAACCAACACTCAGCCCAATCAAGTAGGACCAATGACGAGGTCCAGGAGCCGTGTGCATAAACTGACTAGCACTATAAAGGAGATTCCCATCAACCGGTTTTAAGCCCTGATGATGTCGGCAGTCGGCCAACGAAAGCTTGGCATTAGATTAAACGTTTCTAGTTTTAAATTTTTCCTGGTGTTCGTGTTTGTTTGTTTTTATAATATAAAGAGATAGATAGACAGACGGATAGATAGATAGATAGATAGATAGATGGATGGATGGATGGATGGATGGATGGATAGATAGATAGATAGATAGATAGATAGATAGATAGATAGATAGATAGATAGATAGATAGATAGATATAGATATATAGATATAGATATAGAGAGAGGGAGAGAAAGAGCTAGCTACTTCCAAGGGCATCTCAGAACAAATTAGGCAGTTTTAGGTCCTGTGGACCCTCAACTTCCAGAATTCTCCAGGGGAATTAAAAATTGCCAGATTTGAGAAAACTGCCTTAGAGCTTGGTATTCTTGCAGCCTTTATTTGAATTCCCTCAAAACCCATACTTCCATAGAAGTGAACAAATGAACATTCATCCAAAGGCTGTTTCAGAAACAAACGAACAGAAAACAGCTGTTGAAACCTGGCCTACGTTAAAGGCAATTATTTTTAATAACAATGGTTTATTTAAAAAAAAATTAACGTCTCTTTCTCTCTCTCCCAATTTATTTACAGTAAGGGCTTCTCACCCTTGCTGATTAGTCCCTCAGCTGCTAAGCAGCGTTGGGTTTTCTGTAACAGGATATTGTGTTGTTCGTTATGCCGCCAGATTGAGCCAACTTTTAGCTTAATGTGTCTTTTGGGAATCCCAGTCTGACCTCAATCTGAGAAAAGCCTTGCACGTCCACTGGAGGTGGCGGTAGCCACCCCGGGCTGCCTTAGTTATTATCGTGTATTAATGAGATTCGGTTTAATAAAAGATTTCATCTGCCCCCGAACTGCATAATCAGAGGCGTCCTTGCAACCTCCCTTGGTCGCAAGTGAAGTGGAAAACTGTACGAAGCTTTGCGGAGGCCAAAACAAAAAAATGACATGCTTTTTAATTTGTTCTTTGTGCCCCTGTGTGTGTGTGTGTGTGTGTGTGTGTGTGTATGTGTTTTTCCAGCAGCATTGTCCTCGTTATTATGCAAATACATTTCAGAGAGGAAAATAGAATGCCAAAGTCTCATTAATGCTTTCTTTCCCCCCCCCCCTTTGATTTGCAATGGGTGTTTCAATAGGGATTTTGCGGGAAGATGTGCTAATCGTGGAGGTTAAATTGAATCGTTCATATGCCTATTTTTTTTTTCCCCTTCTCTTTTCCTTGATGATTTGCACTATGTTTGAACAATAAGGGCGAATGAGACCCCAGAACAATTGAAATACACTTGAGTGCATCTTTGTTTCAAGCTTCCACAAAGTATAATGAGAACAGATTGGAATTATTTGACAATCGTCCGGTTAAATTGTATCGTCCATGTGTCTTTTTTCCCCCTTTTCCTGATGGTCTAAGTTATGTTTTGGGGAGCTTCCACAAAGTATAATGATAACAGATCAGGATTATTTGACAATTAAATTGTATTGTGCAATGTGCCCTTCTCCCCTCCCTCTTTTTTTGTATGCTCTGAGTTATATTTCAGGACAAATTAGAAAATCACAAAACTTTTAATAGAAAAGAAGAAGCAACAGAATTTATCTGTCTGTCTGTCTATCTATCTATCCATCCATCTACCTACCTATCCATCTACCTACTTGTCTGTGTCTATCTATCTATCTATCTATCTATCTATCTATCTATCTATCTATCTATCTATCTATCTATCTATCTATCCACCTACCTACCTACAGTACCTATCCATCTGTCTGTCTATCTATCTATCTATCTATCTATCTATCTATCTATCTATCTATCTATCTAGCTATCTAGCTATCTAGCTATCTAGCTATCTAGCTATCTAGCTATCATCTGTCAAATTTATCTGCTGCCCATTTCATGGTTCAGCTAACTCTGAGTGAATAACTAAAACACACCGGGACACCTTTTTATTTTCACAAAGCATAATGAGGACAGATCATGATTATTTGACAACTGTTTGCTCCAAACACAGTTTTCCCTATTTTTTAAATAGAAGTGTACTTCAACCTACAGGAAGTCCTTGACTTACGACTACAATTGAGCCCAAAATTTCTGTTGCTAAGCGAGACAGTGAAATTAGCTTTGCCCCATTTTACAACCTTTCTGGCTATTGTTGTTAAGTGAATCAGTTCAGCGGTCAAGTTAGGAACTCGGTTGTTCGGTGAATATGGCTTCCCCCTTCACTTTGATTGACAGAAGGTCACAAAAGGGGATCCCTTGACCCTCAGAATGCAGCAGCCGTCATAAATATGAGCCAGTTCTCAAATGTCTGACTGTTGATCACTCAACCGTGGGGACACTGCTACGGTCATGAGTGTGACTTTTTTCTGTGCCGTTGGAACTTTGAATGGTTACTAGAATTAAGGAGAAACTTCCTGACAATGAGAACAATTAACCAGTGGAACAACTTGCCACCAGAAGTTGTGGGTGCTCCAACACTGGGAGTTTTTAAGAAGAGACTGGACAGCTATTTGTCTGAAATGGCATAGGGTTTCCTGCCTGAGCAGGGGGTTGGACTAGATGACCTCCAAGGTCTCTTCCAACTCTATTGTTATTATTATTGATTAGACGTGAATCTCAGTCAATTGAACATTCAAACTGACTGGCGCTGATGGTTGACATGGGTTGCTGCCAGCATCCTAGGTATCTCCTTAAAACGTAAGATGTTCCGAGTAGCGCAGTTTTTTGTAGCATGGCTGGAGTTACTGCAGTAAGCTGCAGTTTCTTGATGTATTTTGCAAAGTTTTTGGACATAGTTCCCAGTACCCCAATGACAATGGTTATCACTGTTACATGTTTCATCCATAATTGCACAGTTTTGATGGCCAGGTCGCGATATTTCATAATTTTTTCCCATTCTTTTTCTTTGACTCTGGCATCTCCTGGTACAGCGATATCAATCAGCTGTACGCTTCAGCTGTCTACAACTGCAATATCCGGCGTGTTCTGTTCCAAATGGCGATCTGTCTGTATTCGAAAGTCCTACAAGATCTTCACCCTCTCATTCTCAACAACTTTTTCCACCCTATGTTCTCACGACTTTTCGGACACAGGCAAGTCGTATTTTTTACACAATGCCCAGTGGATTATTTTAGCAACTCGGTCACGTCTAGCTTTGTAATCAGTTTGCAGGATTTTGCTGCACTCACATATTAGATGTGAAACAGTTTCAATTTTGTCATTGCAAAGTCAGCAATTTGGATTGTCAGTGGATTTTTGTATCTTTGCTTTCATGGCATTAGTTTGTAGTGCTTGTTCTTGAGCAGCCACTATTAGGCCTTCTGTTTCTTTCTTGATGGACTCCCATCTTAAGCCATGCCCATGTCAAGTTGTTATCACATTTTCCTTCAATGTTTTTCAAATGCTGTCCATGCAGAGGTTTGGTTTTCCATCTATTTAATCCAGTGGTTCTCAACCTTTTTAATGCCGCGACCCCCCAACCGGTCGTAAGTCGAGGACTACTCAACTGGTCGTAAGTCAAGGACTACTCAACCGGTCGTAAGTCAAGGACCGTTTGCAGAATGGGACTTTTGACGGGCTCAGCAGGGCAGAGAGAGCCTGGACAATTCCTATTGGCTTTTGAAAGCCAACAGAATTAGACTCTATTTAAGAGAGTCTATTCTATTGGCTTTCAAAAGCCAATAGAATAAAAGGGAGTAGCACAGCTAAGGAAAAGGGGGGAAAAATGGCCGACTGCGTTGTTTGGCACCCCCGTGAAATGGTCGTTCGACCCCAAATGGGGTCCCGACCCACAGGTTGAGAACCACTGGTTTAATCTGTCATCAAACCGTTTTTCCTTATTTTTCCTTTATATTATTATTATTATTATTATTATTATTATTATTATTATTAAACAAATAGTTGAAAGTCAAGGACTATCGGTACAACATTGTGTCTAAGGAGGAAATTTGATTTCATGGCAAACTCATTTTTGTTCCTAATACATGTGATAATTTTGTTCTGTTAAAACCTCTCTTATTTTTTATTTCCCTTTTGTCTTCTATCCCGTCCCTTCCTGAAATGGCTTCCGAATAAAGATTTTTGTATTGTTTTCAGCGGCTTTCTGGGTCCCTCCCAAAGCATTTTTAAAGCCACGTGAAGCGCATCCGTGCCAAGAAAATAAGATGTGCAGATTTGGCAGGCATTTGCGCTTTGACAGCTTTGCCCTTAAGTGCCTAATTGATTTAAGCCAGGTAAGGCTCCCTTCTGATCCAAGGACGTCTTGAGTAATCTCTCTGCCAGCAGAGCCGATAAGACTTGGCTAAAAGCACAGTCTTTGCAGCCCCAGAAATGAAATCCTCATCCGTTAAGGATTTAGCTTTATAATCTGGTTTTACCCAATTGTACAAGCAGGCGAATCAAAGGAGGGGACTAAATCTTTCTGAATAGACCTTAGATTGGATTGGGGCTTTCTGACTATATAATAATAATAGTAGTGGTAAAGTTGGAAGGGACCTTGGAGGTCATCTAGTCCAACCCCCTGCTCAGGCAGGAAACCCTACACCATTTCGGACAAATGGCTGTCCAGTCTCTTCTTAAAAACTTCCAGTGTTGGAGCATTTACTGCTTCTGGAGGCAGGCTGTTTCACTGATTAATTGTTCTCACTGTCAGGAAGTTTCTCCTTAGTTCTAGGTTGCTTCTCTCCTTGATTAGTTTCCACCCGTTGCTTCTTGTCCTGCCTTCAGTGCTTTGGAAAATAGCTTAATTCCCTCTTCTTTATGGCAGCCCCTGAGATATTGGAATACTGCTATCATGTCCCCCCTTGTCCTTCTCTTAGTTAAACTAGACATACCCAATTCTCGCAACCGTTCCTTATATGTTTTAGCCTCCAGTCCCCTAATCATCTTTGTTGCTCTTCTTTGTACTCTTTCTAGAGTCTCAACATCTTTTTTACATCGTGGTGACCAAAACTGGATGCAGCATTCCAAGTGTGGCCTTACCAAGGCATTGTAGAGTGGCATTAATACTTCACGTGATCTTGATTCTATCCCTCTGTTAATGCAGCCTAGCACTGTGCTGGCCTTTTTGGCAGCTGCAGCACACGGCTGGCTCCTATTTAAGTGATTGTCCACTGAGACTCCGAGGTCCCTCTCACAGTTACTACTATTGAGCATGGTGCCACCTATGACTAAACGCTTGTGGATAACCATAACCTCAATTTCCACCTTTTTGCTGTTGTCTTTCTTTCACGTTGGCAAGAGGCGCAGCGTCGGCAACAATAACCAGGCTGGCCAGCTTGCAGTTGTGTTCTGCTTAAATGTATGTGTGGAACTTAGATTAAAGAGAACGAGGAAGAACGCAGAGACTTAAAGACCACAACTGAGCCCAAATATCTCTTGTTGAGAAAGTTGTTGAATGAGTTTTGCTCCGTTTTATGACCTTTCTTGCCACAGTTGTCACCGCAGTGGTTATGTTAGTAACACCGTTGTTAAGTGAATCTGGCTTCCTCCATTGACTTCACTTGTCCAGAAGGTCGCAAAAGAGGATCCCGAGATACTACAACCATCTTAAATAATGAGACAATTGCCAAGAGTCTAAATTTTGGTCACCCGACCACGGGATGCTGCAGTGGTCCTAAATGTAAAAAACGGTCATTAAGTCACGTTTTCCAGTGCCTTCGTCACTTCCAACCGTCACTAAACGAACTGCTGTAAGTGAAGGGCGACTTATACTTAGAAAGTGTAATGGGAGTAAAGCCGAATTGATGGCTTTAAATAAAAAATAGATAAAGCAGAGGGGCTGCCCCAAAGAAGAGGGAGTCAAGCTATTCTCCAAAGCACCAGAAGGCAGGACAAGAAGCAACGGATGGAAACTAATCAAGGAGAGAAGCAACCTGGAACTAAGGCTCTTATTAACAGCTATTAGTAATGTTAGTTTGCTAAGTTCGTAAAAATGGAAACTCAAGGATTTAAATTTGCCAAACCGTGATTTCTATTTATGCCTTCCTCCTAAGACAGGGGTAGGCAACCTTGGCTCTTTTATGACTTGTAGACTTCAACTCCCAGAATTCCTGAGCCAGCCATGCTGAGGGGAAAGGGAGAGGTTGCCATGCTGGCTGAGGAATTCTGGGAGTTGAAGTCCACGAGTCATAAAAGAGCCAAGGTTGCCTACCTCTGTCCTAAGACCATAAATAAGTAGCAAAAAAGCAGTCTTTTATCATGGGCCATCATGGGAATTCTGGCAGCTGAAGTCCACAAGTCTTAAAAGTGGCCAGGTTTGGAGAACCCCCCCCCTGACATAGAATATAGAATAACAGGGTTAAGTAGGACCTTGGAGGTTTTCTAG
Source organism: Crotalus tigris (assembly GCF_016545835.1). Taxonomy (NCBI): domain Eukaryota; kingdom Metazoa; phylum Chordata; class Lepidosauria; order Squamata; family Viperidae; genus Crotalus; species Crotalus tigris. Next base: position 791,098 of record NW_024100134.1, on the reverse strand, counting down.
TCCAGGCATCCCCTACTCACAGGCTGCAATTCTGGGAGTTGAAGTCCATCATCTTAAGCGTGCTGGCTGGAGAATTCTGGGAGTTGAAGTCCATCATCTTAAGCATGCTGGCTGGGGAATTCTGGGAGTTGAAGTCCATCATCTTAAGCGTGCTGGCTGGGGAATTCTGGGAGTTGAAGTCCATCATCTTAAGCGTGCTGGCTGGGGAATTCTGGGAGTTGAAGTCCATCGTCTTAAGCGTGCTGGCTGGGGAATTCTGGGAGTTGAAGTCCATCGTCTTAAGCGTGCTGGCTGGAGAATTCTGGGAGTTGAAGTCCACAAGTCATAAAAGGGCCAAGATTGAAGACCCCTGGTTTACAGGCACCTGGTGGCTGAATTTATAAACCCCTGGTGTGGTGAGGAAAAAAAAAAACAAGTAAGAAATGAGGACAAACGTGTGTGCTTTAAATATTTATATAGCAACTTTCGCAGCATAGAAAAGCAATACGGGTGGTCCTCAACTTAAAACAGTCCACTTAGTGACCATTTGAAATTACGACACCACTGAAAGAAGTGATTTATAATCATTTTTCACATGATCGTTGCAGTGTTCACAACGGTCATGTGATTAGCATTCAGACGCTTGGCAATTAACTCATACTTATGACAATTGCAGCGTTCCAGGGTCACGTGATCCCCTTTTGCGAACTCCTGACAAGCAAAGTCAAGCGGGAAGCCAGATTCACTTAACAACCATGTGTTACTAACTTAACAACTGTGGCAAGAAAAGTTGTAAAATGGGGCAAAACATGCTTAAAACTGTCTCGTTTAGCAACTATAATTTTGGTCTCAATTCCGGTTGTAAGTCGAGGACTACCTGCATACATGAAGCCTCCCACCTATGGTAGATTGTTGAAATCCAAGGCACCTGAACGCAGGACAAGAAGCAATGGATAGAAACTGATCAAGGAGAGAAGCAACCTGGAACTAAGGAGAAACTTCCTGACAGTTAGAACAATTAACCAGTGGAACAACCTGCCTCCAGAAGTGGTGAATGCTCCAACACTGGAAGTTTTTAAGAAGAGACTGGACAGCCATTTGTCTGAAACGGTATAGGGTTTCCTGCCTGAGCAGGGGGTTGGACTAGATGACCTCCAAGGTCCCTTCCAACTTTATTATTATTATTATTATTATTATTATTATTATTATTATTATTATTAAATAACCGATGTGTTTAGCATAGTACGGGAAGCAATTGGGCTCATGCCAATTAGGCAAACTCGAGTTTGAAAGATCCATCTGGAAAATGGGAACCCTTTGAATTCCAAGTCAGGAAAATCAATTTGATTTGACTCTGATGCTCCAAATAAACTGCCAAATAATGAAGGCATAAGAGAGGTCGGGGACATGTGCTAAAAGCATGCAAATTAATTCAAAGGCATCCAACTCAGTTTGTAGTTTCTAATTGGATTTTGAGCCATGGTGGCGCAGTGGCTGGAAGGCAGTACTGCGGGCTACCTGTGCTGACTGCCGACTGCCTGCAGTTTGGCAGTTCGATCCTCACCAGCTCAAGGTTGACTCAGGCTTCCATCCTTCCAAGGTCGGTAGAATGAGGACCCAGGTTGTAGGGGGCCATAGGCTGGCTCTGTAAAGCACTTAGAGAGGGCTGTAAAGCACTGTGAAGCGGTATATAAATCTATATCAGGAGTAGGCAACCTTGGCTCTTTTATGACTCGTGGACTTCAACTCCCAGAATTCCTGAGTCAGCATAGCTCAGCATGGAAACCTCTCCATTTCTCCTCAGCTTGGAAACCTCTCCCTTTCTCCTCAGCATGGCTGGCTCAGGAATTCTGGGAGTTGAAGTCCACGAGGCATAAAAGAGCCAAGGTTGCCTACCCCTGGTCTAGATGCTATTGCTATTATTCAGATTGAAACTCCAAAACAGGTGACTTTAAGAGGGGTGTTCCAGGGAGTTTTCCCAGCCCTGGAGATTGAACTGGATCTCAAGAGTAGAATATTATGAATATCAGATGCTCATGATATCCAAGCAACAAGAATGATTAGGTGGCTGCAGGCTAAATCATATGAAGAACAGTTGCAGGATTTGGGTATGTCTAGTCTAGTGAAAAGAAGGATTAAGGAAGACATGATAGCAGTGTTCCAATATCTGAGGGCCTCAGACAAAGGTGTGGGGGTCAAGCTATTTTCCAAAGCAGTTGAAGGCAGGACAAGAAGCAAAGGATGGAAACGAATCAAGGAGAGAAGCAAGCTAGAACAAAGGAGAAATTTCCTAACGGTTAGAACAATCAACCAATGGAACAGCTTGCTTCTGGAAGTTGTGGGTGCTCCATCACTGGGGGCTTTCAAAAAGAGTTTGGACAACCATTTATCTGGAATGGATGTAGAGTTTCCTGCCTAAGCAGGTGGTTGGACTAGAAGACCTCCAAGGTCCCTTCCAACTCTATTATTCTATGTTCTAGCAGCCCGAAGACAGGATGAAAACTCCTTAATTGCACAACACATGGGTAGACTTCACCATAGTTTAAAATGGGAAACTGTGAGAATCCTAGAGCAAGACAACTCTCCAAATGCTAGAGTATTCCTGGAAGCCTGGCACTCAGACAAATCAGCCATCAACAGACACACCGAGATAATTAACAACTACATACCGTTCAAAAGAGACTAGAAGACCTCCAAGGTCGCTTCCAGAGATAATCAAAAAGGAAAAAAAAAGGAAACAAACAGAACAAAACATCTCCTTGCCCGTGACCAACACCCAGATAAGCAGAGATTAATACCAGACCAACAATGAAGAAGTAAACAATACCCTGGAATTAAGGAGAAACTTCCTGACAGTGAGGACAATTAACCAGTGGAACTGCCTATCTTCAGAACTTGTGGATGCTCCAACACTGGAGGTTTTTAAGAAGATATTGGACAACCATTTGGAATGCTATAAGGTCTCCTGCTTGAGCAGGGGGTTGGATTGGAAGACCTTCAAGGTCCCTTCCAGCTCTATTCTATTCTATACCACAGTCAAGGAACTACCAATTAGGACAAACAATCAAACAGTAAATCATAATCTAATCAACTAACCCACCAAGAACTCTCCCACCAAGCCTGCAGGGCAAGCTAGTAATATATCAATGCAGAACAAACTCCTTCCCCCTCTAGCACTGATGATGTTACCTAGTGGGGTAATGAAATGTCTGCAAGAAAACAAGCAAGCTCAGAGAGCAGCAAGGAGCCCACAGCCTTCTATGTGCAAAGAATGCTGTACCGTTGCGGTCACATTGTTTCTTAAATCAATCTCTTTGCTTTTTTGTTTAGGACAGGGAGACATTTTTGCTGAATTCTCCCTCATGACAGTTTCCTTTTATTGATGACGCTTTTTTCAAAAACTCTGGTATATTTGCTGACTTCTTTTCTTCCAATCTCTGATGCCTTTTTCCATACCTGTTTGAAGGGCCAATGCAGAAGCATCTTTTCACCACTGGGGGGCACCAAATATCCTTTCTTGCTGCTGATCCTGGCTGCTTGCAGGGCTGAATTGCAAAAAAGAAACAGTGGGGAACACATACAACACACCTTTTTCTCCGCAGTAACAACCTTGTGTGGTAGGTCGGGCTGAGACAGAATGACTGACCCAAGGTAACCCAGCCTCCTCTTTCCAATTCTGACTGTATGGATTTAAGGTTGTGTAATCACCAGGAGACTGAGAGTTCTAGTCCCACTTTAGGCCTGAAAGCCAGCTGTATGACCTTGGGCCAATGACCAGGTGATGGAGAGTTCTAGTCCCACCTTAGGCATGAAAACCAGCTGGATGACTTTGGGCCAATCACCAGGTTGTGGAGAGTTCTAGTCCCGCCTTAGGCATGAAAGCCAGCTGTATGACCTTTGGACAATCACCAGGAGATGGAGAGCTCTAGTCCCACCTTAGTCATAAAAGCCAGCTGGATGACTTTGGGCCAATCACCAGGCGACGGTGAGTTCTAGTCCCGCCTTAGGCATGAAAGCCAGCTGTATGACCTTGGGCCAATCACCAGGAGATGGAGAGTTCTAGTCCTGCCTTAGGCATGAAAGCCAGCTGGATGACTTTGGGCTAATCACCAGGAGACGGTGAGTTCTAGTCCCGCCTTAGGCATGAAAGCCAGCTGTATGACCTTGGGCCAATCACCAGGAGATGGAGAGTTCTAGTCCCGCCTTAAGCATGAAAGCCAGCTGGATGACTTTGGGCCAATCACCAGGAGACGGTGCGTTCTAGTCCCGCCGTAGGCATGAAAGCCAGCTGGATGACTTTGGGCTAATCACCAGGCGACGGTGAGTTCTAGTCCCGCCTTAGGCATGAAAGCCAGCTGGATGACTTTGGGCCAATCACCAGGAGATGGTGAGTTCTAGTCCCGCCTTAGGCATGAAAGCCAGCTGGATTACTTTGGGCCAATCACCAGGAGATGGTGAATTCTAGTCCCGCCTTAGGCATGAAAGCCAGCTGGATGACTTTGGGCCAATCACCAGGAGATGGTGAGTTCTAGTCCCGCCTTAGGCCTAAAAGCCAGCTGGATGACTTTGGGCCAATCACCAGGAGATGGTGAATTCTAGTCCCGCCTTAGGCATGAAAGCCAGCTGGATGACTTTGGGCCAATCACCAGGAGATGGTGAATTCTAGTCCCGCCTTAGGCATGAAAGCCAGCTGGATGACTTTGGGCCAATCACCCGGAGATGGTGAGTTCTATTCCTGCCCTAGTCATGAACACCCACTGGGTGACTTGGACCAATTACCAGGAGATGGAGAGTTCTAGTCCCACCTTAGGCCCAAAAGCCAGCTGGGTGACCTTAGGCCTGTCTCTCGGTCCAACTCACCTCACAGGGTTGTTGTTATGGGGAAAACGGGAGTAGGGAGGAGCGCTGTGTATGTTTGCCATCGAGTTATTTATAAAAATAATAAAGAGGGGATATAAATTTAATAGATGAAACATAAAAGTTGACTATAATGAATATAATGAAGGATGCCCTTATTTCTGCACCCTTGTCCTGTTCCTTTGGGCCTCTTTATTTTATGCAAGCCTCTCCCTTGAGGAGTTGGCAGGCGTCCCCTTATCTGTCTTTCATTCTTTTCTGTTTGCTGTTTGATCAACCGGTGACTGGTCTTACCTGGAGTAATGTAAAAGTGTTAAAACCGAGCCACTTGTTTTGTCAAAAAGCTTTTTAGAAAATATTTAAATGCACTGGGGATTTTCTTAATAAAGAAACAACGTGTTTGGTTTTGGAAAGACACCCTATAATCCAGTAAATATTAACAGTGCCCGGGCTTGCATGTTTGACGGATGGATCACTCAGCTCAAAAGTTTATTTAGAGAGACGCTGAACAGAATTGCTCAGGGTTCGTCAAGCAAGCCTCACGGGGATAATTCTTGGATGCGCCATTAGCGGGACAGCCATCAGGAAAAAGGAGGTCTTAATCCTGCTATCTAGGACTTTAGTCAGACCCCATTTGGAGTACAGGTGGTCCTTGACTTACCACCTTTCATTTAGTGACCGTTCAAAGTTACAACGGCTTATGACCATTTTTCATACTTACGACCGTTGGAGCATCCCCCCAAGGTCACGTGATTCAAAATTCAGCCGCTTGGCAACTGGCTTGTATTTATGACGGTTGCCGTATCTCTGGGTCATGCAATCTGTCACGGTTTAATGATTTAACAGCTAAACAGCTTATGTAAAGATGTAATGTGATGTGGATGATGCAGTAATAGGAATCTCAGCAGGTGTGTGTATCGCTTTAAGCATTTGAGGGGTGCAACTTATTCTCCAAAGTGCCTGAAGACAGGACAAGAAACAATGGATGGAAACTAATCAAGGAGAGAAGCAACCTGGAACTAAGGAGAAATTTCCTGACAGTGAGGACAATTAGCCAGTGGAACCGCTTGCCACCAGAAGTTGCGGGTGCTCCATCACTGGAGGTTTTTAAGAAGAGCCTGGACAGCCATTTGTCTGAAAGGGTATAGGATCTCCTGCTTGAGCAGGGGGTTAGACTAGAAGACCTCCAAGGTCCCTTCCAGCTCTATTTGGATTGAAATTGAAATATATGCATACTGACCCTTTCTTCCCAGAGGTTCAAGACCTCCCCCACCTTGGTTTGGCTGAAAATCCCCTGCTTTTTTTCTTTTCTTTTGGTTTTATATCCTCAATATAAAAAATTGATCCATCTCAGATTTTAAAGTAGAATAGCACACACAGAACAACTTCATTTGCCTACATTTCCTTCCAAAGATTGCAGTTTAAGAGAAGAAAGTTGGAAGTGTTTCTGATACCAAAGAAGACCCTTTTTTAAAAATTTAAACTAGACACCCATAAAGGAGAATATTTGTACTGAGGGTTGAAATGAGCTTGGTGGTTTTCTAGCAGACGTTTCATGACCCAGCTACGTAACATCGTAAGTGCAAAACCTCACTCCCTACTAGCACTGATGTTGGTTATGTAGTTTGGTCCCTCCCCTCCCCTTCCCTCCCCTTTCCTTCCTTCCACCCATCCATCCATCCATCCAACCATCCACCAAAATAGAGTTGGAAGGGACCTTGGAGGTCATCTAGTTCAATCCCCCGCTCAAGCGGGAGACCCTATACCAGGGATGGCGAACCTTTTAGAGAGCGAGTGCCCAAACTGCAACCCAAAACCCACTTATTTATCCCCGGATGCCAGGTGGGGGTGGCCCACTGGATGGGCGTGGCTGTGGTGGTCATGGCAGATTGGGTGGGTGTGGCCAAGGTGGGCGTGATCACCTCAATGTTGCTTGTGGGGAGGGACGCCTGTGGGGCAGAGCAGGGTTGGGGGAGATCCAGGGGGTCTTTGGCTGGTGGGGTGGTGGGCAGGAGGCTCGTCCTGCAGGGTGAGGCAAGGCAAGGCAAGACAGGGCGGGGGTGCCATTGTCACAGGGCAAGGTGAGGCAGGGGCACACCTGCACACAGAGGCCAGCAAGCGCATGGGTGCTGGGATGCATCCAGCCATGTGGGACCTCGCCGAATTAATGGGCGGATGGTTGAAGAGGGCTGGTTGCCATCTCCAGGGCATGGCAAGCGTGCCCACAGAGAGGGCTCTGAGTGCCGCCTCTGGCACGCGTGCCATAGATTCGCCACCACTGCCCTATACCATTTCAGACAAGTGACTGTCCAGTCTCTTCTTAAAAACCTCCAGTGATGGACAACCTACCACTTCCTTCCTTCATCCGTCCTTCCCCTAGTATCCCTCCCTCCCTCCCTCCCTCCCTCTTTGTCTCTTCCCTTCCCTTCGCTTCTCTGCCACTTCTCACCCCTTCTCCATGACTCCTTAAGTGCTGAGACCTGGAAAAGCTTAGTAATCAAATCTACCTGCATTAACGTTTGCATGTCATGTGTGCAGGCAGGATTAGAGCAGATAGCACTTCAGAGGCCCAAAGAAAACAGAGGACAATCGTGTTGTTGTTTTAAATCCAAGTGTGATTATAGGTAGACTTCACAATATCTGACTTAAGCTCTCTTCAGTGTTAACCAAAGGAGAGCATCCCCACCACCCTGGCACAGCTCGGCTGCCTTGTCGAAAGAGCATCCTAAGTTCAAATGGAGAGATCAAAAACTTCTCCAGCAATTGCTCCGTACAGGTGTGCACCTCTTTTGAGGAAGTCAGAATGAATGGTTGCGCTGGAATGATTTTTTATTAAAGCCCCACACACAGATGCACGCCAGGGAATGGGAAGAAGGGAAGAGGGTGGCTATCAAAAGAGCTGGGTTAATGCTTCTCCCAACCTGGTGATGACAGATTTCTTTCTTGCAAGGATGAGTCACCCCCGGAGCCAATCAAAGGAAACGTGTCACCCGAAAGTCACAAAGCGTGTCCGGGCATTGAGCGGGAAGCCTGGAAGAAAATGAACAGAGACAGCTGGGCAGAGAAGATCAAAGGAAATGAGCCGATGCGTCACTTGGAAACTGCTAATTATTCCATCTTGGGCAAACGTTGGTCCAGTCTTTTATTGAAAATCTGCAGCGATGGAGCCCTCACAAGCCATTCCATGGATTAATTGTTCTCCCTGTCAGGAAATTCCTCCTTAGTTCTAGGTGGCTCTCTCTTTAAGAAGCTTCCATCTATTGCTTCTTCTCCTGCCCTTAGGTCAGTGGTTCTCAACCTGTGGGTCGGGACCCCATTTGGGATCGAACGACCCTTTCACAGGGGTCGCCAAACCACGCTGTCCGCCATTTTTTTCCCTTTTCCCCAGCTGTCCTACTCCCTCTTATTGGTGGCCACACCCACTTGGGGGTCACCACAACATGGGGAACTGTATTATGGGGTCACGGCATTAGAAAGGTTGAGAACCACTGCCTTAGGTGATTTGGAGAATAAATCAAGGCCCTCTTCTCGGTGACCGTCTCTCAAAGATTGGAAGACTGCTATCATGTCACCCCAAGCCTTTTTTTCGTTAAGCTAAAATACCTAGTTCCCTTAGCCCAGGGGTGGGGAACCTTGGCTCTTTTATGACTCGTGCACTTCAACTCCCAGAATTCCTGAGCCAGCCATGCTGAGGAGAAAGGGAGAGGTTTCCATGCTGAGCCATGCTGGCTCAGGAATTCTGGGAGTTGAAGTCCACGAGTCATAAAGCGGCCTAGGTCTAGACCAGGGGTAGGCCACCTTGGCTCTTTTATGACTCGTGGACTTCAACTCCCAGAATTCCTGAGCCAGCCATGCTGAGGAGAAAGGGAGAGGTTTCCAAGCTGAGCCATGCTGGCTCAGGAATTCTGGGAGTTGAAGTCCACCAGTCATAAAGAGCCAAGGTTCCCTCCCCCTGGCCTAGATTAGTAGTAGGCAACCTTGGCTCTTTTATGACTGTCCATGAGCCATAAAAGAGCCAAGGTTGCCTACCCATGCCTTAGCCATTCATCATATGATTTAGCCTCCCGACATAGAACATGTAACCATTGGGCTGGAAGGCATCTCAGAGGTCTTCAAGTCAAGGCAAGAGACCTTACACCAGGGGTCTTCAAACTTGGCCCTTTTATGACTTGTGGACTTCAACTCCCAGAATTCCTCAGCCAGCATGCATGCTGGCTGAGGAATTCTGGGAGTTGAAGTCCACAAGTCATAAAAGGGCCAAGTTTGAAGACCCCGGCTATAAACAGTTGAAAATGTTTAGATTGGGCGCTGCTGATGCGTTTCCCTCCCCCTGCATGGACCGAAGGGCAGCATCCAAAATTGTGGGTGCTTCATTGTTCCCCACAAATAAACTGGCTCCTCACTGCCGCCATTTTGAGAGGTTCGGTTGGTGAAACATGCCCTCTTTGTTCCTAAGCCTGTTATTTTAATTATTGACTTTTTTTTTTTTTACAACTAGGATCAGAACAGGAGCGTTTGGTGAAAGATGAATCCCTTGTGTTTGTGTGTGTTTGTGTGTATGTGTGTCTGTTGAGAAGAGCTCCTTTAAAAGCCTTGTCAATATTTGCTCTGAATTGGAAGTTGTTTCAGAGAGTACCTCTTTGACTCCGAAAACAAAGAGATTTCTTTTTAAAAAATAAAAAATACATAGGTGTGTGAACGGATGCCTGTGTGCCTGTGTGTACACACGTACACACACACACACAATGGGACTACGGAGAGGTAACGGACCATCATGCAAGTTTGCTAAGCTTTGTTATGGCTTCTGGGGATGATCCCACCGTGGGAGAAGGGGAGGAAGTCCTAAAGATGCTCACCAGGAGGCAGAAAAGTTGTGTGGATGTTGTGTTGTGTTGTTGAACAGCGGGCAAGGTTGTCTGTAGGTTTTAATTGTTGAATTAAATCAACAAGGATGGGGCAAAAAGACCCACCGCTCCTCCTGCAATCAGATCCTCCCTCTCAACAACCCTTAACCCTTACTCAGCAGTGGCCTGTAGGCAGTAGTGGGATTCTGCCAGTTTGCATCAGTTCAGCTTCCAACAAGCAAAGACAATGGGAGCAGCTGGCTTTGCTTAACGACCACTGATTCACTTAACAACTGCATGGTTTCACTTAACAACTGTGGCAAAAAAAAGATTGTAAAATTGGCCACTTGACAACCCCCTTGCTTTGTCGTGAAAATTCTGCTCCCAATTGTGATCGTAAGTTGAGGACTTCCTGCATCGGACTCACTTATCAGTTAGTCAATGCTAGCTAGGCCTTGTCAGTCAAACTATTGAATCATCAGCTGCAGTTCTTTTAATTGATCACTAGGTGGCAGCAATGCACAAGGGTATTGCATGGAGCTCTCTCTCTCTCTCTCTCTCTCTCTCTCTCTCTCTCTCTCTCTCTCTCTCTCTCCCTCCCTCCCTCCCTCCCTCCTCCTCCTCCTCCTCCTCCTCCTCCTCCTCCTCCTCCATCTTCATGATTCTTTTTAGAGCATCCTACTCCCCCTCTCTCCCCCGACCCCATATAATATCTGAAAAAGAATTGTTCTGGGGAAGTTACATGGTCATCCACAGATGCTTCATCCCTGATCAATCAATCATTATTGGCCGTGGAAGGAAATGCTAAACAGCTACTGCTGGGAGAACAAAGTAGGGTAGGGTAGAGTAGAATGGAATGGAACGGAACGGAACGGAACAGAACAGAACAGAACAGAATAGAATAGAATCTTTATTGAGAATAGAATAGAATGGAATGGAATAGAATAGAATAGAATCTTTATTGAGAATAGAATAGAATAGAATAGAATAGAATAGAATAGAATAGAATAGAATCTTTATTGAGAATAGAATAGAATACAATAGAATAGAATAGAATCTTTATTGAGAATAGAATAGAATAGAATAGAATACAATGGAATAGAATAGAATAGAATAGAATAGAATCTTTATTGAGAATAGAATAGAATAGAATAGAATACAATGGAATAGAATAGAATAGTATAGAATAGAATAGAATAGAATAGAATAGAATAGAATAGAATAGAATAGAATAGAATAGAATCTTTATTGAGAATAGAATAGAATAGAATAGAATAGAATCTTTATTGAGAATAGAATAGAATACAATGGAATGGAATAGAATAGAATAGAATAGAATAGAATAGAATAGAATAGAATAGAATCTTTATTGAGAATAGAATAGAATACAATGGAATAGAATAGAATAGAATCTTTATTGAGAATAGAATAGAATACAATGGAATGGAATAGAATAGAATAGTATAGAATAGAATAGAATAGAATAGAATAGAATAGAATCTTTATTGAGAATAGAATAGAATAGAATAGAATAGAATAGAATAGAATAGAATAGAGAAGAGAGTTGGAAGGGACCTTCTAGTCCAACTCACTGCCCAAGCAGGAGAGCCTATACCATTTCTGACTGATGGGACTCCAGTCTCTTCTTGAACGCTTCCAGTGATGAAGCTCCCACAATTTCTGAAGGCAATCTGTTCCATTTTTTTTATTGTTCTCACTGTCAGAAAATTTCTCCTTATTTCCAGGTTGAATCTCTCCTTGATCAGTTTCCATCCGTTATTCCTTGTCTGGCTTTCAGGTGAGGACAATTAGTGAGGACAATTAACCAGTAGAACAAATCGTGGGCACTCCATCACTGGAGATTTTCAAGAAGAGACTGGACAGTCACTTGTCTGAGATGGTATAAGTTCTTCTGCTTGAGCAGGGGGCTGGACTAGAAGACCTCCAAGGCCCCTTCCAGCTCTATTCTATCCCATTCTACTTTGGAGAATGGCTTGACTCCCTCTTCTTTGGGGCAGCCCCTGAGATATTGGAAGACTGCTATCATGTCCCCCCTCGTCCTTCTCTTCATTAAACTAGACCTACCCAATTCCAGCAACCGTTCTTCATATGTTTTAGCCTCCAGTCCCCTAATCATCTCTGTTGCTCTTCTCTGCACAGTTTCCTAATTCTGGGAGTTGAAGTCCACAAGTCATAAAGGAGCCCTATTTTGCCCACCCCTGGTTTAAACACCTAATGGAGCAGCTTGCCCTAGAGTGATCCTCTCCAGCTTTGGCAAGATCTGAAATCCTTTCAGTGGCTCTTCTGCTAGCTGACTTTTACCACCGAGGTCTGTTTTCCTTGTTGCCTCTGATGTCTTTTATCTTATCAGGTTGTTAGGATTAGCCCAACTTAGTGTTAGACTCTTGTAAACATGGGGAGTCCCCGATGAAACCGGAGTCAAGATACAGGCTAGATAAAGTGAATTCGTCTGTCTCTGCTGCCTAATTAACTTAAGATTTTTTAACTTGGGCTGAGATTTGGTGATGGTCATGTCCACTATTTGGAGAACTATAAAATGAGATGAAAGTAATCCATTCAAGAAGAGGAGGAGGAGGAGGACTATCCATTGTCTTCAACCAAGAAACCCAGGGTCCATTTTTAAGCACCCAGTCTTACCCAGTCTTCTTTGGTATGATTCAATATTAATGTAATATGAATAATGTAATATTCTCCTAGAAGAGATCAATCCTGACTGCTCTTTAGAAGGCCAGATCCTGAAGTTGAAACTCAAATACTTTGGCCACCTAATGAGAAGGAAGGACTCACTGGAGAAGAACCTAATGCTGGGAAAGATTGAGGGCAATAGAAGAAGAGGACGACAGAGAATGAGATGGCTGGATGGAGTCACTGAAGCAGTAGGTGTGAACTTAAATGGACTCCAGAAGATGGTAGAGAACAGGAAGACCTGGAGGAACATTGTCCATGGGGTTGCGATGGGTCAGACACGACTTCGCAATTAACAACAACAACAACAACAACAACAACAACATGATGAAATGCCTGGAGATGAAAACATAGGAAGAATGGTTACTGGAACTGGGGCATGGCTAGTCTAGAGAAAAGGATTAGGGGGTGACATGAAAGCAGTATTCCAATATTTGAGGGGCTGCCCCAAAAAAGAAGGGGGTCAACTTATTTTCCAAAGCACCAGAAGGCAAGATGAGAAACAATGGGTGGAAATGAATCAAGGAGAGAAGCAACCTGAAATTAAGGAGAAACTTCCTGACAGTGAGGACAATCGGCCAGTAGAACAACCTGTCTCCCAAAGTTGTGAATGCTCCAATACTGGAAGTTTTAAAGAAGAAATTGGACAACCATTTATTTGAAATGGTATAGGGTCTCCTGCCTGAGCAGGGGGTTGGACTAGAGGACCTCCAAGGTCTCTTCCGGCTCTGTTCTGATAGATTGGATCTCAACTGGGCATTTTCATCGTCTGCTCTTCACGTGTCTTTGTACTGTAAATGCAGTCCATAATGAAGGCAGCTGGTTCAGAACTGTAGCTGAGAACTACCTGATCAGGACACCTAAGGTGCATCACACTTCACAGGACTAACAACGCCAGGGAGGGAATAGGTAGGAGCTATTATGGGGTCTCCCATCTTTCCTCATTGGAAATTACACATCAATGCCGAGCCAGGTCAGTAGGGAAGGATGCTGGGAGTTGTAGTTCAACAAGGAGGCCAACAAGTTCTTAGAATAAATGGATATGCATTTTCTTTGAGTCAGCCAAACTTGCCAGAGACAATCTGTAAAGTATTGTCTCTCCTTCCTTCCTTCCTTCCTTTCTTCCTTCCTTCCTTCCTTCCTTCCTTCCTTCCTTCCTTCCTTCCTTCCTTCCTCCTTCCTTCCTTCCTTCCTTCTTCCATTCCTCCCTCCCTTCCTTCTTTCCTTCCTTCCTTCCTTCCTTCTTCTGTTAGTCCCTCCCTTTCCTTTCCTTTCCTTTCCTTCCTTCCTTTCTCTGTTCCTCCCTCCCTCCCTTTCCTTTCTGCCCCTCCCTTTCCTTCCTTCCTTCCTTCCTTCCTTCCTTCCTTCCTTCCTTCCTTCCTTCCTTCCTTCCTCCCCTCCCTTTCCTTCCTTTCCCTTCCCTTTCTTTTCCTTCCCCTTCCTTCCTTTCCTTTCCCTTCCTCCCTTCCTTCCTTTCTCCCCTCCCTTTCCTTCCTTTCCCTTCCCTTCCCTTTCTTTTCCTTCCTTCCTTCCTTCCCCTTCCTTCCTTTCCTTTCCCTTCCTCCCTTCCCTTTGCTTCCCTTCCCTTCCCTCCTCCTTCCTCTTCCATTTCCCTTTCCTTTTTTCCCTTCCTTCTCCTTCTGCTCTTTCTCCTTCTCCCTCTCTCCCTCCCTGCCTCCTTTCTTCGATCCATCCTTCCCCGTGCTCCCCACTGACTCCATCTTTCAGGCAAGCAAAGTCACCCAGAACAATTCAGTCGCTCTCAGGTCTTTGGGGACCCACCCTCTTGCCAACACAAAAACCGGCCCCGTTTGGTGAGCCCCTTTCATCCCCTCACCTGCTCCGCTGCTCTGTTCCCAGGTTTTTAGGACCAGCCCCAGCTAAACGGTGGAAGCTTCCTTCGCCCCGTGCCAAAAACCACGGAGAGGCAGGTGGTTTGAAAGATTCTAACGGCCGCTCGTGAAGTGGACTCTTTTGTCTGCTTTTTTTTTTCTTTTCTATAACAGGGAACACAAAGAAAAGAACCCCACACAAACCCAGAAGGAAAACGTTTTGGCAGGTGTGTTAACATTGCTATTCAAAAAATGTGAACTCCTCTCTGCCCACATCGAGGTTTCGGTCTCCCCCCCCCATTTTTATTTATTTATTTTTATTTAAAACAAAAAGCGCTTTCTTTCCTCCAGGGATGGGTGGGGATTAGAGAAATGCCTATGTGCTTTTTTTTTTAAAGAATATCCAGAGAAAGTCAGAAATTTGTATTGACAGGCAGTTCTTGACCTACCACTGGAAAAAGTGCGCCGGAAAAACTGACTTATGACCGTTTTTCACACTTACGACCATTGCAGCATTCCACGCGGTCACGTGATCAAAATTCAGACGCTTGGCCACCGATTCACATTTACGTCGGTTGCGTGATCGCCTTTCGCCACCTGCCGACAAGCCAAGTCTGTGGGGAAGCCAGATCCATTTAACAGCTCTGATACTAGCTCAACCACTGCAGTGATTCACTTAACAGCTGTGGCAAGAGAGGTCGTAAAGTGGAGCGAAATTCACAACGGCTGTCTTGCTGAGCGACGGAAAGTTTGGGCTCGTTTGTGGTCATAAGTTGAGGACTGCCTGTATATCTCTTCTGCTGATATAGGAGAACAAACCCATCAGGACAAGATTCAGCCATCTTATCTGCATTTAAAAGACAAAGGCCGCTCTTTCGAAGATAGCAAAGTCCACATTTTGGACAGAGAGGACCATTGGTTTGAAAGAAGGATCAAAGAGGCCATCTGTGTCAAAACTGAACAGCCCTCCCTCAACAGAGGGGGAGGGACACAACATCATCCATCTCCAACCTACAACACAGTCCTTTCAGCGGTTCCAAGAAGGCTCCATGCCCATTTGCACTACTCAAGTGACCCTGAGGACACAGATAAACCTCCAGGTGGCCTCAACAACTCTCTCTAAAAGGATGCAAATGACCAGCTGTCTGCAAGGAGTATAAATACATTCCCCACCCTCCAGTCAGAGCTGAAGAAGCTTCTTGGATGAGAAGCGAAATGTCTTCAAAGGAAAAACAAGAACCTCCAATTGGCCTCCTGAAAAAGCACCTGTGGGACATGTCAAAGAGATCCACTTAAAACACTGCTTCGTAAACCTGTATAATTTACCACCCAATTGGGTAAAAGTGGGTTTTTTTTAGGGGGGGGAGGTATAACATGAACCCATTACCCCTAGCAGCAAGGACCTTTAAGCTGACTTAAAGATTACCACATCAATGAAAATATACTTTAAAACCTTCCCAAAGCAGTCTTAGGAAGATGAAAATGGATGAAATGATCAATGGTCATTTGTTAAAAGGACCTAGAGACCCTGCAATTGTCTTGTTTTTATAATACAAAGATAATAATAATAATAATAATAATAATCCCCCAGTGAGGCACTACCTTGACGTGGTTGTGGGGCTTGTGTACTCTGAGGAAGATGAGAGCTATGCCAGAGGTTCAACCATACTGGACAGGTCTCATCAGAGGAGTCAGACAAAGAGTGTCTCTCCCATAAAAAATATGGTGAGACGTAAATTTCAGAATGCCATACCGGCTCGGACGTCGCCCGGGTTAACAAGGTCCGCACTAGATATTGGAGTTCCTGGATATCTGGTGAAAAATGGGTTACAGGACTCAGGACTGTTGGCTGAGCAACCAGGGCCAGCAGCTGCAGAACTACTGGAAGAAAAGGTCTTTACCCGTCGCAGATACACAGTGATGGAAAACAAAGAAATAATGATCTGTTACTACAGATCAAGTCCAACAAGACGAGGATATCTAAAACGAATGCACCATTCTGGAAAGAACAACATCCAGAATCAGAAATAACAGAACAGAGACTAGCAGATCAACGCCGATTTATAACACGAAATAAAATATTCACAGAAACAGAATTGGACGAACTGCAAAGGTTTACCCAGGGCAAAGAAATCAAAGCCTTACCAGAAGTAATCCAGAATGTAGAGGCAAACCAGGGGGAATTGGCAGTGAAGGAATCCAGCAGAGATATACAACTGTTCTCATTTGGAAACCAGGCACCTCTTCCTCAGGAAGAACAAAACCCTCTAACTAAAGAAATAAAAGAATTGAAACAAAGAATAACTGAGCATCTAGAACAGCACAAAAACAACAGAATAAGGCTACCTGCATTGAAGCTTGTTCCAAAGAAACAGCTAGCACAAGCATTAAAAGATGCAAATACTGCAATATCAAGTATAAGCACCAATTCACTGCAAGAAACAAACCAACTAATGTACAGCACAGCTGCAGTTATAACAGAATACCTGGGATGCAAAATCAACAAAAAGAAAAACAAACAAACAGTGCACCAGAAAAATGGAAGGTTAGACTAGAAAATAAGATCAGCAAGTTAAGATCACATGCAAGCAAGCTAGAACAGATGAAAGAAAAGAAGCTGAAGAACAAGAAGACCAAAGAATACCTAATCAAGAAATACCACTTAGAAACAAGGAAGATCAAGGAAGCACTGGAAATAATAAAGCAACAAATAACAGCTATAGCCAGGAAAATCAGTAGATATGAAGCTCGAATTGCAAACTATAGGCAGAACCTCCAATTTCAATCCAATCAGAAACGTTTCTACCAATCCATCAATGGAGAAACTGCAAGGAATCAGTCAGTACCTGACAAGGAAGAAACAGTGCAATTCTGGAAGCAGATATGGGATAACCCAAAGAAATACAACAAGGATGCGGCTTGGTTAAAAGAGGTGGATGCAAATAAAACAGAAGTTGAAATGAAAGAACTAGTAATAACAACAAAAATGGTAGAAAAAAGAGCAAAGAAAATCAAAAATTGGTCAGCACCAGGTGAAGATGAACTGCATGGGTTTTGGTTGAAACATCTAACTGTTATACACCCACTCATTGCCAAACAGTTCAACAATATACTACAAGGAGGAGAAATTGAAAAGTGGCTAACAACTGGGAAAACCTACCTAATAATGAAAAATCCAGCAAAAGGGGCAACACCAGGTAACTACAGGCCAATTACCTGCTTACCAACAACTTTCAAATTACTAACTGGTGTAGTAGCTGATGCAGTGCAACAGCATCTAGTTGAAAACAATCTCTTTCCACCTGAGCAGAAAGGAAACCGCCCCAATAGCAGAGGAACAAAAGATCAACTCCTAATAGACAAAATGATCTTGGAAAACTGCAAGAGAAGGAAGACCAACCTGAATGTGGCATGGATTGACTACAAAAAGGCATTTGACTCTCTGCCACATGATTGGATAATAAAGTGCCTAGAAATAACAGGAGTCAGTAGAAACATCAGAAAATTTGTGCAAAGATCGATGGCACAATGGAAGACACAGTTGCAGATCAATGGTGAGAGGCTGGGAGAGGTTAATATCAAGAGAGGAATATTTCAAGGAGATTCATTATCACCATTACTATTTGTTATTGCACTGTTTCCTCTGTCAACAATACTGAATAACTCAGGACATGGCTATCAAACATCAAAAACATCTGCCAGACTATCCCACCTCCTTTATATGGATGATCTGAAGCTGTATGGAAAAACATCATCTGAAATAGAATCGCTGCTCAACACTGTCCGTATATATAGCCAAGATATTGTAATGGAGTTTGGCTTGGACAAATGTGCCACACTTACTATCAAACAAGGAAAAATAGTGAAAACTGAAGGAATCAAGATGCCCCACGAAAATAACATTAAGAGTCTGGATGAGGAAGATTACTACAAATACTTGGGTATCCTTCAAGCTGACAACATCAAGCACACTGAAGTCAAGAAAAAGATTAGAGGTGAATACATCAAGAGAGTGAAGAAGATCTTAAAGTCCAAACTCAATGGAGGAAATACCATAAAGGCAATCAACACCTGGGCAATCCCAGTCATTAGGTACACAGCTGGAATAGTGGACTGGACTCAAGCAGAACTAAAAGCAATGGATAGGCAGACCAGAAAAATAATGACAATGAATCATGCCCTTCATCCACGCAGTGACATTGACAGACTTTATCTACCAAGGCAAATAGGTGGGCGTGGAATGCTACAAGTACATCAGATGGTTGAAGAAGAAAAAATGGCTTTGGAAGAATATCTGAAGAACAATGATGAAGATGCACTGAAATTAGTATATCAGGAAGGCTTACTGACTACTGGAGAGACCAAACTGGCCTACAAGAAAGACCAAATGAAGAACAGAATAGAGGCATGGGAAAACAAAGCACTACATGGCCAATACATTAAAAAAATAGCTGGGAAAGCAGATCATAACAAGACCTGGCAATGGCTAAGAGCAGGAAAATTGAAGAAAGAGACCGAGGGACTAATTCTGGCTGCACAAGACCAAGCCTTAAGGACAACTGCATACAACGTCAAAATTGAGAAGACAGCAACAGACAGTAAGTGCCGCCTATGCAAAGAAGCTGAAGAAACAGTGGACCACTTGGTAAGCTGTTGCAAGAAGATTGAACAAACTGATTACAAGCAGCGGCATGACAAAGTAGCAACAATGGTGCATTGGAAGATCTGCAAAAAATATCACTTGCCTGTAAGCAAAAACTGGTGGGATCATAAAATAGAGAAAGTCATAGAAAATGATAAAATTAAATGCTCTGGGACTTCAGAATTCAAACAGACAAGCACCTGCAACATAACACCCCAGACTTAACAATTGTCGATAAGAAAGACAAAAAAGTCTGGATAATGGACGTGGCAGTGCCTGGAGATAGCAGAATAGAAGAGAAAGAACTGGAGAAGATAACAAAATACAAGACCTACAAATAGAAATAGAAAGACTGTGGCAAAAGCA
This sequence comes from Crotalus tigris, assembly GCF_016545835.1. Lineage (NCBI taxonomy): Eukaryota > Metazoa > Chordata > Lepidosauria > Squamata > Viperidae > Crotalus > Crotalus tigris. The sequence goes on along the minus strand of NW_024100134.1, from coordinate 771,872 downwards.
AGCAAGGGTAGTACCAATAGTGATAGGCTCCTTGGGTGCAATCCCAAAACAACTGGAGCACCACTTGAACACCATTGGCATTGACAAATTCGCTATTAGTCAGTTGCAAAAGGCGGCCTTACTAGGAACTGCTTCCATCCTGCGACGATATCTGTAATACCATCAAACATCCACATCTGCCTATCCCAGGTCCTGGGTAAGGACTCGATAGGTAGACAAAATGCCAAATCTAGTCTGAACATCTGGCTGACTGTGCGATGATCCATAATAATAATAATAATAATAATAATAATAATAATAATAATAATAATAATAATAATAATAATATAAAGTTGGAAGGGACCTTGGAGGTCATCAAGTCCAACCCCCTGCTCAGGTAGGAAACCCTATACCATTTCGGACAAATGGCTGTCCAGTCTTTTCTTGAAAACTTCCAGTGTTGGAGCATTCACTGCTTCTGGAAGCCGGTTGTTCCACTGGTTAATTGTTCTAACTGTCAGGAAGTTTCTCCTTAGTTCTAGATTGTTTCTCTCCTTGGTCAGTTTCCACCCATTGCTTCTTGTCCTGCCTTCAGGCGCTTTGGAGAATAGCTTGACTCCCTCTTCTTTGTGGCAGCTCCTGAGATACTGGAAGACTGCTATCATGTCACCCCTGGTCCTTCTCTTCATTAAACTAGACATACCCAATTCCAGCAGCCTTTCCTTATATGTTTTAGCCTCTAATCCCCTAATCATCTTTGTTGCTCTTCTCTGTACTCTTTCTAGAGTCTCAACATCTTTTTACATCATGGTGACCAAAAATGGATGCAGTATTGCAAGTGTGGCCTTACCAAGGCATTGTAGAGTGGTATTAACACTTCACGTGATCTTGATTCTCCTCAAGTTAGGACCGTTCGTTCAGCGCCTGTTTGAAATTATGACATGCTGAAGGAAGGGACTTAAGGTTCAATCCTCAAAGTTCAATAAGTGGTTTTGGGTAATGAAAGAAAAAGGTTAGGAGGCGTTGAAACTAAGGGGAGAAGTTGCAATAGGAAGAGGCAGCAAGTTTAAAACTGAGATTGTTCATCTTAGGGGCCCGTGATCCATATAAAAAAGATGAACCGGGCTTCAATCCTGCAATTCTAGCTGTCATCTTGACTTTCTTTAATACACACAAGTGGGTCAACCTGGTTCATTTATTTATTCTTGTTTTTATTTCTATTTATTTGTATCTCACCTTGATTTTTTTTATATATAAGTAACTCAACAGGATGAACATACGCAACATACAGTATCTTCCTTCTCCTATTTTTCCCACAATGACAACCCGGTGAGGTGGTTTGGGCTATGAGAGAATGACTGGCCCAAAGTCACCCAGCTGGCTTTCATGCCTAAGGTGGGACTAGAACTCATAGTCTCCCATTGATTGGCCTAAAGCAGGGGTAGACAACCTCGACTCTTTTATGACTCGTGGACTTCAACTCCCAGAATTCCTGAGCCAGCCACGCTGAGGAGAAAGGGAGAGGTTTCCAAGCTGAGTCATGTGGCTCAGGAATTCTGGGAGTTGAAGTCCACGAGTCATAAAAGAGCCAAGGTGGCCTACCCTTGGCCTAAAGTCACCCACCTCATTTTCATGCCTAAGGTGGGCCTAGAACTCACCGTCTCCTGGTGATTGGCCCGAAGTCACCCATCTGGCTTTCACGCCTAAGGCAGGACTAGAACTCACCGTCTCCTGGTTTCTAGCCTGCAGCCTTAAATACTAGACCAAATTGATATCTTTGGCTGCCCTCATCGTCCACCTGTCCAGCATGGCTGTTGGTGACCCTGGCAGGTCTGGGCTCTGAAGTTCAACGACTCTGCAGGCCACAAGCTTGGAAAAGGAGATGGTGAATCTGTGCAGAAGTAAAACGCCGGCAGCTGGAGCACAAAAGCCGAAAGCAGAAATGGTGTGTTGTTATTGTCAAGGACACTTGATCTTCCTAAAGCACTTTCGGCAGTTTACAGAAAGAACAAAGGCTTGAATGGCAGCCGCGCGTGGAAACATGGTGCCTTAAGAGCTTTCAAGGACTGCCCTGTTATTTTTTATCGAGGAGTCTTTACGCTTGTGAATTTGGGCTGCTCCCCGTTCCTCCTTTGTGCCAATCTGACCCTTACGGTTCCCTTTTTATTGATTTATTCTTATTTGGTTTGACAATTTTATATACTGGTTTGTTGGTCTGACATTCCCTTTCCTAGAGTTGCAGGATCACTCAAAGTGGGGAACGCAGCCCAGAAATAAAACGTCGGATTGCATTGGGTCGTACAGCAATGATGGATACGAGCCGAACATGGGAAAGCAAGGACTTCAGCCTGGCAACCAAATGTCGGTGAATCTGCTCTACAGCTACCTGTAGTTGTGAAAGTTGGACGTTAACAAAAGGAAGACAGGAAGAAAATGGGCTCATTTGAGCTGTGGTGAAGCTGGATAAAGCTGCATATTCCTTCAACAGCAAAGGAGACTAACATGCAAGCACAGGAACGCATAACACCAAACATGTCGCTGGAAGCCAAAATCAGGAAACTGCGTCTCACTTACTTTGGGTCTGACATGTGGGGGAATTCACCAGAGAAAGCAATTATGTTGGGAAGAGTTAGAGCAGTGGTTCTCAACCTGTGGGTCGGGACCCCATTTGAGGTCAAACGATCATTTCACGGGGGTCGCCAAACAACGCATTCCGCCATTTTTTTCCCTCTTTTCCTTAGCTGTGCTACTCCCTTTTATTCTATTGGCTTTTGAAAGCCAATAGAATAGACTCTCTTGAATAGAGTCTAATTCTATTGGCTTTCAAAAGCCAATAGAAATTGTCCAGGCTGTCTCTGCCCTGCTGAGCCCGCCAAAAGTCCCATTCTGCAAACGGTGCTGCACCAGTTGAGTAGTCCTCGACTTACAACCGGTTGAGTAGCCCTTGACTTACGACCAGTTGGGGGTCGTGGCATTAAAAAGGTTGAGAACCACTGAATAAGAGGTAAAAGGGAAACAGGCCGTGGAGGAACAGGGTGGTTGGACACCATCAAAGCTGACACCAGGCAGAGCAAAGAACAACTCAACAGACACAATGCAAGATTGGAAGACGTGGGGAGATCACCTGGCCCATAGAAGCTTCAAGAGTCAGACATGACTGAGTGGATATCATCAGCATCATCAAAGTAAGGTTATACATTTAGGCAAGAAAAACCAAATGCACAGGTATAGTATAGGCAATAGTAGCAATTGCGAGAGGGATCTTGGAGTCCTAGTGGACAATCACTTAAATATGAGCCAGCCGTGTGCTGCAGCTGCCAAAAAAGCCAACTCAGTGCTAGGCTGCATTAACAGAGGGATAGAATCAAGATCACGTGAAGTATTAATACCACTTTACAATGCCTTAGTAAGGCCACACTTGGAATATGGCATCTAGTTTTGCTCACCACGATATAAAAAAGATGTTGAGACTCTAGAAAGAGTGCAGAGAAGAGCAACAAAGACCAGGGGACTGGAGGCTAAAACATATAAGGAACGGTTGCTGGAATTGGGAATGTCTAATTTAATGAACAGAAGGATGAGGGATGACATGATAGCAGTCTTCCAATATCTCAGGGGCTGCCCCAAAGAAGAGGAGTCAAGCTATTCTCCAAAGCATCTAAAGGCAGGACAAGAAGCAACGGATGGAAACTAATCAAGGAGAAAAGCAACCTAGAACTAAGGAGAAATTTCCTGACAGTGAGAACAATTAATCAGTGGAACCACCTGCCTCCAGAAGTTGTGAATGCTCTGACACTGGAAGTTTTAAAGAAGAGATTGGACAACCATTTGTCTGAAATGGTATAGGGTTTCCTGCCTGAGTAGGGGGTTGGACTAGATGACCTCCAAGGTCCCTTCCAACTTTATTATTATTATTATTATTATTAATCAAGGAGAGAAGCAACCTAGAACTAAGGAGAAATTTCCTGACAGTGAGAACAATTAATCAGTGGAACCACCTGCCTCCAGAAGTTGTGAATGCTCTGACACTGGAAGTTTTAAAGAAGAGACTGGACAACCATTTGTCTGAAATGGTATAGAGTTTCCTGCCTGAGCAGGGGGCTGGACTAGAAGACCTCCAAGGTCCCTTCCATCTCTATTCTATTCTATTCTATTCTATTCTATTCTATTCTATTCTATTCTATTCTATTCTATTCTATTCTATTCTATTCTATTCATCATCACTGATTGTCAGAAGCCAGCTGGGAAGGTTGCAAGTTGCAGTTCTGCAACCATCGTAAATGTGATTGGGTACCAAGCACCCAGATTGTCATCCTTACGGTCACCTGACCGTTGTAAGTGTGAGGACTAGTTCCAAGTCACTTTTTTCAGTATTGTTCTAACTTTGAATGGATGTATATCGAGGACAACCTGTATAGCCGAGGGATTTCCTGATGGCCTCCCATCCAAGTCCCTATTAAGCCCAATCTGGCTCAGGTCTCAGCCTACACAAGATTGGCAGATTAGCATGGTCCTGTGAAAGACAATCAGCCCTCTCTTTGCTTAACAGTTCAGAACTTGGGAAAATGTTTTAAAGAATGTCCAAATGTTGACTACGGCCATCTCTTTATTCTCTGAGCTCTTTATTTTTATAGAGCTTTTCTGGCATTTTCTTATCTACTTTTTTGTATCCCACCTTTATTATTTTTATAAGTAACCCAAGGCAACAAACAGTCCTCTCCTATTTTCCCCACAATGACTCTGTGAGGTCGGTTGGGCAGAGAGAGTGACTAACCCAACTCACCCAGCTGGTTTTCATGCCTAAAGCAGGACTAGAACTCACCGTCTCCTGGTGATTGGCCCAAAGTCACTCAGCCGGCTTTCACGCCTAAGGCGAGACTAGAACTCACAGCCCCCTGATGATTGGCCCAGGGTCATCCAGGCAGCTTTCATAGCTAAAACGGGACTAGAACTCACCATCTCCTGGTGATTGGCCCAAAGTCACTCAGCCGGCTTTCATGCCTAAGGCGAGACTAGAACTCACAGTCCCCTGGTGATTGGCCCAAGGTCATCCAGGCAGCTTTCATAGCTAAAATGGGACTAGAATTCACCATCTCCTGGTGATTGGCCCAAAGTCACTCAGCCGGCTTTCATGCCTAAAGCAAAACTAGAACTCACTGCCTACTGGTGATTGACCCAATGTCATCCAGCTGGCTTTCATGGCTAAGATGGGACTAGAATTCACAGTCTCCTCCTTCCTAATCTAGTGCCTTAACCACTACACCAAACAGGCTCTATATTAACCAGACACGGACCCAAGTTTTATTTTCATCTTATTATACTTTGTGGAAGTTTTAATATATTGGAAAGTGTTCTAAGCTGCCCAAAGGTGTTGGATTGTGGCAGGTAACAAAACCAATAAATTAAAACAAAAACCAATTAACCAATCAATACATTCCAGAACGGAAAAGGCAGTTCTGCGGAGTCTTCCCAATAAGAGGAGCCAAACCTGGAAAACAAAACCTAGTGGACTCTTCTGCTTCAAATCACCTGATCTGGCTAGTGACTCAGCTCCTCTTTCCAGTAAAATTACAAAAGCCATTTTGCACCAATGCAATATTCCAAGTGTAATCTTTCCAAGGCCTTATAAAGTGGTATTCACACTTCAGGTGATCTTCAACCTCTGTTAATGCAGCCTAGGATTGGATTAGCTTTTTTTGGTAGCTGCCGCAACCTGCTGGCTCATATTTAAGCGATTGTCCACTAGGACTCTGAGATCCCTCTCACACTATAGAGCCAGGTACCACCTAGTACAGTGGTTCTCACCCTTTTTAATGCCGCGACCCCAACCGGTCGTAAGTCAAGGACTACCCAATCGGTCGTAAGTCGAGAACTTTCCCTGTCCGGGAGTGCCACGCATGCATGGTGCCGCCCCTTGCGCCGGCCGAAGTGTAGCTGGCAAGGGGCAGCGACGGCGCAGGGTGACCACCGGCTGGGCCACCAGCTGGCCCAGCCCAAGGGAGGTAAGGCACCCACCGGGCCCCACACACGCCAGCAACCCTCCCTGCGCCCGCCGGCCTCCCACCCCTGGCTCTCTTTTACTTACATTTTTAGTAGTTGCTTAGCAGGGAGGGGTGGAAACGTCCAGACAGCTCGCCTTCGCTACAGACAACTTGAAGCACCATTTGCAGACTGGGGCTTTTGGTGGGCTCAGCAGGGCAGAGACAGCCTGGACAATTCCTATTGGCTTTTGAAAGCCAATAGAATTAGACTCTATTCAAAAGAGTCTATTCTATTGGCTTTCAAAAGCCAATAGAATAAAAGGGAGTAGCACAGCTAAGGAAAAGGGGGAAAAAAATGGCGGGCTGCGTTGTTTGGTGACCCCCGTGAAATGCTCGTTCGACCCCAAATGGGGTCGCGACCCACAGGCTGAGAACCAGTGACCTAGTGGCTTGCTCTATCAGGGCTCCTTTCTAGCACTGATGATGTTACCTAACTTGGTAATGAAATGTCTGCAAGAAAGCCATCACATTCAGAGAGCAAGCAGGGTGGTTATTAACCGAGTCACACTGGATTTTATGACCTTTTTTTGCCATGATTGTTAAGCAAATCAGGGCAGTTTTTAAATGAACCATGGGGTCGTTAAGCAATTCCGGATTCTCCCGTTGGCTTTTTTGTGGGAAGGTCACAAAAAGTGATCACATGAGCCCGGGACACTGCTACTGTCATAAAGACATCCTGGTTGACAACTGCCCGGATTTTGATCACATGACTATGGAGATGCTGTGATAACAGTGAGGACAATTAACCAGTGGAACAGCTTGCCACCAGAAATCGTGGGTGCTCCATCTCTGAAGGTTTTTAAGAAGAGACAGGACAGCTACCTGTCTGAAATGGTATAGGTTCTCCTGCTTGAGCAGGGGGCTGGACTAGAAGTCCTCCAAAGTCCCTTCCAGCTGTATTCTGATTCTGATTCTGACTGGTCATAAGTCCTTGTAATTACACTTTATAATTTTGAACAGTTGCCAAACAAATGGTTATAAGTTGAGGACTCTCTTTACTAATGAAGCTCATGCTTCAGGTTGCTGCGGAGCTGCTGTGCGAGGATCCACCTTCACAACTCTCACACATCTCTAGTTTAACGAACAGAAGGACAAGGGGGGACATGATAGCAGTATTCCAATATCTCAGGGGCTGCCCCAAAGAAGAGGGAGTCAAGCTATTTTTCAAAGCACCTGAAGGCAGGACAAGAAGCAACGGGTGGAAACTAATCAAGGAGAGAAGCAACCTAGAACTAAGGAGAAACTTCCTGACAGTGAGAACAATTAACCAGTGGAACAACCCGCCTCCAGAAGCAGTAAATGCTCCAATACTGGAAGTTTTTAAGAAGAGACTGGACAGCCATTTGTCCGAAATGGTGTAGGGTTTCCTGCCTGAGCAGAGGGTTGGACTAGATGACCTCCAAGGTCCCTTCCAACTTTACTACTACTACTACTACTACTACTACTACTACTACTACTACTACTATTATTATTATTATTATTATTATTATTATTATTATTATTATAGATTAATGTGTGTGAGAGATGCAGGATTGGTACTCTCAATAAACGGACTTGTTCCTCTTTGCCAAGATGGCTATTTAGCATCCATAAAGCGCTGCCAGTTAAAACCTTCCATTTTGTGTCTCCAACTAATCTATCTCTCCCAGACTGGCTAAGCTGAATACATTAGGAATCTGGGCCAGCCTCCATTTATATTAATAGACGTTGCAAAAAGGTCACTGAGTGGGTTCAACGTGCTTTAAGTGTTTCCATCTCAACTACATTAGCTTGAACTTTGAGACTCCCGGGGACTTAATATTCCTAATTAAAATATCTCAGCTTGACCCTCACTCCCTGTAAAAGTTGTGATGAATTTATGCCATTTGCTGGCTCCCAAGCCATCCTTGATAGTCCCCCCCCCCCCAAAAAAAAAATTCCATAAAACTTTTCTAGTTTAATGAACGTCTGGCAACAGAGTCTTTTTTATTATTTTTTTCCCCTCCATCGGTTTAAATGAATCTGGGCTCCATGAGACACAACCTTTTCCCGTGAGTTAAGATTACCGAAATCAGACTGAGATTTTCCAGACTCTGGAAATCGGGTTGCATTTTTGTTAGCTTAACTGTAAATCATCTTTCACTTAAAAAGATTTAGAGGATGGCGTGGGGAGCACATTTGCCCTCTTAACCGGCCGCAGGGAAAGAATTGAAGCGGTTACGAAGCTTCTGAAAGGATTAATCCAAACTCTTTGGTAAGGTTTAGAGTAGGGCAATGCTGGGGCCGCCCGTTGCAAGTGACAAAGGCTGCCAGTTGGCTAGGATACAATTTGAAAAATAATAAAATAAAATAAAATAAATGACAAATAAAATAAAATAAAAAATAAAGTAAAATAAAATAAATAAAATAAAAAATAAAGTAAAATAAAATAATAAAATAAAAAAATAAAGTAAAATAAAATAATAAAATAAATAAAATAATAAAATAAATAAAATAAAAAATAAAATAATAAAATAAATAAATAAATAAAATAAATAAAATAAATATAGTAAAGTAAAATAAAATAAAATAAATAAAATAAAAAATAAAGTAAAATAATAAAATAAAATAATAAAATAAATAAAATAATAAAATAAAAAAATAAAATAAAAAAATAAAATAAAATAATAAAATAAATAAAATAAAATAAATAAAATAAAATAAAAAATAATAAAATAAAATAAAATAAAATAGCTTGCACTGATAAAAAGATATGTCTGTCCTTTTGTTGCCTGCCATATTATTTTAAGGAAGAAAATTTACTTTGTTTCTTAGCTGGCCAAGATCTGGGCTGCTGTGCATATATTTTATAGGGGAAGTTTTTATTTTTTTAAAAAAATGCTTTTGATTTTTTGGATTGTTTTTATACTTCTGCCGCTCTGAGTCTTCGATTAAGATGGGCGGCTATAGAAATTGAATTAAAAATCAATCAATCAAACATGATTCTGGTTGGATTGGGTTGATCCTTTCCTAAAACCATAAAGCCAAATATTTTAATTTTTTTTCCAATTTTTTTTTTTGCTCTGTGTATCTTGGTGGGGCTTTGAACTGAACACACAAAGAGTATTTTATTTGTTTATTTATATTCCTACCTTTATATTTATAAATGTCAAGGTGGTGAACATTAAACCTTTCTTCTCCTGTTTTCCCAACAACAACCCTGTGAGGTAGGTTGGGCTGTGAAGGAGTGACTGGCCCAAAATCACCCGGATGGCTTTCATGCCTACAATAAGGCGGGTCTAAAAGTCTTCTGGTGATTGGCCCAAAGAAGGGGTAGGCAACCGTGGCTCTTTTATGACTCATGGACTTCAACTCCCAGAACTCCTGAGCCAGCCATGCTGAGGGGAAAGGGAGAGGTTTCCATGCTGAGCCATGCTGGCTCAGGAATTCTGGGAGTTGAAGTCCACGAGTCATAAAAGAGCCAAGGTTGCCTACCCCAGTCACCCAGCTGGCTTTCTTTTCTAAGGCAGAATTAGAACTCACCATCTCCTGATTCCTAGCCTAGTGCCTGTGCAGGAATTTTATAAATTAGGACATTTTGAGTTAAACCTGAGCGTCCTAACTATAATTTCAATCCAGGATTTTCATCAGCACCTCCTGTGGAGAAAGGAAAGAGTGGCAGGAGGAATCTTGCCTGAAATTATTTTCAGGGATAGCAAACTTTATTAACGTTGGTTGGCTAGGTTTGGAACCCACAACTTCTGGAAGCAGGCCATTCCACGGATTAATTGTTCTCACTGTCAGGAAATTCTTCCTTAGTTCTAGAGTGGGTCTCTCTTTGATAATCTTCCATCCATTACTTCTTGTCTTGCCTTCAGGTGCTTTGGAGAATTGGTTGAGCCCCTCTTCTCTGTGATAGCCCCCAAGTATTGGAAAAGAGCTGTCAGGTCACCCCCTAGTCCTTCTCTTCGTTAGACTGCACATTCCTAGTTCCTGCAACCATTCATAGCACGTTTTTTGCTCTGATCATCTTTATTGCTCTATAGAATAGAATAGAATAGAATAGAATAGAATAGAATAGAATAGAATAGAAAATATGGAATGGAATAGAATGGAACAGAACAGAATAGAATATACGGAATGGAATAGAATAGAATAGAATAGAATAGAATAGAATAGAATAGAATAGAATAGAATAGAATAGAAATACAGAATAGAAAATATGTAATGTAATGTAATAGAATAGAATAAAGTATAGAATAGAAACACATAATATAGAATAGAAATACAGAATAGAATAGAATAGAACAGAATAGAATAGAACGGAATAGAATGGAATAGAACGGAATAGAATAGAATATATGGAATGGAATGGAATAGAATAGAATAGAATAGAATAGAATAGAATAGAATAGAATAGAAAATATGTAATGTAATGTAATAGAATAGAATAAAGTATACAATAGAAACACATAATATAGAATAGAAATACAGAATAGAATAGAATAGAATAGAATAGAATAGAATAGAATAGAATAGAATAGAATAGAATAGAAAATATGGAATGGAATAGAATGGAACGGAATGGAACAGAACAGAATAGAATATACGGAATGGAATGGAATAGTATAGAATAGAATTGAATAGAATAGAATTGAATTGAATTGAAGGGACCTTGGAGATCTTCTAGTCCAACCCCTTGCTCAGGCAGGAAACCCTATACCATTTCATACAAATGGCTGTCCAGTCTCTTCTTAAATCTCTTCTCTTGCTTCCTATTAAACCTGGGATTTACTGTTTCTTTCCGATTTGCAAAGGGGTCCCACAAAAATATCCCAGAGTAAAATCTTCTGGAAGGCCATCTCTTCCTCCCTCTGCCTCACTCCAAAAAGTAGCCCGATTTCATTAGCTGCAGCTCTGCCTTCATTATTGATAAACACCCCCCCCCCCAGAGGCTTTTCGGATTACGAGTTTCACCCTGATTAAAGTGTGCAAACTGACAAACCAGGTTGTCTTTGGGACACATCTTCTCTAGCCAGATTATTGTCTTTCCGAGTGCGGAATCCTCTCTCGGACTAATTCCGGCACCCAGCAATGCCCGGCCTTTGGCTAAGCTCCAGTTGTCAAACTTAAAGACAAGATCAGCCTGGGCAGATCGGGGGGGGGGCAAGGCGGCACAGCCTTTAAGATGCCGGATGGGATTGAGGGCGCTTGATCATTGGAGATTTCAAATGGGTTTTCTCGGCTAATCCGAACCGCTTTTCCTGTCCGTGGCTCTTGGGCGGGTGGCTTTATTGCAGCTGAAGTGGGAAAGGGACCAAGGCTGCCAAGCCTGGAGGCCTTCAAAGAGACGTCAAGGGTGCCAGCTTTGGCCCAGGATCAGTACACCGGTCTGTGCTTGTGGGCCGATTAAAGAGAATATTTGTAGATCAGGGTTGAATCAGAGGAGGCTCTCTGAGCTTCTTAGAGACGTTTCATGACCCAGCTGGGTAACGTCATCAGTGCTAGAAGGGAGTGGGGTTTGCAGAGAGGAGGAGGAGGAGGAGGGGGTGGAGGAGGAGGAGGAGGAAGATAATTGTGGGGTCCTTGCTGCTCTTTGAGTTTGGTGGCTTCTTGCAGACATTTCATGACCCAACTAGGTAACATCATCAGTGCTAGAAGGGAGTGCGGTTTGCAGAGAGGAGGAGGAAGAGGAGGAGGAGGACAGCAACTGTGGAGTCTTTGATGCTCTCTGAGTTTGGTTGTTTTCTTGCAGATGTTTCATAACCCATCTAGGTAATATCATCAGTGCTAGAAGGGAGTGGGGTTTGCAGAGAGGAGGAGGAGGAGGAGGAGGAGGAGGAGGAGGAGGAGGAGGAGGAAGAGGAGGAAGACAACTGTGGGGTTCTTGCTGCTCTCTGAGTTTGGTTGTTTTCTTGCAGACATTTCATGACCCAACTAGGTAACATCATCAGTGCTAGAAGGGAGTGGGGTTTGCAGAGAGTAGGAGGAGGAGGAGGAGGAGGAGGAGGAGGAGGAGGAGGAGGAGAAGAAGAAGAAGAAGAAGAAGAAGAAGAAGAAGAAGAAGAAGAAGAAGAAGAAGAAGAAGAAGAAGAAGAAGAAGAAGAAGAAGAAGAAGAAGAAAGAAGAAGAAGAACTGTGGGGTTCTTGCTGCTCTCTGTGCTTGGTGGCTTCTTGCAGACGTTTCATGACCCAACTAGGTAACATCATCAGTGTTAGAAGGGAGTGGGGTTTGCAGAGAGGAGGAAGGGTCCTTGGTGCTCTCTGAACTTGGCGGTTTCTTGCAGGCGTTTCATTTCCAAATTAGATAACATCATCAGTATCCTCAGTGAGCTTGTGCAAGACTGAAGTGAAGGAGCCTTGAAATAGTTACGACATCTGTAAAGCACCTTTCAGCTTCGCCAAATCTTCTTCAACGGGGTATCTGTTCCAGAGAGAGATCATGGCTCTCTTGCAACCATGGCTTTGTGGATGTAATTTACTAAAGTTGGTTTGACTTCAGTCAGGGAAGGAAGGGTGGGATGGCAATAGCTTTATTTGTTCTACAACTTTCCACCTTGGTTTCTAGCCGTGTTTTTTGGCCTTGGCAACTTAAAGATCTGCTGACTTCAACTACCAGAATTCCACAGGCAGCCAGTATCCCGGGGGTCACGTGATTAGTGGTGGGATTCAAATAGGTGAACAACCGGTTCTCTGTGTGGATGCCGCTTCCGGAAGTCCGTTCTGGGCCCGGCCAACAAAAAATTAGCTACTGATTCTGCCGAACTGGTGTGAACTGGCTGAATCCCACCACTGCACGTGATCCCCCTTTGCGTTCTTCTGACGAGCAAAGTCAATGGGGAAGCCAGATTCACTTAACAACTGTGTTACTAACTTAACAACTTCAGTGATTCACTTAACAACTGTGTCAAGAAAGGTCATAAAATGGGGCAAAACTCGCCTAACAACTGACGTGCTTAGCAACAGAAATTTGGGACTTGATTGTGGTCGTAAGTTGAGGGCTACCTTAAGATATTGTGAGGTCAGCCCCCCAGAGAAGGAAATATTAAAAGGGCAGAAAAATATATTTTCTCAAAGGATCTTAAAGAGGCAGAAAAGCATGCCCAGTTTTTCTTAATAGCCCCAAGTTTCCCTCCCCTAAGCAGAAACCAGCTCTGTAGAAATGCAGATGTAAATAATCCAGGAAAGTTGGAGGCTTCCAGCTAGAAGCTTAGGAAGACAAAAACACCTAAAATCTACATGCCCCACCCAAACTCTAAGACAGGACATAATAGGATTAACCCACAGACGCCAAAGGAGCACACTCAGACTCAGGTCAAAGTTCATGCCACAGGAACAACTCCAAACAAAAGGCTCCAGAGGGTATAAAAACCCATCCTTACATGTGCTCTCTCTCTTTTCTTCCAGAGCCATCTTTCTGTCTGGCTCTCCTCTTCAATAAACTGCAACCTTCTTTCTAAAGCAGTTGCCATGTTGTTTATTCCCGGCTTGGACTGAACCATGATGAAGACTTTTCCTTCAACAATATGCAGATGTTGTTTAAGGAGGCCAGCAGTTCCAAGTAAAGCTGCCTTTTGCAATTGACTGATGGGGAGGGATGTTTATCAATGGCAATGGTGTTTAAGTGGTATTCCAGATGTTTGGGGTTTTCACCCAAGGCTCCTGTGACTATTGACATAAAATAAGAGATAAGATTTATTGTTATTTTTTACTGTGCACACACTGGCCCACATTAAAAATGAAATTCTGTTGCCTTCTCTTTAAAAAAGTACATATCTATCCATACACACATATATACATGCTGTATACATACAGACACACACAGAGACACAGATAGACAGACAGACAGACAGACAGACAGACAGACACACAAACACACACACACATCTATGATCTACCCCATACCTATACAAGTACAATCTTGAGTTTTAATGTGGAGAAAAGCAAAGTCTTACATTTGCAGGAAAAATCAAAGGTACAAGTACAGATTAGGCAAGACCTGCCTTAAAACAGTAACTGTGAGAGGGACCTTAGAGTCCTAGTGGACGATCACTTGACCATGAGCCAGCCGTGTGCAGCAGCAACCAAAAAAGCTAACACAATCCTGGGTTGTATAAATAGGCATAGAATCAAGATCACACGAAGTACTAGCACCACTTTATAAAGCCATAGTAAGACCACACCTGCAATACTGCAGCCAATTTTGGTCACCATATCACAAAAAAGATGTTGAGACCTTGGAAAAAATTCAGAGACGAGCAACTAAGACGATCAATGGCTGGAGACTAAAACATACGAAGAATGGCTGCGGGACTTGGGTTTGGCTAGTCTAAAGCAGGGTCCCCAATCCCTGGTCTGTGGACAGGTACTAGGCCGCAGCATGCCAGCAACCGGTCCGCACAAACAAGCAAAGCCCCATCTGTGGGATGCAGGCAGCACACAAAACCACACACTCTCTGGTCCGTGGAAAAAGCTCTCTCCACGGAACCGGTTCCTGGTACCCAAAAGGTTGGGGACCTCTAGTGTAAAGAAAAGAAGAAATAGGGGAGACATGATAGCAATATTCCAGTATCTGAGGGGCTGCCATAAAGAAGAGGGGGCCACATTGTTCTCCAAAGCACCAGAGGGCAGGACAAGAAACAATGGTTGGAAACTGATCAAATAGAGAAGCAACCTAGAATTAAAGAGAAACTTCCTGACAGTGAGGACAATCAACCAGTGGAACAACTTGCCACCAGAGATCGTGGGGGCTTCATCCCTGGAGATTTTTAAGAGGAGACTGGACAGTCACCTGTCTGAGATGGTATTGGTTAATAATAATAATAACAACTAATAATAATAATTTAATAATTATAATAATATCTGTAATACCATCAAACATCTACATCTTCCGATCCCAGGTCCTGGGTAAGGACTCGTTAGGTAGACAAAATGCCAGATCCAGTCTGAACATCTGGCTGACTGTGCGATGATGCATAATAATAATAATAATAATAATAATAATAATAATAATAATAATAATATTCTGCTGCACAAGACCAAGCCTTAAGGACAAATGCATACAAAATCAAAATTGAGAAGACAGCAAAAGACAGTAAGTGCCGCCTGTGCAAAGAAGCTGAAGAAACAGTGGACCACTTGGTAAGCTGTTGCAAGAAGATTGCACAGACTGACTATAAGCAGCAACATGACAAAGTAGCAACAATGGTGCATTAGAAGATCTGCAAGAAATATCATTTGCCTGTAAGCAAAAACTGGTGGGATCATAAAATAGAGAAAGTCATAGAAAATGATAAAATTAAACTGCTCTGGGACTTCAGAATTCAAACAGACAAGCACCTGCAACATAACACCCCAGACTTAACAATTGTCGATAAGAAAGACAAAAAAGTCTGGATAGTGGACGTGGCAGTGCCTGGAGATAGCAGAATAGAAGAGAAAGAACTGGAGAAGATAACAAAATACAAAGACCTACAAATAGAAATAGAAAGACTGTGGCAAAAGCAAGCAAGGGTAGTACCAATAGTCATAGGCTCCTTGGGTGCAATCCCAAAACAACTGGAGCACCACTTGAACACCATTGGCATTGACAAATTCGCTATTAGTCAATTGCAAAAGGCGGCCTTATTAGGAACTGCTTCCATCCTGCGACGATATCTGTAATACCATCAAACATCCACATCTGCCTATCCCAGGTCCTGGGTAAGGACTCGATAGGTAGACAAAATGCCAAATCCAGTCTGAACATCTGGCTGACTGTGCGATGATCAATAATAATAATAATGTCTCTTCTTAAAAACTTACAGTGTTGGAGCATTCACCACTTCTGGAGGCAGGTTGTTCCACTGATTATTCTAACTGTCAGGAAATTTCTCCTTAGTTCTAGGTTGCTTCTTTCCTTGATTAGTTTCCATCCGTTGCTTCTTGTCCTGCCTTCAGGTGCTTTGGAGACTAGCTTGACTCCCTCTTCTTTGTGGCAGCCCCTGAGATATTGGAACACTGCTATCATGCCCCCCTCATCCTTCTCTTCTTTAGACTAGACATACCCAATTCCAGCAACAGTTCTTTGTATGTTTTAGCCTCCAGTCTCCTGATCATCTTTGTTGCTCTTCTCTGCACTCTTTCTAGAGTCTCAACATCTTTTTTACATCATGGTGACCAAAACTGGATGCAGTATTCCAAGTGTGGCCTTACCAAGGCATTGTAAAGTGGTATTAATACTTCACATGATCTTGATTCTATCCCTCTGTTAATGCAACCTAGCACTGTGTTGGCCTTTTTGGCAGCTCCAGCACACGGCTGGCTCCTATTTAAGTGATTGTCCAGTAGGACTCCGAGATCCCTCTCACAGTTGCTACTATTGAGCAAGGTACCCCCTCTACTGTACCTGTACATTTGGTTTTTCTTACTTTTTTCACCATTGAATTTCATTTTGTTAGATAGTGGCCAGTGTTCAAGTCTGTCCAGGTCCTCCTGTATCTTAAGCCTGTCTTCTGGAGTGTTGGCTATTCCTGCCAGCTTGGCGTCGTCTGCAAATTTGATGAGTTCCCCATCTATCCCCTCGTCCAAATCGTTGATGAAGATGTTGAAGAACCCAGAACAGAGCCCTGGGGCACCCCACTACACACTTTCCTGCATGTAGATGCAGTTCCATTGAGGACCACACGCTGAGTACGGCCGGTCAGCCAGCTATGGATCCATCTGGTGGTGATGCTCTCTAACCCACATTTTTCTATCTTATCAAGTAGTAGGTTGTGATCTACTTTATCAAATGCCTTACTGCTTGAGCAGAGGGCTGGACTAGAAGACTTCCAAGGTCCCTTCCAGCTCTATTCTATTCTATTCTATTCTATTCTATTCTATTCTATTCTATTCTAAACATTTTCCTGGGACACGTAGATTCGCTTTCATTCATGGTCATTACATTTTAAAACGTTGCCATCGATTTTCTTAAATGGGTTTATGGGCGACTGCTGTTGTTGCTGGAACGCTCGTATCGCGTTGGGTTTGGAGCGTATGCTAAATAGTTCTAATGCATTCCCTGAACAGCAGAGGTCGTTGAGACATTAATTCTGCAGCACAGATAAATCACCCGCTTTCCCTTCCCCTTCAGCTTTTAGGAGTTCTGTTGCATTTTGATAGTTACCTGGATCTGTGCGTGCATTTAAAAATCTCTACAGCTTTGCAAAGGGTAGAGATTAATGCCTGTCCCCCCCTTTTTTTACAGGGATTAAATAGTAAATTAACCCAGAAAGATAACCAAGCAGATCAGTGTGATCAAAGCAAAAGTATCACTTATTTAAACGAGGCACTTGCCAGAGAAGTTGACCGGCAAAGGAGCTGATTCTTTTGCATGTGGATTGAATCAGGAGCAATCCATAATTGATTCTTTACAAGGCCTTGAGCCGGTGAGATGGATTCAATGTTAAAGGCTCTGGCTATTTAAAACGGCTTCTTCTAAAAGCAGGTTGGCCAGTAAGAGCTATTTTACTAGATTTGACACATTAACCATATCATTCTGAAATGCGCTTGGCTCCGTACTCTAAATCTCAGAATCTCCAGAGGTTTTGGTAGTTAAATTGTGCAAAAGAGAGACTGCTTGAACCATGATCAAATTAAGGCCAGGTGGAGAGGCATTGCTTTATCTTTAGGAATTAGGGACTTCTGGCTTAAATATTTATTAATATTAATATGAATCAAAGTTCAAATATATATTTATAGTGTGATTTATATTTATATGTGTATATATGTGTCTCTGTCTCTCTGTCTCTCTATGTACATATGTTTGGGTGTGTGTACATTTACCATCATTTTGTATAACTTGAGACTTTTGGATACTGTTATTGTTATTATATTATTGTTATCCTTGAGATGATAACATTGTTTGGTGGGTGGTTTTTTTTTTTTCCTTTTCTTTCGAGCGTGGGCACTGCAAATTCATTTTAATGTGTGCCATTATGTACACAGAAAAATGACAAAGGTTATCTTATTTCATATCTTATCTTATATTACCATCATCATTTTGGCCATGGTCTTATCCACTGTAGGATGGAGGCCTCTTCTGCATGTTTCCAACAAATTTGGTCCTTAAATTCCTTTTGCCAGCTGGGCCTGGAATACTTGCTGATGTCGGCGATCCATCTTGTTTTAGGTCTCTTTCCTGGATGCTTTTGATCAAGTGCGATCCATTCTATGATTACTTTGCCCCCCCCCCCGCCCTCAGTTCTTCTTGCTATATGACCAGTTCCATTTGCATTTCAATTCTAGTGGGATACTACAAGGTTCCATCTTAGGCCCAGTACTCTTCAATATCTTCATAAATGACTTAGATGAGGGAATTGAAGGGGAACTCATCAAATTTGCAGATGACACCAAATTGACAGGAGTAGCCAACACTCCAGAAGACAAGCTCAGGATCCAAAAAGATCTTGACAAACTTGAACAATGGGCCCTATCCAACAAAATAAGTTTCAATATGGAGAAAAGCAAAGTTTTACATCTAGGCAGGAAAAATCAAAGGTACAAGTACAGATTGGGTGAGCTCTGGCTTAAAAACAATAACTGTGAGAAGGACCTTGGAATCCTAGTGGACGATCACTTGACTATGAGCCAACAGTGTGCAGCAGCAACCCAAAAAACTAATACAATCCTGGGTTGTATAAACAGAGGCATAGAATCAAGATCACGCGAGGTATTAGTACCACTTTATAAAACCCTAGTAAGACCATACCTGGAATACTGCAGCTAATTTTGGTCACCATATCACAAAAAAGATGTTGAGAGTTTGGAAAAAAAATTCAGAGAAGTGTAACTAAGATGATCAAAGGCCTGGAGACTAAAACATACAAAGAACGGCTACGGGACTTGAGTTTGGCTAGTCTAAAGAAAAGAAGAAATAGGGGAGACCTGATAGCAGTATTCCAATATCTGAGGGGCTGCCACAAGGATTAGGCTGTTGTTTACTGTTAGCTTGTGCATTGGAGATGGTAGTTCCTTGATTGGAATATTGTTTACTTCTCGATTGTTGGTCTAGTGCAGGGATCTGCAACCTTGACAACTTTAAGACTTATGGACTTCAGCTCCCATAATTCTTGGTCTAGTGTTAATCCTGGTGAATCACTGTTCCTCTGGGTGTTGATTGGGTCTTTTTGTTTCCTTTTTAGCTTTTTGATTGTCTCTTTTGAATGGCGTGTAGCTGTTGTTTATGTGCCTGGCGTGTAGCTGTTGTTTATGTGCCTGTGGATGGCCGATATGTCTGAGTGTCAGGCTTCCAGGAATTCTATGGCATTTTTTTTATTCTTGGTTTGATCTAGGATGCTTACATTTTCCCAGTTGAAACTATGCTGAAGTCTGTCCATGGGTTGTGCAATTAAGGAGTTTTCTTCACATCTTCTGATTGTTAGCTGGTATTCTTGGATGCTCTATTTCTTATTTAGGGCATGTAAGTAGACATTTTCCACTGAGACAGAACAGGGATGGCATTATCATATTTATAGCTTCTGTTGTTTGAAGTTTGGGTGTCACTGCATTGTTTTATTGGTTTTGTTGACGATTTTTTATTAGATGTTTTACTGAGGGCATTTTTTTTAAATTGTATTTTTACTGATTACAGTATATATTGCTGGCCATTGCCTCCAGCTCTTGGGAATTTGAATTTCAAATAAATAAATTGCTACTTCCTGGAAGGTTAAAAATGCAATTATTGGATGTTCCTTAGGCTTTGTTTTTCGTTGCATGGCTTTTGAAGCATGATTTCATGAGCGGAAATGATTCACAGCCAGAAGGAAATAAATCTGATTTTAAAGTCATTTAGTCCTTTTTAGTCATTGGTTTAAAGGGGTTTTGTCATTTTTCATTGAGGCTGTCTCCTCTGAATTCTGCAGACAGGGCCCTGGTTAAGATTTTATGACATTTTAAAGAGTGTCTTGGTTGAGAATGATCAGTCCAACAGGAGAAAGAAATTAAAGGTTGCTTTTTTCATTCCTGGAAGCCACGATGTTTTTTTTCCCCGTGTAATTCTTTTAATGCCCTTTGAATTAATTTAAATTAGTTCTTTTTTCCCCTTTTATTCTTTTAATGTCTCAGAAGGGGGAAAGTCTGCACAGCAACTGAGAATTCTGTTGTCTAATGAAAGCATTGAATTTATTTATGTATTTATACAATTTATGTCTCATCTTTCCTCCACAGGTTAGTGGCAGTACACATAGCAATCTCCCCTTGAATGTTAGCCCCTAAATATACCTGGGAGTTGTTATTGTTGTTGTTGTTAGTTGCAAAGTCATGTCCGACCCATCGTGACCCCATGAACAACGTTCCTCCAGGCCTTCCTGTCCTCTGCCATCTTCTGGAGTCCATTTAAGCTCACGCCTACTGCTTCAGGGACTCCATCCAGCCACCTCATTCTCTGACGTCTCTTTCTTCTATTGCCCTCCATCTTTCCCAGCATCAGGCTCTTCTCCAGTGAGTCCTTCCTTCTCATTAGGTGGCCAAAGTACTTGAGTTTCAACTTCAGGATGTGGCCTTCTAAAGAGCAGTCGGGGTTGATCTCCTCTAGGACTGACCGGTTTGAACGCCTTGCAGTC
Organism: Crotalus tigris; assembly: GCF_016545835.1. Lineage (NCBI taxonomy): Eukaryota > Metazoa > Chordata > Lepidosauria > Squamata > Viperidae > Crotalus > Crotalus tigris. The sequence continues at coordinate 751,312 of NW_024100134.1, read as the reverse complement.
CAGGGGACTCGCAGGAGTCTTCTCCAGCACCACAGTTCAAAGGCCTCCATTCTTTGGCACTCAGCCTTTCTTATGGTCCAACTTTCACAGCCATACATTGCAACTGGGAAAACCATGGCCTTGACTGTATGCACTTTTGTTGGCAGGGTGACCTCTCTGCTTTTTAGCATGCTGTCTGGGAGTTAAATAATTTTAACAGTTTCCAAATCCCTTTGCCCCAATTCTTTGTGCAGTTTAAATCACTCTTATTAAACTCCCAAATACAGGTGGTCCTCAACTGCCATCACAATTGAGCCCAAATTGTGTTGTTGTTAAGCTGAGACATCTGTTAAATGAATTTTGCCCCAATTTACAACCTGTCTTACCACGATTATTAAGGGAATCATGCAATTGTTCAATTAATCACATGTTTTGTGAAGTCATTCTGGCTTCCCCATTGACTTTGCCTGTTGGAAGGTCGCAAAAGTCGATCACATGACGCCGGGACTTTGCAACCATCATAAGTACAAGTCAGTTGCCCAGTGTCTTAATTTTAACCACATGACCATGAGTTAGGTGACCAACTTTTTTACAGTGAAAAGGAGGACACAAATAAATTGAAGAAAAAAATATCGTAAATAAAAGAAACATTTTATTCATTGCAACAATACAGAATACACTATAATATGATAAATGCTTACATGCTGCACCCCCACCTGCAGCCGCCCCGCCAGCACAGCTGCCCCACCGTGTAGAGCGGGCCCCGTGGCTCCCAAAGCACCAGCTGTGCCAGCTCCGGCCCCAGGGGGCAGCCTGCCGTCAACACACCCCACCTGCAGCCGCTCCACCAGCACCACTGCCCACTCTGCGTAGTCCTGTGTAGAGCAGGCCCCACGGCTCCCACAGCACAGGGGGCAGCCGGCCACCGCTGCCCCTCACACCCCTGCCCGCAGCAGCCCCGCCGCCCCTGCCTCTTGCACCCGCAGCCATTATTACCCTAGCAGTGCCAAAGATCCAGTCTCCTCCAGGTATCTTCGGGACTAACTAGGAGATGGTGTAGTTGGGTAGCAGGGAGGGGTGCAAAGTTCCTACCAATTCGCCTTCGCTGCAGACAACTTGCATGTGCAAAGTTTGCCGGCCGGGTGTTTTGGCGCGCTCAGCAGCAATTCCTATTGGCTTTCGAAAGCCAATAGCGGGAGTAGCACAGCTCATGCAAAAGTTGAAAGAAAACCATCAAAAAAAGGTGCCGGAACGCCGTTCTGAGCATTCTATGAGAAAAAAAAAAGCCCTGCAGATTAGTCTTCAAATATCGAAAAGGAGGACATGTAGGAGGACACTTTTTGAGGGAGGACAGAACTCACAAAAGGAGGACTGTCCTCCCTAAAGGAGGATGGTTGGTCACCTTACCATGAGGATGCTGCAACAGTTGTAAGTGTGGAAAACGGTCAACAGTCACTTTTTTCAGGGCTGTTGTAACTTTGAATGCCCCCTAAACAAATTGTTGTAGGTTGAGGACTACCTGTATTGCCCTGTTTCCTGACTTGAAGAAGCAAGATTCTAGTCCACATTGGGGCTGAAATAACTAATAGGATACGGTGAAAATGAGAAGGAATCAAGACTAAAGAGGACAGTAGAACAGCAATGTTTGTTTCTGTAACAAAAGATGAAGATTTATACTCTAACTCAGAGGCCCCCAACCTTTTGGGCACCAGGGACCGTGTCCAAAAGGTTTTTCCACGGACCAGAAAGTGAGTGGTTTTGTGTGCTGCCTGCATCCCACAGATGGGGCTTTGCTTATTTGTGTGGACCAGTTGCTGGCATGCCACAGCCCGGTACCGGTCCACAGATCAGGGGTTGGGGACCCCTACTCTAACTCTTTTCCAGAATAAACATTATTTATTTAATTTATATGCCATCTATTTCACAATTGCATGAATTCTGGGTGATTACATTTATAGGCAGGTCTCAACTTACAACCCTTTGTTTAGTAACGGTTCGAAGTTGCAATGATACTGAAAAAAGTGACTTACCTCTAGTCCTCACGTTTACGACCATTGCAGTTATCCACCCAGTTCATGATTGAAATTCAGACATTGGGCAACTGGCATGTATTTAGCACAATTGCAGTGTCTCGGGGTCATGTGATTACCATTTGTGTCCTTTCTAGCCGGCTTCCGCTAAGCAAAGTCAACGAGGGAAGCCCGATTTGCTTAACAATGACATGATTCACTTAACAGCTGCAACCACCATAGCAAAAAAGTTCATAAAATTGGGTGCAACTCACTTAAAAGCCACTTTGCTTAGTAATAGAAATTGCGGGTCCCAATTGTAGTCGTAAGTCGGAGATTACCTGTAATTCTTTCCCTGGTTTCCTTCATCCCTTTCTCTTCAAACTCTCTCTCCTGAGTTTAGTTAAATCTTTTATACTTGCAAGATTATCTACCTGCTGCCAATTTACTTGTGCCATTAGCAGAAGCCAACTCTGTTTGTAGTACTGTTGATCGGGGTCCATCAAAAAGAGCCTCCCTTGATGCCCATCCTCAAAGAACATTAATGGGAGTGCTACTTTGACTGTTGATGGGTTCTCTTTTGCTTTCTTAGGGTAGCTGATCCTTTAGGAAGCCTCAAATTACTCATTCACTGAGACTTCTGGGGGTGAATTGCAGTGACACGATAACCAGATCCTTTTTTTATGATGAACCTAGCCAGCATTCAAGCCTACTTTAAAGAGATCTGGTTCCACAAAGTGGAATTCAGTTAGAATTTCATGAGTAAAACCTCAATATGGTTTTGAGTACTTCCATTGCAACGAATATCTGAAGGGCAAGTGCATTTTTTAATACTGACATCACTACAATTCTCTGGTTGGAAGGAAAGGGAAAGAAACGAGAGAAATTTTTGAATTTATACACATCTAAAGGTTCTGGGCAATGTCAGAAGAACATAGAATAAAAGAGTTGGAAGGGATCTTGGAGAGCATCTAGTCCAACTACATTTCAGACAAGTGACTGTCCAGTCTCTTCTTAAAAGCCTCCAACAATGGGGCACCCACAACTTCTGGAGGCAAGTCGTTCCACTGGTTAATTGTTCTCAATGTCAGGAAATTTCTCCTTATTTCTAGGTTGCTTCTCTCTTTGATCAGTTTCCATCTGTTGCGTCTTGTCCTGCCTTCAGGTGCTTTGGATAATAGCCTGACTCCCTCTTCTTTGGGGCAGCCCTTCAAATATTGGAAGACTGCTATCATGTTACCCCTAGTCCTTCTTTTCTCTAGACTGGCCATACCCAATTCCTGCCTCCAGCCCCCTAATCATTCTTGTTGTTTGCCTCTCCCCTTCTTTCCCCTCTTCTCTTCTCTTCTCTTCTCTTCTCTTCTCTTCTCTTCTCTTCTCTTCTCTTCTCTTCTCTTCTCTTCTCTTCTCTTCTCTTCGTAATAGTAATAGTAGTAAAGTTGGAAGGGACCTTGGAGGTCATCTAGTCCAACCCCCTGCTCAGGCAGGAAACCCTACACCATTTCGGACAAATGGCTGTCCAGTCTCTTCTTAAAAACTTCCAGTGTTGGAGCATTTACTGCTTCTGGAGGCAGGTTGTTCCACTGATTAATTGTTCTCACTGTCAGGAAGTTTCTCCTTAGTTCTAGGTTGCTTCTCTCCTTGATTAGTTTCCACCCGTTGCTTCTTGTCCTGCCTTTAGGTGCTTTGGAAAATAGCTTGATTCCCTCTTCTTTATGGCAGCCCCTGAGATATTGGATCTTCTCTTCTCTTCTCTTCTCTTCTCTTCTCTTCTCTTCTCTTCTCTTCTCTTCTCTTCTCTTCTCTCCTCTCCTCTCCTCCCTCTCTTCCTTTCCTTTCCTTTCCCTTCCCTTCCCTTTCCCTCCCCTCCTCTCTCCTTCCTTCCTTCCTTCCTTCCTTCCTCCCTCTCTCTTTGTCCCTTTCCTTCCTCTTCCTCTTCAGATCTGCCTGTCTCCAATACACCCAGCCGTTGCACCTAGCATTCTTAGCCATGTCTGCATAAAACAAAACCTGCTTCTTTTGAAAACCAAAAATGCATACAGGCAACCAAGCTTGAAGAGGCAGTTAAGCTTGTGGATTTTGTGTGTGTGTGTGTGTGTGTGTGTGTGTGTGTGTGTAGTTGTAAAGACTGGTCTCAGTGACAATGCCCAGAAATCCCAAGGAAAGGTTTCTCCCCCTCCCTCTCCCCCTTTCCAGGCTGTCTTCCTTCCTTCATAATGATAAATGGCTTCATCAAGTTGGCTGCTTGGTGGGCAGGAGAGTAAGCAGGCCTGGCTGCCTTTGAGTGTCTTGCTAAACCTTTATCATGGGTTATTTTTTTTCTTTGAGGCTTCTGTTGAAGGAGATTGAGGTGAAGAAAGTTTTATCGGCTGAGGACAGGTAAAGGGGCTTGATGCATTGGCTCAACTACGGACGTAAAATAGATGACTTTTGTGCCAAGTGTTTTGTTCTGACTGGGGTCGCACAATAAGGTTCCTCTAGGCTACGGGTAGGCAACCTTGGCTCTTTTATGACTCGTGGACTTCAACTCCCAGAATTCCTGAGCCAGCCATACTGAGGGGAAAGGGAGAGGTTTCCATGCTGAGCCATGCTGGCTCAGGAATTCTGGGAGTTGAAGTCCATGAGTCATGAAGGGGCCATTGTTCCCCACCCCTGATATAGGTCAGGGGTAGGCAATTGTGGCTCTTTTATGACTCGTGGACTTCAGCTCCCAGAATTCCTGAGCCAGCCATGCTGAGGAGAAAGGGAGAGTTTCCATGCTGAGCCATGCTGGCTCAGGAATTCTGGGAATTGAAGTCCACGAGTCATAAAAGAGCCAAGGTTGCCTACCCCTGCTAGGCCAATGTTTTTTAACCTTGGCAGCTTAAAGATGTGTAGACTTCAACTCCCAGAATTCACGTTAAAATGGTAACCGTGCTGTCCAAGCCCCACCATTTATTTATTTGTTTGTTTATGTACCCTATCTTTATTATTTTTACAAATAAGACGGCAAACACATCCAACACACCTTCCTCTTTCTATTTTCCCAACAAGAACCTTGTGAGGTGGGTTGGGCTGTGAGAGAAAGAGGGGGACTGGCCAAAAGTCACCCAGCAGCTTTCATGCCTAAGGCGGGACTAGAACTGATAATCTCCTGGCAATTGGTCCAGAGTCACCCAGCTGATTTTAATGGCTAAATCCAGATTATAACTCACCGTCTCCTGCTTTCTAGCCGGATGCCTTAACCACTAGGTCGGGGGTAGGCGACCTTGACTCTTTTATGACTCGTGGACTTCAACTCCCAGAATTCCTGAGCCAGCATGGCTTAGCATAGAAACCTCTCCCTTTCTCCTCAGCATGGCTGGCTCAGGAATTCTGGGAGTTGAAGTCCACGAGTCATAAAAGAGCCAAGCTTGCCTACCCCTGCACTAGGCCAAACTGGCTCTGAGATTTATATATAATTCATATTATTGTATTGTATTGTATTGTATTGTATTGTATTGTTATTCTATTCTATTCTATTCTATTCTATTCTATTCTATTCTAGTCTAGTCTAGTCTAGTCTAGTCTAGTCTAGTCTAGTCTAGTCCAGTGCGTTGCATTGTATTGTATGATTTCTACACAATTATACAAGATCTTCTGCCCTGGAGATCTTACTTGGTAACATAACAAAACATCTACAACTACAAATGACTCAAACCATATGCAGAAAAGTCCAACAATGCTACATATATTTATCGCTTCAACTTCAGTTTGGCTTCAACACAACAGCTGGAATTGGGCATGTCTAGTTGAATGAAGAAAAGGACGAGGGATGACATGATAGCAGTGTTCCAGTATCTCAGGGGCTGCCACAAAGGAGAGGGAGTCAAGTTATTCTCCAAAGCACCTGAAGGCAGGACAAGAAGCAACGGATGGGACCTAATCAAGGAGAGAAGCAACCTAGAACGAAGGAGAAACTTCCTGACAGTTAGAACAATTAACCAGTGGAACAACCTGCCTCCAGAAGCAGCAAATGCTCCAACACTGGAAGTTTTTAAGAAGAGACTGGACAGCCATTTGTCCAAAATGGTACAGGATCTCCTGCTTGAGCAGAGGGTTGGACTAGAAGACCTCCAAGATCCCTTCCAGCTCTATTTTGATTGGTTGACTTCAAGGACTGATTCTTATTTCACAGGTTTCCGGTGAAACACAACCTTTCAACCACGTATACCAGAAACTCACTTGACCAAGCTGCAGTCAAGTGTTTCTCCAGGGTAGGGACAAAAAAGTTAAAATGGTGGCTATAGTTGTGTCATGGAAGTTCCACTTTAGTTTTTAGGAGCGTTGCACATTAAAAGTTGATTTATTTTATCTATGTTTGGATTTGTTTATTCCCTTTTTTATTTTTTTATTCCCTGCCTTTATTATTTTTATAAATAACTCAAGGAGGCAAACATACTTAATACTCTTTAACTCACAGTTTCCTGATGATTGGGCTAGTGTCAATCAGATGGTTGTCATGCCCAACGCAGGATTAGAAATCATCTGGTGATTGACCCAAAGTCACCCAGCTGGCTTTCATGCCTAAAGTGGGACTAGAACTCACCGTCTCCTGGTGATTGGCCAAAGTCACCCAGATAGCTTTCATGCCTAAGGTAGAACTAAAACTCATCTCTCCTGGTGCTTGGCCCAAAGTTTCCCAACAAGCTTCCATGTCTAAGGTGGGACTAGAACTCACAGTTTCCTGGTGATTGGCCTAAAGTCATCCAACCAGCTTTCATGCCCAAGGCAGGACTAGAACTCACTGTCTCCTGGTAATTGGCCCAACGTTTCCCAGCCAGCTTTCATCTCTAAGGTGGGACTAGAACTCACAGTCTCCTGGTGATTGGTCCGAAGTTACCCATCTGGCTTTCATTCCAAAGGTGGAACTAGAACTCACCATCTCCTGGTTTCCAGCTTAGTCCCTTAACCACTCAACCAAGTGGCCACCATTCTGGCTTTTTTTTTTTTAATCCATACCTTTCACACACCTTTGTTCCTTTATGTTTTTTAAAGCAAGAGCAGGTCAAAATTGACCAGGTGGTAGAGGAAGGCTTTCACTATATATATATATATATGAGAATGCCGAATTTCACTCTACATTTATGAGAACGCCGAAGAAGTGAGCAAAGATTGCAGACAACGGAATTTGCTTGCGATACAAATCTGGAACCAATGTTACAATATTGATTTCAGGGAGCATCTGCGCCGATTAAATCTGGAAGCAATCCAGAATTTGCAGATGTCCTGAGAATTTATTTTGCAGTGGATCTGCCCCCAAATTGCGAACCATTTGTACCTTCTGTCCAGGGGTGCCGGAGAATCCTAATATAGGCTGGAAAAATCTTGCCCTGGACTTTCTCTTCTTATAAGAGATTTCTCCTCCCTCTGAAAAGAAACTTATTTTTTTTCTCTACATATTGCATTATGAATTAATGACATAATAAAAGTAATGTGAAGCAGCTCAAATGTTCCAGATTGCAAAGACTTCCTTTCTCCTTGCTGTAAGCAAATCACTTTTGCCCAAATGTGCCCTTTTTAATTCCAGATGTTGGCTTTTCTCAAATGCAAAGTCTGCCAAAATTAATGCATCCACTTTTTTTTCCTTTGACTCCATGAATTAAGTTTCCTTTATATATAAAAAAAAAATAACAAAAAGGCCCAGCATATTTTAACATGAGATTTACAGATAGTCCTCAACTTACTAGTCTAAAGAAAAGAAGAAATGGGTGACAGGATAGCAATATTCCAATATTTGAGGGGCTGCCACAAAGAAGAAGGTGTCAAACTATTCTCTAAAGCACCAGAGGGCAGGAGAAAAAACAATAGTTGGAAACGAATCAGGAAAGAAGTAACCTGGAATTAAGGAGAATGTTCCTAAAAGTGAGGACAATTAATCAGTGGAACAGCTTGCCCCCAGAAATCGTGGACACTCTTATCACTAGAGATTTTTAAGAAGAGACTGGACAGTCACTTGTCTGAAACAGTATAGGTTCTCCTGCTCAAGCTGGGGCTGGACTAGAAGACCTCCAAGGTCCCTCCCAGCTTCTATTCTATTCTGTTCTGTTCTAATTCTATTCTATTCTCAATAAAGATTCTATTCTATTCTATTCTCAGTAAAGATTCTATTCTATTCTATTCTATTCTAAATAAAAACTCTATTCTATTCTATTCTATTTTCTATTCTATTCTATTCTATTCTATTCTATTCTCAATAAAGATTCTATTCTATTCTATTTTCTATTCTATTCTTTGTTGTTGTTGTTAATTGTGAAGTAGTGTCCGACCCATCGCGACCCCATGGACAATGTTCCTCCAGGTCTTCCTGTCCTCTACCATCTTCTGGAGTCCATTTATGTTCACACCTACTGCTTCAGTGACTCCATCCAGCCACCTCATTCTCTGTCGTCCCCTTCTTCTATTGCCCTCCATCTTTCCCAGCATCAGGCTCTTCTCCAGTGAGTCCTCCCTTCTCATTAGGTGGCCAAAGTATTTGAGTTTCAACTTCAGGATCTGGCCTTCTAAAGAGCAGTCGGGGTTGATCTCTTCTAGGACTGACCGGTTTGAACGCCTTGCAGTCCAAGGGACTCGCAGGAGTCTTCTATTCTATTCTATTCTATTCTATTCTATTCTATTCTATTCTATTCTATTCTATTCTATTCTATTCTAAATATTCTGTTCTGTTCTATTCTATTCTATTCTCAATAAAGATTCTATTCTATTCTATTCTATTTTCTATTCTATTCTAAATAAAGATTCTATTTTATTCTCAATAAAGATTCTATTCTAATCTATTCTATTCTATTCTATTCTCAATAAAGATTCTATTCTATTCTCAATAAAGATTCTATTCTATTCTATTCTATTCTATTCTAAATATTCTGTTCTGTTCTATTCTATTCTATTCTCAATAAAGATTCTATTCTATTCTATTCTATTTTCTATTCTATTCTAAATAAAGATTCTATTCTATTCTCAATAAAGATTCTATTCTAATCTATTCTATTCTATTCTATTCTCAATAAAGATTCTATTCTATTCTCAATAAAGATTCTATTCTATTCTATTCTATTCTATTCTATTCTAAATAAAGATTCTATTCTGTTCTCAATAAAGATTCTATTCTATTCTATTCTATTCTATTCTATTCTATTCTATTCTATTCTATTCTATTCTATTTCTATTCTATTCTTACTGTTGTTTGTTTAGTGACTATTCAAAGTTACAACAGTGCTGAAAAAGGGACTTATGACGGGGTCCTTGTGCTTATGATGTAATCCAATGATCACAAGAAAAAAATTGGGGCGCCTGGCAACTGGCATGTATTTGTGATCATTGCAGCATCCTGCCGTCATGTGTTCCACATCTGCAAGCTTCCAGCTGGCTTCCAACAAGCAAAGTTGGGGGGGAGGGGGAAGCTGGATTCATTTAATGACTGCATGAGTCGCTTAACTGCATTGGTTCATTTAATAGCCCTAGCCAAAAACCTTCATAAAATTGGGTGTCACTTAACCACCGTCTTGCTTAGCAATGAAAATTCTGGTGCCAATTGTTGTCGTAAGTCGAGGACTATTTGTAAGTCCTCCACCATCGGCTTTAATACAGGTAGTCCTCAACTTATTTTCTTTAGTGACCGTTCGCACTGAAAAAAGTGACTTAGGACCGTTTTTCTCACTTGCGACCATGGCAGCATTTTCCCCAAGGTCACAGGATCAAAATTCTGGCGTTGGGCAACCCATATTTATGACGGTCTCAGTGTCCCGGGGTCGCAGTGTCCCGGGGTCATGTGATCTCCTTTTGCGACCTTCCCAGCTGGCTTCCGACAAGTAGAGGGGTTAAAGGGGAAGCTGGATTCACTTAACGACCGTATGGTTCGCTTAAAACAAGGGTAGGCAACCTTGGCCCTTTTATGACTGGTGGACTTCAACTCCCAGAATTCCTGAGCCAGCCATGCTGAGGAGAAATGGAGAGATTAACATCCTGAGCCATGCCGGCTCAGGAATTCTGGGAGTTGAAGTCCATGAGTCATAAAAGGCCAAGTTTGAAGACCCTTGCCCTAGCCCAGGGGTAGGCAACCTGGGCTCTTTTATGACTCGTGGAATTCAACTCCCAGAATTCCTGAGCCAGCCATGCTGAGGAGAAATGGAGAGGTTTCCAAGCAGAGCCATGCTGGCTCAGGAATTCCGGGAGTTGAAGTCCACGAGTCTGAAAAGAGCCGAGGTTGCCTATCCCTGGCTTAAAAACTGCAGTGATTTGTTCAAAACGGTGGCAAAAAAAAAGGTTGTAAAATCAGATGCGATTCACTTAAAACCACCTTGTTTAGCAATCAAAATTCTGATCCCAATTGTGGTCGTAAGTCGAGGACCAGAACAAACAGTCCTGCACATTACAAGCGAACTCCCCAATGGTTCGGTTTTTTTTAATAAAAACAAAATTCACTCAAGGAAGTTTCCATTGAGTAACCGCAACCCCAGAATCTACCTTTTAGTCAGTGAAAGCTACCCGTAGACAATTTTTAGCAGTTATTTTTATGTGCCGATATGCAAAATAAAAGGTTCATATTATAACAGTGTTTTTTTTAAAAGAAAAAACGAACAAAAATCTCTTTTGGTTTCTAATAGAGATTTATCTGTAGCATATATATGTTATGTAACCAAATCTTAAGTTTTTACAACAGAGAATGGTGTAAATAATAATGGGGGGGGAGGGGGAATCCTTAAATAGCTCTCTTTTTATTTATTTATTTATTTTTTTAAAAAATCTCCTTGCAACATTTCATTCTTTTACTAGGAATTTTATCGTACAAAGAGCAAAGCTGAATGGAACACGTGGGCCTGCGTTTGTGAGAAAGATAATACATATTTTTATATAAAGATATATAGGTATATAAATAACTATTCAGCATGCAACATTGGCGGTGATGCCCCAATTTTGATCATTATTTTCTTTTTAAAAATCTTCTGTATGAAAAATAAACTTTTCTTTAGCAACCTTGATGACAGGAAAATGACTTTTTTTAAAAAAAATCCTTTCCCCCCCCCACAAAAAAAGAGTACTTTCTGTTGCTAACTTATTCCTTACTATACAGATTCCTGTGAAAGGGTGAACTGAATCAATCTGGGTGACCTCCCCCCTCAAACAAAAACTTGATAAAAGTTGGAATTTTTAAGAAGTTCAAAAGTTGCTTAGATCATGTATTCTTTAATTCTTCTTTAAAAGCCAGGAATGAGAGTAATTCCAGTCAAGCTACCATATGTTGGATGCTTTGAAGAGTATTGTTCGACTGGTATGGTTTTCTGAGCGCTGAAGATCCCTACTACACATGTATTTTGTTTATTTATTTATTTATTTTTATACTGCCTTTGTTATTTTTATAAATAACGCAAGGTGGAAAGCAACCAGATATCCGTTCCTACTTCTATTTTCCCCATAACAAGAACCGTGTGAAGTGGGTAGGGCTGAGAGAGAGCGACTAGCTCAAAGTCACCCAGCTGGTTTTCATGCCTAAGACAGGACTAGAACTCACCGTCTCCTGGTGATTGGCCCAAAGTAACCCAGCTGGTTTTCATGCCTAAAGCAGGACTAGAACTCTCAATCTCCCGGTGATTGGCCCAATCACCCAGCTGGATTTCATGCCTAAGACAGGACTAGAACTCACCGTCTCCTGGTGATTGGCTCAAAGTCACCCAGCTGGTTTTCAAGCCTAAAATGGGACTAGAACTCTCAATCTCCTGGTGATTGGCCCAGTCACCCAGCTGGATTTCATGCCTAAGACAGGACTAGAACTCACCATCTCCTGGTGATTGGCCCAAAGTCACCCAGCCAGTTTTCACGTCTAAGGCGGTACTAGAACTCACAGTCTCCTGGTGATTGGCTCAAAGTGACTCAGCCAGCTTTTGTACCTAAGAAGGACTAGAACTCACAGTTTTTAACCTGGTGCCTTCACCACTATGCCAAACTGGTATGGAATAAATCAACTGAATCCACTCTGTGCAAGACAGGTCAAAAAAGTCAAGATGGCGCTCACACCCACGTTGTGCAACCCACGTCAAAAAGGGATGGAGCTTCAGTCACACTGTTTAACCACCATCTTGATTTTTTTTCTCTCTTACCTGCTTCACCTGGGCTGTCCCTGGTCATTTCTTAATGCAAAAGAGTCCGCAGATGGATTCACACAAACCACATAACCAAACGTCCAGGGCTTGTTTCTGGGATAGAGTGACATGTGAACGCAGCCTGTGTTGTTTATTAAACCAGAGTTTATAGCTGAAAACATTGTGTAAGCCTATCTATGATTATTTTGCTAACCATAGTTAAATTAATTAAGGCTTAACCTATGATGTGAACATCGTTACTAAGCGTTGATCTTGCTTAACACACTGCTCGGATGGAAAGTAAGGCAAATTCTTGGCTAGAAACCTTTTCTGAGGGGGTTCCCCGATTAAAAAAAAAATGCTCTGTAAAATTCAGGATAAAGCATCAAAATCTGTTCCCTGCTGTGCTAGCTTTCTAGTGGCAGAGAGTTTTGAAAATTCCATCCCACAACATTTCAGAATTTGAAAGATTTTGCCTCGGGGCTAATTCCCTGCAAGAAAAAGAGAAGGTTAAACACATTTTAAAAGTATTTAAACCAATTCTCCGATACAGATAATCCTTGACTCACAGCTATTAATTTAGTGACTGTTCGAAGTTACCACAGTAGTGAAAAAAGTGACTTACGGCCATTTTTTTTTTTTTGCACAGCCATTGTAGCATCCCTGTGGTCACGTGATCAAAATTCGGATGCTTGACAGCTGACTCGTATTTATGACGGTCGCAGTGTCCCAAGGTCACGTGATCTCTTTTTGCAACCTTCTGACAAGCGAAGTCACTGGAGGAAGCCAGGTTACTGACTTAACAACTGCAGTGATTCGCCTAACAATTGTGACAAAAAGGTCATAAAATGGGGCAAAACTCAACAATGGTTTCAGTTAACAACAGAAATTTGGGGCTCAGTTGTGGTCGTAACTTGAGGAATGTCGGTACAAACCCAGGCTGGAAATCTGAGGCGGCTACATAATATCTCCGAGGGACAAATTCCAAATTCCCAGCTTCTGTATTTATAATTAGCTGGAATAATTTTCTGCGGTTCTCGGTGGAGCCTCAGGATTAAGGATGGATGAAGAGATGTCGCTTGGGTTAGCAGGGTGTTTCCCCAAGGACGGAAATTCCATTCTCTGCAATCCAGGAAATTAGAAAAACATGACCTCATATTTCTTTGGTTTTATCCAAGACAATTTAGCATCGCTAAGAATTTGGCTTATTTTTTAAAAAAAAAAAAAAAACGGCAGAAAAACACTGATTTATTTCTGCTCTTGGGAACGCGGAAGGCAAAGAGCTGCAGCCCAAATTTCTGCCTTTTTTTTTTTTAACACAGCTTGGGTTAGGTTTAATCCAGGAGGTTCTTTGAGGGGGGGATTAAATCTGGTGTCTTGGGTACTTTTTTTGGGGGGGAGGCACCTTGCACCACAATGTTTGAGGAGAACCATTTAACACTTTTAAAAGCAACTCCGTTTTAAAAACACCCTCTCTTCTTTTTTTTTTTTTTGATGATCAGTATCCTAGCACCCTAAATCGGAGGTCCCCAACCTTGGCAACTTTTATAACTTGTGGACTGGCTGAGGAATTCTGGGAGTTGAAGTCCACAAGTCTTAAAATTGCCAAGGTTGGAGACCCCTGCCTTAAATGGCTAGGTTTAAGCAGGAATGGAGTGCATTGTAGTTCTCTCTCTCTCTCTCTCTGTGTGTGTGTGTGTGTGTGTGTGTGTTCTGTTTGTTCTTCAAACCAAGGGCACCCAAAGTGGGTTCACACACGCTCACATTTCCCTGCTGCTTCCTTTGCTTCCGGGCCACCAAGCCGGAAAGATTGAGGAACTCTGTTATAGATGACAAGGCTGAGCCACTGGGAGGGGGTCAAGCACCATCATGAATCTGGAGTCCCTTCGTGCCCACAAGAGAGGTAAGTTCAACCCACCTTAAATTCCACTGACTCTCCTCTACCGCTCATTTGCTTTGACCGTTAGTAGCTCAGATTGTTGTAGAGAGCTTAAGCCTGCAATAAATCTTTATATTCATTTGAACTACCTGGACATCCTGATTTTCCCCACTAGGCAATTTCCAGCAAAAAATACTGGCCTTGTTTTTTTTTTGTTGTTGTTGTTGGTAGGTGATAATAACCAGAGGTAAAATCGGCTGCAGCTAAGGGGAAAAAATTGTGGGATTTTTTTGCTGCCCTTACATCTGGGAGCCCAAGTTATGTCTATCGACTTTTCTTGGATGGAGTAGAAGACCCTGATTTTGACAGATAATCAAATGAAGCTTTGAGCATTTTAGGAACTGTGAAGAGAAGGAGAGGCAGAGTCAAAAGAGGAATCAGCCTAGAATCGTTACGTTCCCACAAATGGTCTAAGCCCAATACCTCTTGAATGCTGTTGACGTTTATCTATTTAGTTAATGTTAGTTAATTAGATTCTGGTGTGTAGGCATGAGCAATACATCTGTTTAACTGGAACTTAACCTGTGATCCTAATTCTTTGCACCTGAAAGGAACTCAGTGAAGAATGTGTTCTCTAAGAGGCAAATACCCAACTGGATCCCTGGGACAGGGGGTCCATGCTGCTAAGCCAAACCTCTTCCACCGAACTGACCCCACCGCTCCTCCCAACAGAGTTCCTCTGGCGTTGCGCAGAAAGTCCCCAACACCCACAGAAACACAAGTCGGCGTAGATGCAGCGGGCGTGCAAGGCATCCATGAATATTCACACCGAATTAACCGTCCGGGAGCAGCGAATCGAAATCACGTGGCGACACGTGGAATCATCCGTCAGTCCAGTTGTCCACTGTGCTGACTCCTGAATGATACTGTAAAGAGGATTCCCTGGACAAAGAGAAAGTCTGGGAGTACAGAAACTCGTTGGCCGGGCTTAAGTGGGGCGACGGGAGCTTCCTCTCCCCCATCCGTTCTCTGGGGAAGGGCGATCCGGGAATCCTCTCGCGAGGTTGGGAGAGCTGATTATAGACAGCGAAAGGGCTGTTGCCCGGTGTCTGCGATCCTTGACCGGCTATGGGTGGGAGGCGTGGCATCATGGTGGTGGCCGTGAAGTGAGCAGGGAAGGGCTGGTAGGGGACAGTCTCCATGGTCTGAACGCTGTAGCTGGTGTAAGGTGCAACTGAGGTCCACATATTGCAGCTCAGAGGGGGAGGGGGTGGGGGAGGAGGTGGGGGAGGAGGAGGAGGAGGAGGAGGCAGATCTTCCACCCCTGACACGCCTGCAATTTCAGACCCGGAGTACATGCATGCTTCTCGTGGGGTCACCTCGCCGCAATACGGGGGACTCAACATCTGTTGTTCGTAGGGTGGAGGCGACCGGAAGTAGGGGTCTTCTCCGGCGGAAGAGGTTGGTTCCAGATACGAACGTTTGCAGGGTAAGTCCAGGTGCCGGGCCCCTTCTGTGGAAGTGCAAAGAATTCTTTTTTAATTCTTGGTTCTTATTGGCTAGGTCAGGGGTCCCCAATCCCGGTCCATGGACCGATACCAGGCCACGGCATGCCAGCAACCGGGCCGCACAAACAAGCAAAGCCCCATCCACGAGATGTAGGCAGCACACAAAACCACGCACCTCCGGTCCGCGGAAAAACCTCTCTCCACAGAACCGGACCCTGGTGCTCAAAAGATTGGGGGACCTCTGGGCTAGGTAGTCCTCATTTAACAACAGCTCGCTTAATGATCCTTCAAAGTTACAATGAACAGGTCTTCCTTCACTTACGACCACCTCACTGAGCCTAAATTTTCCACAGCTCAGCAAGACCGTTGCTAAATAATTTTTTGGCCAATTTTACGACCGTGCTTGCCACAGTTCTTAAGGGATTTGCTGCAGCTGTTCAGTTAGCAGTACGGGTGTTAAGCGAGTCTGACTTCTCCCATTGACTTTGCTTGTCAGGTCGCAAAAGGGAATCACGTGATCCCGGGACATTGCAACCGTCGTAAATACGAGTCAGTTGCTCAGTGCCCGAATTTTGATCATGTGACCCTGGGAGATGCTGCAATGGTCATAAAGGCTGAAAATGGACTTAAATCACTTTTTTTCAGTGCTATTGTAACTTTGGACAGTCACTAAACAAATGGTTGTGATCAAGAACTACTGCTAGTCCTTAACTGTGTAGGATATTTTTTTTAAAAAAATGATCTGGAACATAATAAATTGCTTAAGGAACTTCCACATGCGCAGAATCTCACCACCTTTATTTTATTTATTTTTCCTCAAAGGATTTTCCTCATTAGCAAAAAAAAAAAAAAAAAAAAAAGACAGAGCACAGACAGAGTCTAGCTCAGTAGTAGGCAACCTTGGCTCTTTTATGACTCGTGGACTTCAACTCCCAGAATTCCTGAGCCAGCATGGCTCAGCATAGAAACCTCTCCATTTCTCCTCAGCGTGGCTGGCTCAGGAATTCTGGGAGTTGAAGTCCACGAGTCATTAAAGAGCCGAGGTTCCCTCCCCCTGGCCTAGATCAGTAGTAGGCAACCTTGGCTCTTTTATGACTCATGGACTTCAACTCCCAGAATTCCTGAGCCAGCCATGCTGAGGAGAAAGGGAGAGGTTTCCATGCTGAGCCATGCTGGCTCAGGGATTCTGGGAGTTGAAGTCCACGAGTCATAAAAGAGCCAAGGTTCCCTCCCTCTGGTCTAGTTAATCCTATCAATCTTAATTTCCAGGATTTTGTTCCATCAGCTGAGAATTTCAGTAACTTGGGGACCCACTGCTTTCTTACATCCAGCCATGACTTTTTACAACATGCTGCAGTGTTTGGATACTTGTGTTCAAAAGTGTTTTACATTTGCCAGCAGCCCTATTCAGGAGGCTGGGGAAATCTTGCAAGATAAAAGTAAGGGCTTACTCCAGGAATGGTTTAAAAAACAAACAAACAAAAAAAAAAACAGGACAAGGGAAAAAAACCCAGTTGTTCAGAAAATATCTCCTTTCTTATCTGACAGTGTTCTGGGGTCAAGACATTTTGTTAACTGTTATAAGATGCTTTTTAAAATTGTTATTATTAGATTTGTATCCTGCCTTTTTTTTTACACACACACAAACAAACACACATGCGCGCACGCGCGCACACACACACACACACACACACACACGGTTAACTCAAAGTAGTGGACATGCCTAAAACTCCTTTCTCCTCCTGTTTCCCCACAAGAATAACCCTGTGATGCAGTTTGGGTTGAGACAGAGAACCTGGCCCAAAAGCTACCCATCTGGTTTCCGTGCCTAAGGTAGGACTCGAACTCACAGTCTCCTGACGATTGGCCCAAAGTAAGCCAGTCAGCTTTCACGCCTAAGGCATAAAAGGTGGGACTAGAACGCACCATTTCCTGGTGATTGGCCGAAAAGTCACCCAGCCGGCCTTCACGCCTAAAGTAAAACTAGAATTCACAGTATCCTATTGATTAGCCCAAAGTCACTTAGCCAGCGTTCATGCCTAAGGCAGGACTAGAACTCACCGTCTCCTGATGATTGGCCCAAAGTCACCCAGCCAGCTTTCACGGCTAAGGTAAAATTAGAATTCAAAGCCTCCTGGTTTCTAAGCCAGCACCTTCACTGTGACACCAAACTGGCTCACTTATGTTGAAACTGAATGGCGCAAATTAATTTATTTCTGACAAAGGGTAGTAGAGCTGGCAATATTAATGATTTCGTTTGCTTTCAGCATAGTAACCGTATTGCTGATCTGCCTCTCTGTTCCTCCATCCTGCTTATTCATTACTAAAAATAATTTCATTGCAGTAGCTCAGGGTTAGTTTCCTAATGCTCAAGAACTAGCCAAACAAAAATTAAATAGTAAGCACACTCTCAACCAGTGAGGAACCCTTAGAGAGATTCAGTACAATCCCAGCTAATGAAGAACCTTTGAGAGGTTCCTGATCCCAACCAATCAAGAACCTCTGGGAAGGTCCAGCACGATCCCAGCTAATGAAGAACTTTTGAGAGGTTCCTGATCCCAACCAATCAAGAACCTTTGGGAAGGTCCAGCAAGGTCCTAGCTAATGAAGAATCTTTGAGAGGTTCCTGATTCCAACCAATCAGGAATCCTTGGGAAGGTCCAGTATGATCCCAGCTAATGAAGAACTGTTGAGAGGTTCCTGATCCCAACCAATCAGGAATCCTTGGGAAGGTCCAGCACAATCCCAGCTAATGAAGAACTTTTGAGAGGTTCCTGATCCCAACCAATCAAGAACCTTTGGGAAGGTCCAGCAAGGTTCTAGCTAATGAAGAATCTTTGAGAGGTTCCTGATCCCAACCAATCAAGAACCTCTGGGAAGATCCAGCACAATCCCAGCTAATGAAGAACTGTTGAGAGGTTCCTGATCCCAACCAATCAGGAATCCTTGGGAAGGTCCAGCACAATCCCAGCTAATGAAGAACTTTTGAGAGGTTCCTGATCCCAACCAATCAAGAACCTTTGGGAAGGTCCAGCAAGGTCCTAGCTAATGAAGAATCTTTGAGAGGTTCCTGATCCCAACCAATCAGGAATCCTTGGGAAGGTCCAGTACGATCCCAGCTAATGAAGAACTTTTGAGAGGTTCCTGATCCCAACCAATGAAGAACCTTTGGCAGGTTCAGCACGATCCCAACCAATCAAGAACCTTTGGGAAGATCCAGCAAGGTCCTAGCTAATGAAGAATCTTTGAGAGGTTCCTGATCCCAACCAATCAGGAATCCTTGGGAAGGTCCAGTACGATCCCAGCTAATGAAGAACTTTTGAGAGGTTCCTGACCCCAACCAATCAAAAACCTTTGGGAAGGTCCAGCACGATCCCAGCTAATGAAGTATCTTTGAGAGGTTCCTGATCTCAACCAATCAGGAATCTTCGGAAGGTCCAGCACGATCCCAGCTAATGAAGAACTTTTGAGAGGTTCCTGATCCCAACCAATCAAGAACCTTTGGGAAGGTCCAGCAAGGTCCTAGCTAATGAAGAATCTTTGAGAGGTTCCTGATCCCAACCAATCAGGAATCCTTGGGAAGGTCCAGTACGATCCCAGCTAATGAAGAACTTTTGAGAGGTTCCTGATCCCAACCAATCAAGAACTTCTGGGAAGATCCAGCACAATCCCAGCTAATGAAGAACTTTTGAGAGGTTCCTGATCCCAACCAATCAAGAACCTTTGGGAAGGTCCAGCAAGGTCCTAGCTAATGAAGAATCTTTGAGAGGTTCCTGATCCCAACCAATCAGGAATCCTTGGGAAGGTCCAGCACGATCCCAGCTAATGAAGAATCTTTGAGAGGTTCCTGATCCCAACCAATCAGGAATCCTTGGGAAGGTCCAGCTTGATCCCAGCTAATGAAGAACCTTTGAGAGGTTCCTGATCCCAACCAATCAAGAACCTCTGGGAAGATCCAGCACAATCCCAGCTAATGAAGAACTTTTGAGAGGTTCCTGATCCCAACCAATCAAGAACCTTTGGGAAGATCCAGCAAGGTCCTAGCTAATGAAGAATCTTTGAGAGGTTCCTGATCCCAACCAATCAGGAATCCTTGGGAAGGTCCAGTACGATCCCAGCTAATGAAGAACTTTTGAGAGGTTCCTGATCCCAACCAATGAAGAACCTTTGGCAGGTTCAGCACGATCCCAACCCATCAGGAACCCTTGGGAAGGTCCAGCACGATCCCAGCTAATGAAGATCCTTGGAGAGGTTCCTGATCCCAACCCATCAGAAACCCTTGGGAAGGTTCAGCATGATCCCAACCAATCAAGAACCCTTCCAAGGCTCTGCAGCCAATCAGGAAGCCTCGGAAGTTTCAGCCTGCTCCTTACCAACCAAAGGCCTAGTTCGTTTCTTTACTTGGATGTCAAAAACCCCAGACCTGCCTCAAGTCTGACCTTCTCCAGCAGAAGATCCCCCCATGAATCTGTTCAAAAAGATCTCCCCCAGTCCCATTCCCTTGCCTCACCTCTCCGTTTCAGACAGTGGTAGAAGAGCCCAGATTCCCTCTGTCCCGTGAAGGTGTTAATTGGCAGATCCTGGGCATCTGAGGCGGCAAACTGCATGTGAGCGCCATTCTCGTACTGGTAGTGGTGGAGGGACTGGTGGCTTCCGTGAGGTGGGCTGAGGTCCGATTTTCCGGAGAGTTGACCGTGCGCGGACACCAACCTCTGTCTCATGATGGTCTTCGAGATCACAGGATACTCTTTGCTGCAAAGGTTAGTAGAAAAGGGATGAAGTTTTCCCTTGGCTGAGAAACAAAACGTTTCGTTCTTCTTCCTCAAGAGAAAAGAACAGTCCAGCTGCCTTTTGAAAAAGCACTTTTGAGGTAACTGTGACCTGGACGACTGAGAATCTCCACAGCGGTTAATTGGATTACAGGTAGACTTCAACGTACGACCATGATTGATCCTCAAATTTTGGTTGCTAAGCAAGACGGTGGTTAAGTGAGTTTTGCCCCCTTTTACAACGTCATCCAGGTCGTGGTTGTCCCAAAGGGGCTTTTTTCAGGAGGCCACTGGACTTTCTGGTTTTTCTTGGAAGACGTTTCGCTTCTCATCCCAGAAGCTTCTTCGGTTCTGACTGGATGGTGGGGAATGGAAGTGTTTCTACTCTAATAATTCTCCTTAAAATCTTAAAGTTAATAACCAAAATTTCTTCTATACCAGTGGTTCTCAACCTTTTTAATGCTGCGACCTCCAACCGATTGTAAGTCGAGGACTACTCAATCGGTCGTAAGTCGAGGACTACTCAACTGGTGCAGCACCATTTGCAGAATGGGACTTTTGGCGGGCTCAGCAGGGCAGAGACATCCTGGACAATTCCTATTGGCTTTTGAAAGCCAATAGAATTAGACTCTATTCAGGAGAGTCTATTCTATTGGCTTTCAAAAGCCAATAGAATAAAAGTGAGTAGCACAGCCAAGGAAAAGGGGGGAAAAATGGCAGACTGCGTTGTTTGGTGACCCCCGTGAAATGGTCGTTCGACCCCAAATGGGGTCCCGACCCACAGGTCGAGAACCACCGTTCTATACTATTATTGCATTATTAACTTGTTGATGTAGATGGTGAGAACTTATGTAGATAAGATGTGTATCTGGAATATTAGACTTTGGGAAGAATGATGATAAAGGAACTGGGGTCATCTAAAGTGTGGAAATGATCATCATTAAACGTTAAATTTAAATATTAACAGAAAACTAAAATTGAGAAAAATGGATTAGGTCATTGATTGTCTAAAGACTGAAAGTTAAAACAACTAAGGCAGTGGTGGCGAACCTATGGCATGCGTGCCAGAGGCGGCACTCAGAGCCCTCTTTGTGGGCACGTGCGCCATGCCCTGGAGATGGCAACTGTCCCTCTTCAACCAGCCGCCTGCTAACTTGCCAAGGTCCCACATGGCTGGATGCATCCCAGCACCTATTCTATTTAGAATAGAATAGAATAGAATAGAATAGAATAGAATAGAATAGAATAGAATAGAATAGAATAGAATAGAATAGAATAGAATAGAATAGAAAATAGAATAGAATAGAATCTTTATTGAGAATAGAATAGAATAGAATAGAATTTTTATTTAGAATAGAATAGAATAGAATAGAATTTTTATTTAGAATAGAATAGAATAGAATAGAATCTTTATTGAGAATAGAATAGAATAGAATAGAATTTTTATTTAGAATAGAATAGAATAGAACCTTTATTGAGAATAGAATAGAATAGAATCTTTACTGAGAATAGAATAGAATAGAATAGAATCTTTATTGAGAATAGAATAGAATAGAATTAGAACAGAACAGAATAGAATAGAAGCTGGGAGGGACCTTGGAGGTCTTCTAGTCCAGCCCCTGCTTGAGCAGGAGAATCTATACTGTTTCAGACAAGTGACTGTCCAGTTTCTTCTTAAAAATCTCCAGTGATAGAGTGTCCACGATTTCTGGGGGCAAGCTGTTCCACTGATTAATTGTCCTCACTGTTAGGAACATTCTCCTTAATTCCAGGTTACTTCTTTCCTGATCAGTTTCCAACCATTGTTTCTTGTCCTGCCCTCTGGTGCTTTGGAGAATAGTTTGACACCTTCTTCTTTCTGGCAGCCCCTCAGATATTGGAATATTGCTATCCTGTCACCCGTTTCTTCTTTTCTTTAGACTAGTAAATTGAGGACTATCTGTAAATCTCATGTTAAAATATGCTGGGCCTTTTTGTTATTTTATTTTTTTATATAAAGGAAACTTAATTCATGGAGTCAAAGGAAAAAAAAGTGGATGCATTAATTTTGGCAGACTTTGCATTTGAGAAAAGCCAACATCTGGAATGTGCAGGGGCCGATGGTGTCAGGCAGTGGCCGCCCGGCCCCTGCCTCGCCTTGCCCTGTGACAATAGCACCCCCGCCCTGCCTCACGTTGCCTTGCCTCTCCCTGCAGGACGAGCCTCCTGCCCACTGCCCCACCTGCCAGAGACCCCCTGGACCTCCCCCAACCCTGCCCAGCCTCCACAGGTGTCCCTCCCACGAGCAACATTGAGGTGATTACGCCTACCTTGGCCACACCCACCCAATCTGCCATGACCACCACAGCCACGCCCACCCAGGGGCCATGCCCACCTGACACCGGGCGATAAATAAGTGGGTGTTGGGTTGCAGTTTGGGCACTCGGTCTCTAAAAGGTTCGCCATCACTGAACTAAGGTACATATTAACTAAAAATGATTGATAAATGTTAGAAAGTTACTTTCTGTCTGATGGACAGAACAAGAATTGTATTCGTTAAGATACGAAACAGTAGATATTAAGGGCGAAAGAGAAGGAATGGGGATTGTAACAGTTTGAGATCTGTACCAGTGATATTTATGTGTAACAGAATTATTGTACCCAGCCACCACGTTGCTTTCAAATAGTTAAAGGTAATATTAGAAAATCAATAAAAATGTACAAAAAAAGAAGAGAGAAAATATTTATACTCTTTGCAGATAGCTCCAAATGGCCTCAACGACTCTCTGAAAGAGTGCAAATGACCGGCTGTCTGCAAGGAGTATAAATACTTCCATTCCCCACCATCCAGTCAGAGCTGAAGAAGCTTCTGGGAGGAGAAGCGAAATGTCTTCAAAGGAAAAACAAGGAAGTCCAGTTACCTCTTGGAAAAGCACCTTTGGGACTCCTTTTACAACCTTTCATGCCACAGTTCATTCAGACGCTCGGCAACGGACTCATATTTACGACGGTTGCAGTGTCCCAAGGTCACGTGATCCTGTTTTGTGACCTTCTGACCAGCAAAGTCAATGGGGGAAAGCCACATTCATTTAACAAGCGTGCTCTAATGAATACTTGTATAAGGTTTCCTGCTCGAATAGGGGGTTGGACTAGAAGACCTCTAAGGTCCCTTCCAACTGTATTACTCTGTGTTCTACGTTCTAGCTGTGGAAATTCGAGAAATATTTGATGCAATGGACTCATTACATTGTTTGGTGCAAAAGCCTCTGACCTACAAACTGTATTTTCCCAAAAATTAGACCGGGTCTTGTATTAATTTTTGCTCGAAAAGACGCATTAGGGTTTATTTTCCAGTTAGGTCTTATATGGTTGTAAGTCAAGGACTACTTTATAGGGGACAGTGGTGAAATAAATAGATTCTTATTTGGGAATCTGTAACTTTGTAGTTACTTTCAAAATTTACTAGATGTAGCAGTAGAATACCACGTGGTATGTGCAAAGAACTGACTGGGAAAGCAGAATAGAATAGAATAGAATAGAATAGAATAGAATAGAATAGAATAGAATAGAATAGAATAGAATCTTTATTAAGAATAGAACAGAATAGAACAGAGTAGAATAGAATAGAACCTTTATTGAGAATAGAATAGAACAGAACAGAATCTTTATTGAGAATAGAATAGAATAGAATAGAATAGAATAGAATAGAATAGAATAGAATAGAATAGAATAGAATAGAATAGAATAGCAGAGTTGGAAGGGACCTTGGAGGTCTTCTAGTCCACCCCCCTGCTCGGGCAGGAAACCCTATACCATTTCAGACAAATGGCTGTCCAGTCTCTTCTTAAAAGCTTCCAGTGTTGGAGCATTCACAGCTTCTGGAGGCAGGTTGTTCCACTGGTCAATTGTTCTAACTATCAGGAATTTCTTCTTAGTTCTAGGTTGCTTCTCTCCTTGATTAAATCCTCTCTCCTACTGTCATCTCCTACCACAGGGGTCCCCAACCCCCGGGCCACAGCCAATTCACAACCGGACCACGGGCCACCGCACACATGTGCACGCGCAGCTCAACTCGTGCAAGCGATGGGCCGCTGTTTATGCGCGTGTGCACGCAGCTCCGCTTGCAGTAGAGCTGCCTGTGCAGGCACATGCGCGTCGGCCTGCCGCTCACGCAAGTCGAGCTGCACACCTGGCTATCGCTCATGCAGCCCAATTCCCCTCTTCCCCCCCCCCGCCGGGCTGCCAAACTGCAAAAGTTGGGGACCACTGTCCTGTAGCCTATATCCCTGGTATCTTATGTTGTCCATTTGCACCCTCAGCTTTCTTTGCAAAGCATCTGTGGCCTCAGTCCTTCCCAAGGGCCAAATGCTTTACAGTGTGCAAAGTTCTGCAGTATGCAACATGCTGCTTGGACGAAGGCCCATATGGACTTGGCAGAAGTGGACTATGAATCAATGCCATGTGCAATACAGATGGGAAACAGATTCAGGGTGAGGTGTTCTGCCTGGGGCCACCCAAATTTCAAGAACTGAGCTGTGCTTTAGACAGTAAATCTCCCAGGTTGAGAGAAGTCAGAGGCCTCTGGGCCGAACAGCGGCAGCCAAAAAAGCCAAGGCAATCCTAAGTTGCATTAACAGAGAGATTCAATCAAGATCATGGGAGGTACTACTATCACTCTATAAAGCCTTAGTAAGATCACACCTAGAATACCACACTTGGAATATGGCATCCAGTTTGGGCGCCACAATATCAAAAAGATGTTGAGACTCTAGAAAAAGTGCAGAGAAGAGCAACAAAGGTGATTAGGGGACTGGAGGCTAAAATATATAAAGAACAGTTGCTGGAATTGGGTCTGTCTAGTTTAATGAAGAGAAGGACGAGGGGGGACATGATAGCAGCATTCCAGTATCTGAGGGGCTGCCCCAAAGAAGAGGGAGTCAAGCTCTTCTCCAAAGCACCTGAAGGCAGGACAAGAAGCAACGGATGGAAACTAATCAAAGAGAGAAGCAACCTAGAACTAAGGAGAAATTTCCTGACAGTGAGAACAATTAACCAGTGGAACAACCTGTCTCCAGAAGCGGTGAATGCTCCAACACTGAAAGTTTTTAAGAAGAGTCTGGACAGCCATTTATCTGGAATGGTATAGGGTTTCCTGCCTCAGCAGGGGGTTGGACTAGATGACCTCCAATGTCCCTTCCAACTTTATTGTTGTTGTTGTTGTTGTTGTTGCTGCTGCTGCTGTTCTTATTGTTATTATTATACTGCAACCAGTTTTGGTCACCACACTATTAAAAATGTTGAGATTCTAGAAAGAGTGCAAAGAAGAGCAACAAAGATGATCAGGGGACTGGAGGCCAAAACATACGAAGAACGGTTGCTGGAATTGGGAATGTCTAGTAATAGTAATAGTAGTAAAGTTGGAAGGGATCTTGGAGGTCATCTAGTCCAACCCCCTGCTCAGGCAGGAAACCCTACACCATTTCGGACAAATGGCTGTCCACTCTCTTCTTAAAAACTTCCAGTGTTGGAGCATTTACTGCTTCTGGAGGCAGGCTGTTCCACTGATTAATTGTTCTCACTGTCAGGAAGTTTCTCCTTAGTTCTAGGTTGCTTCTCTCCTTGATTAGTTTCCACCCGTTGCTTCTTGTCATGCCTTCAGGTGCTTTGGAAAATAGCTTAATTCCCTCTTCTTTATGGCAGCCCCTGAGATATTGGAATACTGCTATCATGTCCCCCCTTGTCCTTCTCTTTGTTAAACTAGACATACCCAATTCTAGCAAACGTTCCTTATATGTTTTAGCCTCCAGTCCCCTAATCATCTTTGTTGCTCTTCTCTGTACTCTTTCTAGAGTCTCAACATCTTTTTTACATCGTGGTGACCAAAACTGGATGCAGTATTCCAAGTGTGGCCTTACCAAGGCATTGAAGAGTGGTATTAATACTTCACGTGATCTTGATTCTATCCCTCTGTTAATGCAGCCTAGCACCGTGTTGGCCTTTTTGGTAGCTGCAGCACACTGCTGGCTCATATTTAGGTGATTGTCTACTAGGACTCCGAGGTCCCTCTCACAGTTACTACTATTGAGCATGGTGCCACCTATGCTGTACTTGTGCATTTGGTTTTTCTTGCCTAAATGAAGAACCTTGCTTTTTTCAAAATTTCCCTTTTATCCCACCTTTGTAATCTTGCCACGCGGAGATCGGTGTCGTCGCTCCCTCGAAAGCCTTTGGCAAACGGGTTATTCTCTATCTTCAGCTGGGTGATCTGTCGAGGGAAAGAAGAAAAAGTTACATCCAGTTTGACACAACTCAGGATTCTTAAGCTTTGGCACTTTAAGAACAGGAAATGTCAAACTTGATCAGGATGTGGAGCCTGTTATAGGTCGTCCTCGGCTTACAACTGCAATTCAGTCCAAAATTTCAGTTGCTAAATGAGGCAGTTGGTATAAATGGCTTTTGCCCCATTTTTACGAGCTTTTTGCCACAGCAGTTAAGCGAATCGCTGCAGTTGTTAAATGAATCATGCGGTCATTAAGCAAGTCAAGCTCCCCCCACTGACTTTGCTTGTGGGAAGCCGGCTGGGAAGGTTGCAAAGGGTGATCACATGACCCAGAGACACTGCCAGGTACCTGAATTTGGATCATGTGACCGTCGAGGTGCTACGACAGTCGTAAGTGTGAAAATTGGCCATACATCACTTTCTTCAGTGTTGTTGTTTCCACCTTTGGCATGAATCTGGTTGACTTTAAGCCAGTCACCAGGAGACAGTGAGTTCTAGTTCCATCTTAAGCATGAAAGCCAATTGGGTGACTTTAAGCCAATCAGCAGATGGTGAGTTCTAGTTCCATCTTAAGCGGGAAAGCCAGCTGGGTGACTTTAAGCCAATCTCCAGGAGACTGTGAGTTCTAGTTCCATCTTAGACATGAAAGCCAACTGGGTGAGTTTAAGCCAATCACCAGGAGACAGTGAATTCTAGTTCCATCTTAAGTATGAAAGCCAATTGGGTGACTTTAAGCCAATCAGCAGATGGTGAGTTCTAGTTCCATCTTAAGCGTGAAAGCCAACTGGGTGACTTTAAGCCAGTGGTTCTCAACCTTTCTAATACCGTGACCCCATAATACAGTTCCCCATGTTGTGGTGACCCCCAAGTGGGTGTGTGGCCATCAATAAGAGGGAGTAGGACAGCTAGGGAAAAGGGAAAAAAATGGCGGACAGCGTGGTTTGGCGACCCCCGTGAAATGGTCATTCGACCCCAAATGGGGTCCCGACCCACAGGTTGAGAACCACTGCTTTAAGCCAATCACCAGGAGACTGTGAGTTCTAGTTCCATCTTAGGCATGAAAGCCCACTGGGTGCCTTAAAGCCAATCACCAGGAGACAGTGAGTTCTAGTTCCATCTTAAGCATGAAAGCCAACTGGGTGACTTTAAGCCAATCACCAGGAGACTGTGAGTTCTAGTTCCATCTTAAGCATGAAAGCCAACTGGGTGACTTTAAGCCAATCACCAGGAGACTGTGAGTTCTAGTTCCATCTTAAGCATAAAAGCCAACTGGGTAACCTTAAGCCAATCACCAGGAGACGGTGAGTTCTGGTTCTTTCTTAAGCATGAAAGCCCACTGGGTGACTTTAAGTCAGACATGTCAAACCCGTGACATCGTGCAACGTATCAGGACAGTTTTGCCATTGCCGGCAATGGGGTGGGCGCGGCTTTCGCATGATGCGTCCGGCCCGCGGGCTGGCAGTTTGACACCCCTGCTTTAAGCCAATCACCAGGAGATGGTGAGTTGTAGTTCCATCTTAGGCATGACAGCCTGCTTGATGACTTTGGTCCAGTCACACTCTCAGTCTAACCTAGGGGTAGGCAACTTTGGCTCTTTTATGACTCGTGGACTTCAACTCCCAGAATTCCTGAGCCAACTATGCTCAGGAATTGTGGGAGTTGAAGTCCATGAGTCATAAAAGAGCCAAGGTTGCCTACCCCTGGCCTAACCCAACTTATAGGGTTGTTGTTGTGAGTAAAATACGAGAAAGGAGTTTTACGTTTGCTGCTTTGAATTGCTTATAAAGCAATTATTATTGCTTATTATTATTGCTTATGAAGCAATTATTATTGCTTAAAAAGTAATAAACAAAATATCCCCTTCTCACACCACTCTTGGGGACCGGGAAGGCCTCCCCTCCCGAATTTACTTGACCCAGCATCCCACCAAGATTGCGCTGATGAAATTTGGCAGACAACGAATGTTGACAGCCCAATTTGGGGCTTTAGAAATAGATAATAGGAATCTTACAGCTCCATCTGTTTTGCTTTACTTCCCTCTGCCTGACTCCCCAAAATGGAAAAAAGAAACAGCCAAAAAGTTCAGCCTTTGCTATAACCGCCACACAGCTGGTCCATTGCCTGTGGTCTTGGCAGGCCAAAAGAATCCTAGAATCATAGGGCTTGAAGGGACCTTGAGGTCTTCTAGTCCAGCCCCCCCCCCATCCAAGGAGGAACCCTATACTATTCCAGACAAATAGCTGCCCAACCTTGCTTGAAATCCTCCAAGAATGGCCTGTTGGAAGTCAGCCCCCCAGAGAAAGAAATATTAAAAGGGCAGAATATTATATTTCCTCAAAGGCTATTTAACGTGTCTCACTGAGCTAATCCTGTCATGCTCAAAGAAACTGCACTCAGGGCTGATTCACAACGAGAAAGGGAGCAAACAGTCTGCCCATTGTTTGTAAGACCGAGTGCACGACAACATTCCAAGAATCACGTGAGCCCGGACGCTGCCACCATTGTGAATAACATGCCAGTGGCGCCCACATTTTGATCACATGACCATGGGGATGCTGCAGTGGTTGTACATGTGAGTACTGATTGGATATCACTTTTTTTCCCACGCTGTTGTAACTTTGAATGGTCGCTAAACAAATGCTTGTAAGTCGAGGACTTCCGCTATCAAAATAATCATAATGACAGGGATCTCTGGTGATTCTCCGTCCTCCAGGTCACGTTTGTCCCAAAGGTGCTTTTTCAAAAGGCAACTGAACTTCCTTTATTTTTCTTTGAAGACATTTCGCTTCTCATCTAAGAAGCTTCTTCGGTTCTTCTTCATTTCCCTTCTCCACCATTCACTCAGAACCGAAGGAGCTTCTTGGATGAGATGCAAAACATCCTCAAGGCAAAACAAACGAAGTCCAGTTGCCTCTTGAAAAAGCATCTTTGGGACACACAGTGATAGGAAGAGGCCCTAAATTATATATTTAATTGCTATCTATCAAAACGATAAGAATTGTATTAACTCAAGGTTTGCAAAAGAAGATATTTTGGGAAAAGAGGAAATCAACTAATACTACTACGTGGATTATGGATTATAGAAACCAATTGTTAGTGATTGTTTTACAAAGGTAACCCAGACAACACACTGTTCACCAATTATTAAGTGATTTATGTTTTTTTAAAAAATCAATGAAATATGTTACAAAAAAAAATAAAATAAAATGAACGGAGATTACATTTGTAACCTCGCCTGTTCCTTCGATCAACAGAAGGTGGCAGTCTTGAATCAACCTTGTCTGATCTCCAATGCTAAGGAGGATGGGAGGATAGGAGACCACTTGGAAATCCCACAGCGGGAGCTTGACCATCCCCTGCAGATGTTCCTCAAGCAATGCCTCAAAAACTATCTTCTTACTGGAGATGAGGGCTTCCCACTCTTAATAAATCTCTGCAGACCACAAAAGATCATTGCTCTCCCTGTAAACCAGCATGGAGCCGAACTTATCTTAACTTGGTTTTGTTTTATTTTTTTTTGATGATATTCACAAGAAGCGCTTCCCAGCTGCAGCTGGCAGAATTTTCTGGCTGGGAAGCTCTTTTTCCATCTCCCTCTTCCGGGCTTCTCGCTACAAGAGATTTACAACCAAGTTCCCTTTTCCCCTCCATTGCTTAGTGTTACGCACAACCCGGAGTCCTTCTGCTCTTATTCTTGGTGGGATAGTTATTTATTTTACTCCTCTTGCTTACCCTCTCAGCCCTTGACACGATAGGGAGAACTTTAATAGACCCACAGTGAGTCTTAAAACGTATCGTACTAAGCTACTGGGAAAAGTAGTTTTTTTAAAAAAAATCACGAAAAAGGGGCAAGCAAAATAAAGTTTTTCCTCATCCCTCTGAATGCCATCCAGAACACACTACAGGTAACACTTTAAGATGAGTGGACTTTAACTCCCAAAAATCCCCAACTAGCATCCTTGTGTGGATTCAGGAACACCAGAGTTCTCCATTTTTGCCACAAGGAAGCTACGATCCAATACTTAAAACCAACATTCCAAGTTAAGGCAGCATCTCAGTTTTGACGTGGAATTTTGTGCACCTTGGCTTAATCTGAGGCAGCCGAGTGCTCGATAGTAAAAATAAACTGCTTTCTTTTTTCGGAAAGAGAAAATAAACCCTGTCCAAAAAAGAATAATCAAAGTCCAAGAAAGCAGAGGCCCGAATTGGCCTACTCTGGTCATAGACACAATGGGGATTCTGGACCACTTCCTGATGTGCTCTTATATTACTTCACACTTCCCATTCACAGGAAGTTCACTAGATCGGGCTTCTCCCTCCCCCCCCCCCAGGGTGGTCCTCAACCCAGGTGCTGATGAACCTCGAGCAAAAATAAATAAATAAAAATCCTGTCACACTGTGTTAAGGCCTGTGGTGGCGCAGTGGTTAGAGTGCAGTATTGCAGGCTAATTCTGCCAACGCCAGCAGTTCGATCTTGACCGGCTCAAGGTTGACTCAGCCTTCCCTCCTTCCGAGGTCAGTAAAATAAGGACCCAGATTGTTGGGGGCCATAGGCTGACTTTCTAAGCCGCTTAGAGAGGGCTGTAAAGCTCTGTGAAGTGGTATATAAGTCTAAGTGCTATTGCTATTGCTTCCTTCCTTTCCTTCTTTCCCTCCCTTTTCTCCTTCCCTTCCTCCTTCCTTTTCTCCCTCCCTTTTCTACTTCCTTCCTTCCTTCCTTCCTTCCTTCCTTCCTTCCTTCCTTCCTTCCTTCCTTCCTTCCTTCTCATGGTGGCGCAGTGGTTAGAATGTGGTATTGCAAGCTAATTCTGCCAACTGCCAGCAGTTCGATCCTGACTGGCTCAAGATTGACTCAGCCTTCCATTCTTCTGAGATGGTAAAATGAGGATCCAGATTGTTGGGGGTCATAGGCTGACTCTCTAAGCCGCTTAGAGAGGGCTGTAAAGCACTGTGAAGCGGTATATAAGTCTAAGTGCTATTGCTATTGCTTCCTTCCTTCCTTTCCTTCTTTCAATCCCTTTTCTCCTTCCCTCCCTCCTTCCTTCCTCCCTCCCTCCCTCCCTCCCTCCCTTCCTTCCTTCCTTCTCATGGTGGTGCAGTGGTTAGAATGTGGTATTGCAGGCTGACTCTGCCCACTGCCAGCAGTTCGATCCTGACCGGCTCAAGGCGGACTCAGCCTTCCATTCTTCCGAGGTCAGTAAAATGAGGACCCAGATTGTTGGGGAACCAACTCTGTAAACTGCTTAGAGAGGGCTGTAAAGCACTGTGAAGCGGTATATAAGTCTAAGTCAGTGGTTCTCAACCTTTTTAATGCCGCGACCCCCAACCGGTCATAAGTCGGGGACTACTCAACCAGTCGTAAGTCGAGGACTACTCAACTGATGCAGCACCGTTTGCAGACTGGGACTTTTGGCGGGCTCAGCAGGGCAGAGACAGCCTGGACAATTCCTATTGGCTTTTGAAAGCCAATAGAATTAGACTCTATTCAAGAGAGTCTATTCTATTGGCTTTCAAAAGCCAATAGAATAAAAGGGAGTAGCACAGCTGAGGGGAAAAAAATGGCGGACTGCGTTGTTTGGCGACCCCCGTGAAATGGCCGTTCGACCCCAAATGGGGTCCCGACCCACAGGTTGAGAACCACTGGTCTAAGTGCTATTGCTATGCTATTTAACATGTCTCACTGAGCTAATCCTGTCATGCTCAAAGAAAGTGCACTCAGGGTTGATTTGCAACGAGAAAGGGAGCAACAGTCTGCCCATTATTTGTATGACAACATTCCAAAAATCACGTGACCCCGGACGCTGCCACCGTTGTGAATAACATCCCAGTGGCGCCCACATTTCAATCACATGACCATGGGGATGCTGCAATGGTTGTACGTGTGGGTACTGATTGGATATCACTTTTTTCCCACGCTGTTGTGACTCTGAATGCTCGCTAAACAAATGCTTGTAAATCGAGGACTTCCGCTATCAAAATAATCATAATGATAGGAGTCTCTGGTGATTCTCCGTCCTCCAGGTCACGTTTGTCCGAAAGATGCTTTTTCAAAAAGCAACTGAACTTTCTTTGTTTTTCTTTGAAGAGATTTCGCTTCTCATCTAAGAAGCTTCTTCGGTTTATTTTGCATATGAGTAGATTTTAGATAATTATTAATAGTTTTAATTATATTATTATTTTCGTTTTTGATTTGTTAATATTTGCTTTGAAAAGGAGTTAAAAGTGTGTTATGGTTTTGATTGATAGTATAGTTGGTTAATGTTAGTTAGATTATGCTTGTTTATTTGTTACCCTGTAATCAGCTCTGGGAAGTGGGGGAGGGGTGGGATTGGGTGGGAGGGGTTTATATTGTAATTTGTAAAACTTTTAATAAAAAAAAAAAAGAAGCTTCTTTGGTTCTTCTTCAGTTCCCTTCTCCACCATTCAGTCAGAACCGAAGAAGCTTCTCGGATGAGAAGCAAAACGTCCTCAAGGCAAAACAATTGCCTCTTGAAAAAGCACCTTTGGGACACACAGCGATAGGAAGAGACCCATCTCTTTTATCTCATGTTTATCCAGGTTTTTGTCTCTCTCTCTCTCTGCGCAATTAGGCACCAAATGAACTTTTTTTTTTTTTTTT
The DNA here is from genome assembly GCF_016545835.1 of Crotalus tigris. Taxonomy (NCBI): domain Eukaryota; kingdom Metazoa; phylum Chordata; class Lepidosauria; order Squamata; family Viperidae; genus Crotalus; species Crotalus tigris. Next base: position 718,196 of record NW_024100134.1, on the reverse strand, counting down.
TTTTTGCTTTATTCCTATAAAGATGGAAGCCAATAAGCCTGGAACAATCTGTTCCTGGAGTGCCGGGAGAGCAGCTTTGAAGCCAGGGCGCTAAGAAAGCCACGTCTCAACCTCATTTAATGTAGAAATATTACCCCCTCCTTAAGACTGACGTTTTAAGAGGGTCCTCAGGCTGATCCCTTTCCTTAAAGGTCCTCAAAATGCAGGCGGCTTCTGGACAGCTTCACTTTGCAACTGACAATCCCGCCCCAGGTGAAACAAGTTATAGGGGCTCCGGGTTCCTCCTAGCTGCTGCCTTGATCAAGCTTTTTTTTTTTTTTTTTGGCCTGTTTTCTGCTAAAGCAGGATCATTCCCACCCCCACCCCCACCCCAGACCTTTTTTCCTTCTCCCCACTTCGGTATCCGGCCTGGCTTTTCCTAAAATGACACGAACCCTGTCAATTTTTTTAAAGCCAGTGCTTTGGATTTTGATCAGGAAGCAAGCCGCCGGAGGGGAGGCAAAAATAAAATAAAATTCGCAGGGCCAGTTCCTTCCATAAATTTAATGGCTCTTTAAGCTTGCAATCCTCTTTTTTTCCAGGACTTTGGAGGCATCTGGAGGTCTCCTTTTAGAGCCCGGGTGTGCCCCCCCTCCCCGTAAAAAGGAAACCAGGCCTGGATTTACCAGGGTCAGACCGATTTGCGGAAGATTCTGGAAGACTTTCTGACTCTCGGCTGATGGACGGTAGCAAATAAATAACGATCAGCTGACAAATTGGGGGGGGGAAACCCCTCAGGAACAGATTTTTCCTCTGTGAAAAGATTTCAGGCTTAAGTTGGGGATGGAAAAACACAGCCCCCCCCTCCTTCTTCATTGTCCTTGGCTCCAGTTGGGTGCCTCATGAAGTATAGCAAGAATTAGACTACAATTAGACTACAATTGAGCCTAAGCGAGACAGTTGTTAAGTGAGTTTTGCCCCATTTTATGACCCTTTTTGCCACGGTTGTTAAGTGAATCACTGCAGTTGTTAAGTGAGTCACACGGCTGTGAAGTGAATCTGGGTTCCCCAACTGACTTTCCTTGTCAGAAAGGCCGCAAAGGGGGAATCACAAGACCGCAGGACACTGCAACTGTCATAAGTACATGCCAGTTGCCAAGCATTTGAATTTTGATCATGTGACCATGGGGATGCGGCAATGGACGTAAGTGTGAAAACCGGTCATAAGTCCCTTTTTAAAGTGCGGTTGTAACTTTGAACAGTCACTAAATGAATGGTTGTAAGTCAAGGACTACCTATAAGAAAAACAAAGGAATTCTGTTTTTTTGGGTGGATCGTGCAGGGTGAAAGTGAAGGAAAGCCGCCTCAGGCCCAGCTCTGGAATCTGACAGGAGAAACATTTTCAAAATTTTCTTTCTCACTCCGAATTTGCTGAGTCCTGACCGACTCAGGGTCGACTCAGCCTTCCATCCTTCCAAGATCGGTAAAATGAGGACCCAGATTATTAGGGGCAAGATACTGATTCTGTAAACTGCTTAGAGAGGGCTGTGAAGCAGTGTGAAGCGGTATATAAGTCTAAGCCAGTGGTTCTCAACCTTTCTAATGCCGCGACCCCATAATACAGTTCCCCATGTTGTGGTGACCCCCAACCACTTATACATCACCGGGTGCCAGGGGCGTGGCCAAAGAAAAGGGGGAAAAAATGGCGGACAGCCTTGTTTGGCGACCCCCGTGAAATGGTCGTTCGACCCCAAATGGGGTCCCGACCCACAGGTTGAGAACCACTGGTCTAAGCGCTATTGCTATTGCTATCCCAGGTCTGTCTTCATGCTAACTTTCCACAATATTTCAAGAAAGCAGCCACAGGATCCGGGAGAGAGCAACAAAGTCAAAGCTTGGACTGCATAGTTCTGGCTTCCATCTTGAGGGTTTTGACGCAAGCAAAAGAGGGTGGGGCTTCAATCATCTGGAGAGGGTGGGGCTTCAATCATTTAAGAAGGCAGGGCTTCAATCATCTGGAGAGTGGGGCTTCAATCATCTGAAGAAGGTGGGGCTTCAATCATCTAGAGAAGGTGGGGCTTCAATCATCTAGAGAAGGTGGGGCTTCAATCATCTAGAGAGGGTGGGGCTTCAATCATCTAGAGAAGGTGGGGCTTTAATCATCTGAAAAGGGTGGTGCTTCAAACACCTGGAGAGGGTGGGGCTTCAGTCACCTGGAGAGGATAGGGCTTCAAACACTGGAGAGGGTGGGGCTTCAATCATTTAGAGAAGGTGGGGCTTCAATCATCTAGAGAGGGTGGGGCTTCAATCATCTAGAGAAGGTGGGGCTTCAATCATCTGGAGAGGGTGGGGCTTCAAACACCTGGAGAGGGTGGGGCTTCAGTCACCCGGAGAGGGTAGGGCTTCAATCATCTAGAGAGGATGGGGCTTCAAACACCTGGAGAAGGTGGGGTTTCAATCATCTAAAGAAGGCGGGGCTCCAATCTTTTGCTGGTGTCAAAAACTCAAGATGGCAGCTACAATGATGTGGTCCAGGTTCTGCAGCTCTGAAGTGTGGGACTTGAACCCCATGTTCTAACTGCCATTTTGACTTTTTTGATAATTGAAAGATAACTATGGGCAAGGCAATGGACAAATCTTTTCTAATGGCTTCCATTCTAATTCCACTTCTCCCCCCCCCCACTTCCTTGTCCCTTACAAAAGGCTCCACCTTTTCTTCATGTTCAAATTGCAAGAAATTTTATATATTTATTTATTAAAGAAATGTATATGGCTGTCCAACTCACAGATAAGTGACTCTAGGCATATTACATTAAAAATCCACAACATGGCTGGCTAGGAAATTCTGGGAGCTGAAGTCCCCCCACCAAGATTAAGGAACACTATTCTAGGCAGTGCACAACATTAAAAACAATAATAACAGGTCTTGAATAGAACAATTTCTGGAGAACGTTCCTCAATCCAGAGAATCCTAGAATTATTCAGTAGTTAATTTTTAATTTTTTGAGAGCAGGTTTGATTTCTCAGCATTTTGGAGGAAATGAAACTTAACAGAATTAGACTGGATTAATAATTGGTCGGGGACGCTGAAGAGAAAATCCCAATACTGTAGCCTAGCCTGAAATGAATATTACAACAATGAAGGGCAACTATTTCCTCCAGGTTGTTGCCAAAAAATTATTTAGATTTTTCCATTAAATCAGCAGGCGTTGAACTGAATTTCAAGTAGAAATTTAATTTGGGGTTTATTTAAACTCCACTCTTGAGAGAGAACAAAAAAAAAATTTGCTTTCATTTAATTTTGGCCCAATACTGTCCTATTAAAAATTCAATGTTTAAATATGGTCAGAAGAAACAGGGGAAAAAATTATACTGTACTGCCTACAATTAATTTCTGGACTGTGCACAGCCTGCACATGTGGAAATGACCAAGACAGTTGTGGAAAAGAAAACTTCATATTTTTGAGAGTGATAATTCACAATTCACATGAGCTTGCTGGGATGAAGATGAATTGACTCTTTCAGATTTAAAGACATTCTAAAAAAACCTTACCTTGTTGATGTTTAATTTGCATCCTACATCGAATTCACAAAGCAAAAAAAGGGGGGTGGGGTTTGAGGTGAGCTACAAACCTACCTTATGATTTTGGTAGGATGTCACCGATATAAAGGAGGTTTCTGGAAAGACGTGAGTGCAAAAAGCTGTGTTCTTTGAGCCAAATGCGTTGTTTTCATCCGCTTTCACTATGTGCAACCTGGGCTGGTATTTGTGCATGGAATTAAGAATAATCTGGAGGAGGAAAAGAAGACGAGAAAAAAGAGAATTATCAATAAAAGCCTGTTCTGCTAAAAGAAATCATTGGAGCAGAGCAAAACTTAAAAACAATTGAGTTGTTGTTGTTAGTTGCGAAGTTGTGTCCGACCATCGTGGCCCCATGGACAACGTTCCTCCAGGCCTTCCTGTCCTCTACCATCTTCTGGAATCCATTTAAGCTCACTCCTAATGCTTCAGTGACTCCATCCAGCCACCTCATTCTCTGTCGTCCCCTTCTTCTCTTGCCCTCAATCTTTCCCAGCATTAGGCCCTTCTCCAGTGAGTCCTTCCTTCTCATTAGGTGGCCAAAGTACTTGAGTTTCAACTTTAGGATCTGGCCTTCTAAAGAGCAGTCAGGGTTGATCTCCTCCAGAACTGACCGGTTGGATCACCTTGAAGTCCAGGGGACTCGCAGGAGTCTTCTCCAGTACCAGAGTCCAAAGGCCTCCATTCTTTGGCGCTCAGTCTTTCTTATGGTCCAACTTTTACAGCCATACATTGCAACTGGGAAAACCATGGCCTTGATTGTACATACTTTTGTTGGCAGGGTGACATCTCTGCTTTTTAGTATGCTGTCTAGATTTGCCATAGCTTTCCTCCCCAGGAGCAAGCGTCTTTTAATTTCTTGGCTGCAGTCCCCATCTGTGGTGATCTTGGAGCCCAGGAAGATAAAATCTGTCACTACCTCCATTTCTTCCCCATCTATTTGCCAGGAACTGAGAGGGACGGATGCCATGATCTTGGTTGCATTTTATTTCAAAGAGGAAGGCAATTGTGTTGCTCTGGGATTGGTGCAACTGTGAAATCCAGTTGAGTCTAGAGGTAAAGGCACCAGGTTAGAAACCAGGAGGCAGTGAGTTCTAGTCCTGCCTTAGGAATGGAAGCCAACTGGGTGACTTTGGACCAATCACCAGGAGATGGTGAGTTCTAGTCCCACCTTGGATATGAAAGCTGGCTGGGTGACTTTGGGCCAATCACCAGGAGGGGTGAGTTCTAGTCCCACCTTAGGTATGAAAGTGTCTAAGTTTGAAAAACACTGCTGAAATTGATTCTATCCACTTCGTTGCGGGTTGTCCTCTTCTCGTCCTTTCCATCCTACCCAATGTTAGAGTCTTCTCCAGGAAGTTACTGTAGCTCTTCAAAGTAGTAGTAATAAAGTTGGAAGGGACCTTGGAGGTCATCTAGTCCAACCCCCTGCTCAGGCAGGAAACCCTACACCATTTCGGACAAATGGCTGTCCAGTCTCTTCTTAAAAACTTCCAGTGTTGGAGCCTTTACTGCTTCTGGAGGCAAGCTGTTCCACTGATTAATTGTTCTCACTGTCAGGAAGTTTCTCCTTAGTTCTAGGTTGCTTCTCTCCTTGATTAGTTTCCACCCGTTGCTTCTTGTCCTGCCTTCAGGTGCTTTGGAAAATAGCTTAATTCCCTCTTCTTTATGGCAGCCCCTGAGATATTGGAATACTGCTATCATGTCCCCCCTCGTCCTTCTCTTCGTTAAACTAGACAGACCCAATTCTAGCAACCGTTCCTTATATGTTTTAGCCTCCAGTCCCCTGATCATCTTTGTTGCTCTTCTCTGTACTCTTTCTAGAGTCTCAACATCTTTTTTACATCGTGGTGACCAAAACTGGATGCCGTATTCCAAGTATGACCTTACCAAGGTATTGAAGAGTGGTATTAATACTTCACGTGATCTTGATTCTATCCCTCTGTCACATCATGTGTCTGAAATAGGATCCATTGACCCTGGAGAATTCAAATTCTCATTGGGGAAAAAACATCCAGGAACAGCCTTTTTTCCATTTTGGGGTTTCTCTCCAGCTGACCTCTTCACTTGTTGGAGCCCACTACGAAGGTCACAAGAAAACAGAAGCTCTTTCTTTGCTGGATTGATGAGCCTGTCCATTAGGTTGGGATCCCCTTTTTAATGGCCCCTTTTTTAAAATCTGGTTGCAATGTATAACCTTACCCACAGAAGCAACTGCATCTTATACCCCCACCCGGAAATGCAGTTTTTATTGATGACATTTTCCAGATCAGGTCTTGCCCCCTCCTCTTTGAGGGAGAATGAAAAACTAGGATTTCTGAGCCTCATATGGGGGGTTTCTTTTAACTCTTTTGCTGCAACCTGGGGCTTTGACCAGAAAAAAAGAAAAGTGTGTACCATTTACAACATCGATGTTCTAGCTTCTCCTATTTGGCACCCAAAGGTCCTTCAAGGAGAACTTTACTGGGCTTTATAAATATCTTACAAAGCATTAGTTGGTAGAATTAATTTGATTACTTAAGACGCGGGCTTTCTGTGATTCAAGAGTAATAGAATAACAGAATAATAGAGTTGGAAGGGACCTTGGAAGTCTTCTAGTCCAACCCCCTGCTCAAGCAAGAGATCCTATACCTGTGGTGACGAACCTATGGCACGCGTGCCACAGGTGGCACGCAGAGCCCTCTCTGTGGGCACGCGCGCCGTCGCCTCTGTCCTAGGCCTTCAGCTGGGTTTTATAAAACTTTTTCGCTTTAGGCCTCCGCCGCCATGTACAAAAAAAAAAAGTTTCAATCAATCAATCAATTTCAACTTCTCATGGGGGAAAAAAAGATCTCGCAAAGTTGGAATTGATTGATTGAATTTTTTAGAGCCACTCAGTCTGCTGTTACCACCGCAGCCATACCCGCCCAATGGGCCATGCCCACCCAATGGGCCACACCCACCCAATGGGCCACACCCACCAATTGGGCACCCGACGATACATTTTAGGTTGCATTTTGGGCACTCGGTCTCTAAAAGGTTCACCATCATTGTCCTAGACCTATACCATTTCAGACAAGTGGTTGTCCACTTTTTAAAAAACTCCAGTGATGCACACACAACTTCTAGAGGCAAGTCGTTCCACTGATTAACTGTTCTGTCAAGGAATTTCTCCTTAGTTTTAACTGCTTCTCTCCTTGATTGGTTTCCATCTGTTGCTTCTTGTCCTGCCTTCAGGTGCTTTGGAGAATAGGTTGATCCCGTCTTCTTTGTGGCAGCCCCTGAGATATTGGAAGATGCTATCTACATGAGTCAGCAGTGTGCAGCAGCAGCCAAAAAAGCTAATACAATCCCTGGTTGTACAAACAGAGGCAGAGAACCAAAATCATGTGAAGGATTAGCACTGCTTTATAAATGCTTAGTAAGGCCACACTTGGAATATTGCATCCAGTTTTGCTTACCACATTACAAAAAAGACTTTGGGAAAAAGTGCAAAGAAGAGCAATTAAAGGCCTGGAGACAAAAACGTATGAAGAACGGTTGCAGGAATTGGATATGGCCAGTCTAGAGAAAAGGAGGACTTGGGGGTGACATGATCGCAGTATTCCAATATTTGAGGGGCTGCCACAAAGAAGAGGGGGTCAAATTATTTTCCTGAGCACTAGAAGGCCAGGCAAGAAACAATGGATGGAAACTAACCAAGGAGAGAAGCAACCTGGAATTAAGGAGAAACTTTCTAACAGTGAGAACAATTAATCAGTGGAAAAGCTTGCAAATAGAATAGAAGAGAAGAGAAAACATGGAATGGAAGAATAGAATAGAATAGAATAGAATAGAATAGAATAGAATAGAATAGAATAGAATAGAATAGAATAGAATAATGAAAGAATGGAACAGAACAGAATAATGAAAGAATAGAATAGAATAGAATAGAATAGAATAGAATAGAATAGAATAGAATAGAATAGAATAGAATAGAATAGGAATAGAGTAAAGAAATAGAATAGAATAGAATAGAATAGAATAGAATAGAATAGAATAGAATAGAATAAGAGAAGAGAAGAGAAGAGAAGAGAAGAGAAGAGAAGAGAAGAGAAGAGAAGAGAAAATATGGAATGGAAGAATACAACATAACAGAACAGAACAGAATAATGAAAGAATAGAGTAGACGAGACGAGACGAGAGGAGAAGAGAAGAGAAGAGTTGGAAGGGACCTTGGAGGTCATCTAGTCCAACCCCCCACGCAAGCAGGAGACCCTATACCATTTCTGACAGATGGCTGTCCAGTCTCTTCTTGAAAGCCTCCAGTGATGAAGCACCCACAACATCTGAAGGCAGTCTGCATTGGAGGCTTTCAACAAGAGATAGGACAGCCACCTGTCTGAAATGGTATAGGGTCTCCTGCTTGAGCAGGGGGCTGGACTAGAAGACCTCCAAGGTCCCTTCCAGTTCTATTCTGATTGATACTCCTTCTTTTCATGAAAGAAAGCTGGGGGAATGGAAGAGAGTGACATCATCTGTAATCTGCATGGCGCAAATGCTATCATTTTTGCAGGGACGTTATGACCAGGTAGGTGACATCACTGTAGCTTACGCTAGTCACTGATGGTTGAGAATTAGAATTAGAATAACAGAGTTGGAAGGGATCCTGTAGGTCATCTAGTTCAACCCCCTGCCCAAGCAGGAGACCTTACACCATTTCTGACAGATGGCAGTCCAGTCTCTTCTTTAAATGAATAGAATAGAGTTGGAAGGGACCTTGGAGGTTTTCTAGTCCAGCCCCCTACTCAAGCAGGAGAACCTACACCATCTCAGACAAATGATTGTCTAGTCTCTCCTTAAAAACCTCCAGTGATGGAGCGCCCACGATTTCTGGAGGCAAGCTGTTCCACTGGTTGATTGTCCTCACTGTCAGGAGGTTTCTCCTTATTTCCAGGTTGCTTCTCTCTTTGATCAGTTTCCATCCATTATTCCTTGAGTGAGGCTAGGAGAAATTGAAGTTGAGACTCAAGTACTTCGGCCACCTAATGAGAAGGAAGGACTCACTGGAGAAGAGCCTGATGCTGGGAAAGATGGAGGGCAAGAGAAGAAGGGGACGACAGAGAATGAGGTGGCTGGATGGAGTCCCTGAAGCAGTAGGCGTGAGCTTCAATGGACTCCAGGAGATGGTAGAGGACAGGAAGGCCTGGAGGAACGTTGTCCATGGGGTCGCGATGGGTCGGACACGACTTCACAACTAACAACAACAACAAGGAAAATAATCTGGAAAAGCAAAGGCTAAAAAGCCCACCAAACTTCTACCTTCTTTTGACCGAATAACTAAAATATACCAGGACACATTTTTACTTTCTATCTTTTCAAGCTTCCACAAAGTATAATGAGAACAGATCAGGATTATTTGACAATTAAATTGTATTGTGCAATGTGCCCTTCCCCCCCCTCTTTTTTTGTATGCTCTGAGTTATATTTCAGGACAAATTAGAAAATCACAAAACTTTTACTAGAAAAGAAGCAACAGAATTTATCTTTCTGTCTGTCTGTCTATCTATCTATCTATCTATCTATCTATCTATCTATCTATCTATCTATCCATCCATCCATCCATCCATCCACCTACGTATCTACCTACCTACCTACCTATCCATCTACCTACTTGTCTGAATAGGACAGGAGGTCTGGAGGAATATTGTCCATGGGGTCGCGATGGGTCGGACACAACTTTGCAATTAACAACAACAACAAGGAGAAATGTTAGAAATTTCTCTTACATGTCCAAAGGGATCCAGGTGATTGTTGGTGAGTTTTAGCTTCTGGAAAGACACCAGTTGTCGCATCCAATGGGTTCCGGTGGCTGGAGAGTCGGGGTGAACATATAATCGTCCAGGCATCGCAGGTTCAGCTTTTCCAGCCACCATCCTATGTGCAAAATATAAGAAGTTAAATTTCCCTGCCTCTAGCAGATAGTCCTTGACTTACGACCACAGTTGAGCTCAAAATTTCTGTTGCTAAGTGAGACCTTTGTTCAGTGAGCCTGGTCCCCAATTTGCGACCTTCCTTGCCACCGTGGTTAAGTTGGTAACATGGTTGTTAAGTGGATCTGGCTTCCCCCATTGACTTTGTGCAGGTTGTGTTGCAACAGCCGTATGGTTGTGTCCATTTAAATAATGAATATTGTTCAGCAATCAAAAGCTAATGTTGGTACTCCTCGGCTCAGGACCACAACTGAACCCAAAATTTCTGTCACTAAGCGAGACGTTTGTTAAGTCTGCTTTGCCGCCATTTGCGATCTTCCTTGCCACTGTTGTTAAGCGAATCACTGCAATTAAGTGAGTCACATGGTCGTTAAGTGAATCTGGCTTTCCCCATTGACTTTGCTTGTCAGAAGGTCACAAAAGAGCGGGGGTCTTCAAACATGGCCCTTTGATGACTTGTGGACTTCAATTCCCAGAATTCCTCAGCCAGCTGAGGTCCTGCCACAAAATTCCCTACAGTTATGTCAATTGTGCTATTCATCACTTACCACTTGTTATCACAGAATTTGTATCGATGGTCGTCGGCGGGGACGATATCAATCAGCAAGATGTACTTAGTCTTGGGGTTCATGCCGGTCACTTTCACTTTGTAGCTTGGAAACATCCTCCTTATGGGAAGGATGAAAGAAAGGAGGATGAGGAGGGGATGGGGATGGAGAAGGAGATGGGGGGAAAGAGGGAGGAGGAGATAGAGATGGAGATGGAGAGGGAGAGAAGGAAGAAGAAGAAGAAGAAGAAGAGGAAGAGGAAGAGGAAGAGGAGGAGGAGGAGGAGGAAGAGGAGGAGGAGAATCAACATTAGACACACTAAAAAACAAATCAGATTATAGATCATCTTTCTGTGACTTCATTGGGATTATCATTCCCAGAATTTCTACATCATCAACTTCTATAGCAGTGTTTCTCAACCTTGACAATTTTAAGGCATGTGGACTTCAACTCCCAGAATTCCACAGCCAGCATTCCTGGCTGTGGAATTCTGGGAGTTGAAGTCCACATGCCTTAAAATTGTCAAGGTTGAGAAACACTGTTCTATAGCAACTGTAAAGAAAAAAAAAGCCCGTTGGGGCAGGAGATCAAAAAGGTCTGGCAAATGAAGTCACACACACCTTTTAGGGTAATGCATATGCGAGACATTAAAAAGCAGTGAGGCTTTGGTCATACAGTTATGGTCACTTATCTTGACTTTTCTGCCTCACCCCCCCCCACCCCAGTTACCACTGCTGGGATGTTTTAGCTTCCCCCATCATACATCTGAAAAACACACAGGTGGAGAAGTCTGTTTAGACCGCCTTCAAACCTTGAGAGAAAAACATTCATGGGATCCAGCTGGGTGATTTTGGGCCAATCACCAGGTGATGTTGAGTTCTAGTCCCACATAGGCATGAAAGCCATCTGGGTGATTCTGGGCTGTTTACCAGAAGACTGGGAGTTCTAGTCCAGTTTTAGTTCATGAAAGCCAGCTGTGTGGCTTTGGGCCAATCACCAGGAGATGGTGAGTTCTAGTCCACTTAGGCATGAAAGCTGGCTGGGTGACTTTGGATCAGTCATGGTCTCTTAGCCCAGCCTATCTCACTGGATTGTTGTTGAGGGGAAAATAGGAGGAGAAAGGTGTGTTAGATATGATCACCACTTTGAGTTATATATAAAGATAATAAAGGAGGGAAATAAATAGATAACAAGGAACATTCATCACAAGGACAATTGATATGCCCAAAGAAGACAAAGCAGAGGTCAAACCACAGTGACATGCAATCACAATTGAATTGTAGACTTCTTACTCTCTTTTTTTAAAAAAAAGTTTTTATTTTCCATTTATTCATCATACAAAATACAAAATACAATTTACAAAATGAAATAAATTCATGACTATTGGTACCGCCTGCCCATTCCCCCCCAGGCTGCGTCCACTCTCTCTAAACTTTCCCTACTTCCCTCCTCTTTCTTTCCTCCCCTCCTACTCTCTCCCCTCCCCTTCTCCTCTTACCATCCTACTTCCTCCCTACACCTTCCTCCCTTCTTACTCTCAAGGAGTGGCTATTTTTAGTCAATCTTTGTATTTGGAATTTCAGCTGGCCTTTTTCTTGTCTTCCTCTCTATCGTCCACTTTGCCCTCTGCCCTGAAAACTCAGCCTCCTGACAATGGGCATTCTCAAAACTTAATGTGCAATGAAAACGGCCATCTTGATTTTTTTGACACCTTCCGTGCAGTAAACAGTGATTGCTTACTCCCTAGTGACAAAATGGTATGCTTTTAAAAGGCCCCTGAAGTGCTGCTTCTAACAGCCTATGTACAGCTAATCCTCTTTTACCAACTGCCTCATTCAGCAACTGTTCAGAGTTACAATGGTGATGAAAAAAACCTTTCTAACTAATACCTGCATTAATAATAATAACAATAATAAATACAAAGACTTACAAATACAAATAGAAAGACTGTGGCAAAAGCAAGCAAGGGTGGTACCAATAGTAATAGGCGCCTTGGGTGCAATCCCAAAACAACTGGAGCACCACTTGAACATCATTGGCATTGACAAATTCGCTATTAGTCAATTGCAAAAGGCGGCCTTACTAGGAACTGCTTCCATCCTGCGACGATATCTGTAATACCATCAAACATCCACGCCTGCCTATCCCAGGTCCTTGGGAAGGACTCAATAGGTAGACAAAATGCCAAATCCAGTCTGAACATTTGGCTGACTGTGCGATGATCAATAATAATAATAGTAATAGTAGTAGTAGTAGTAGTAGTAGTAGTAGTAGTAGTAGTAGTAGTAGTAAAGTTGGAAGGGACCTTGGAGGTCATTGAGTCCAACCCCCTGCTCAGGCAGGAAACCCTATAGCATTCCAGACAAATGGCTGTCCAGTCTCTTCTTAAAAACTTCCAGTGTTGGAGTATTTGAAATTTAGCTCAGTCTCTGTCCTTCCAGCCAGGGTGTTGATTTCTTTTCAGAGTGACTGATTAGACACCCTTAGACACGCAACTGCAAAAGTACACTTCCATATATTAATTTTGCTGTGCGATTTGAGACCCTCCCCCCACCAAAAAGAGAAGAAGGGGGGGAAGCGGAGAAAAGAAAGTGCAGCGCTGTACTCAATTTTTAAGGCTGTGATTTTTTTTCCCCCTTGCCATTTGTGTTATTTGAAACTAAGGTTTAGAAAACCGTTCTAAAAATCATGTGCACACAAGGACCCACACACAGACGGGCAGACGCAAAGTTTGTTCAGTACAATTATAAACAGTGCGCTGGAAGATTGCACAAGGATATTTATGAGAGCCGCGTTAGAACAGCTTCCTCTCTCTTTTACCAGCCCGGCCCTGTCCAAACCGAAGGGCATTCAAAGCTACTAAAGGAGCCAACATCTGAAATATTGTAAATGTTAAGTGCTTTTTAATGGCATTTAAAATTAAGCTTCAGCATATGGACTTCATACGGAAGAGACAAGTCGGAGTTAATAATGTTCTGTAGAAGAGGGCTGTAAAATAAATAGTGCAAGCCGAAGTCCGACCGTAATATATACAACTGAAATTCTTTTCGGCAGAACAAATGAGAATCCTGCGTCTTAACCCAGGTGTCATTTAAGCTGCGAGCTGCGCCGCAACAGCTTTGAATAACATGGACTGTCACAAATCAGGATTGGTCAACTGCCCAGAGCAGGGGTAGGCCACCTTGGCTCTTGTATGATTCGTGGACTTCAACTCCCAGAATCCCTGAGCCAGCCATGCTGAGGAGAAATGGAGAGATTAACATGCTGAGCCATGCCGGCTCAGGAATTCTGGGAGTTGAAGTCTGCGAGTCATAAAAGGCCAAGTTTGAAGACCCTTGCCCTAGACCAGGGGTAGGCAACCTTGGCTCTTTTATGACTCATGGACTTCAACTCCCAGAATTCCTGAGCCAGCCATGCTGAGGAGAAAGGGAGAAGTTTCCATGCTGAGCCATCCTGGCTCAGGAATTCTGGGAGTTGAAGTCCATGAGTCATAAAAAAGAGCCAAGGTTTCCTACCTCTGGCCTAGAGGCACCTGCCCAATTTTCCCCTCCTTTTCCAGGAGGGGAGGGGAAAAAAGCATCTTGGAGGGATCCCCACCTCCCACCTCTCAGGTTTTAGCTCATGGCCATTTCATCATCCTGATGAAAATCAGGCTTATCAGATGCTATATTTTTTTCTATCCTGCTCTATGGAGTAGAGAGTTGGTCTCTGACAGAAGGCCACCTGAAGAGACTAGAAGTATTTGAAATGTGGATTTACAGGCGGCTGTTACGTATAAGCTGGGTTGACAAGATCAGAAATGAGGAGGTGATCAGCCGCCTGGGAAAGCCAAGGGAAATCATCAAAACAAAAAACGAAAATTAGAATATTCTGGACATGGGAAGCGACACCCAGAAAAATACGGCATACTCCATTTAATCCTCCAGGGAAAGACTGAAGGCAAACGAGGTCCAGGCAGAAGAAGAACATCGTGGCTTCAAAATCGAAGGGACTGGTTTGGACAAAACTCAGCAGCACTTTTTCGTGCGGCTGCTGATAAAAACAGGATCGTCAACATGATCTCCAATGTCCCATAACGGATATGGCACAAAAAGAAGAAGAAGATAGGCTGGTGTGTTTTTAGGCATGCAAGCAACAGGACGGAGGGGGGGGGGAATTCCAACATTGTCATTGTATTCATAAAGCAGGTATAGCTGGGAGGTGCAACCAAAACCTTGGAGGGAGGGGTGGAGAGGGAAAGGAAGGGAAGGGAGAGACAGGGGAAAGTGATAAGGCAAGGGGAAGGGATAGGGAAAGGCGAAGGGGAAGGGAGAGAGGAAGAGGAAGAGGAGAGAAGAAGGGGAAGAGGAAGGGAGAGGGGAAGGGGAAGGGAGAGGGGAAGGAAGGAAGAAAAAGAAGGGATGGAAGGAAAGAAGGAAGGAAGGAAGGAAGGAAGGAAGGAAGGAAGGAAGGAAGGAAGGAAGGAAGGAAGGAAGGAAGGAAGGAAGGAAGGAGACAGGGAACATCATGCTTGAAGGGAGTGAGATTTGCTTCGTGCTTATATATAAAGGGATTGCTGTGTCAGTGTTGCTGGAAGAGTTCTTGATGCTTCCTTGATTGTGTTGTTTACTGCTTGATTGTTTTGTCTAGTCTAATGAAGAGCAGGATGAGGGGGGACATGATAGCAGTGCTCCAATATCTCAGGGGCTGCCACAAAGAAGAGGGAGTCAAGCTATTCTCCAAAGCACCAGAAGGCAGGACAAGAAGCCATGGATGGAAACTATTCAAGGAGAGAAGCAACCTAGAACTAAGGAGAAACTTCCTGACAGTGAGGACAATTAACCAGTGGAACAACCTGCCTCCAGAAGCAGTGAATGCACCAACGCTGGAAGTTTTTGAGAAGAGACTGAACAGCAATTTGTTTGAAATGGTATAGGAGGTTGGACTAGGTGACCTCCAAGGTCCTTTCCAACATCATCATCATCATCATCTTTATTATTATTATTATTATTGTTGTTGTTGTTGTTGTTATTATTATTATTATTCATTAGATGTGAACCTCAGTTAACTAAACATTCAGATTGACTGGCGCTGATGGTTGCTACCAGCATCCTAAGTATCAACAAGGTACCTCCTTAAAATGTAAGATGTTCTGAGTAGCGCAGTTTTTTGTAGTATTGCAGGAAGCTGCAGTTTCTTGATGTATTTTGCAAAGTTTTGGGACATAGTTCCCAGTGCCCCGATGACAATGGGTACCACTGTTACACGTTTCATCCATAATTGCACAGTTTTGATGGCCAGGTCGTGATATTTCGTAATTTTTTCCCGTTCTTTTTCTTCGACTCTGGCATCTCCTGGTACAGCGATATCAATCAGCTGTACGCTTCGGTTCTCTACAACTGCGATACCTGGCATGTTGTGTTCCAAATGGCAATCTGTCTGTATTCGAAAATCCCACAAGATCTTCACCCTCTCATTCTCAACAACTTTTTCCACCCTATGTTCCCACGACTTTTCAGGCAAGTCATATTTTTTACACAATGCCCAGTGGATTAATTTAGCAACTCAGTCATGTCTATTATTATTATTATCGATCATCGCATAGTCAGCCAGATGTTCAGACTGGATTTGGCATTTTGTCTACCTATCGAGTCCTTACCCAGGACCTGGGATAGGCAGATGTGGATGTTTGATGGTATTACAGATATCGTCGCAGGATGGAAGCAGTTCCTAGTAAGGCCGCCTTTTGCAATTGACTAATAGCGAATTTGTCAATGCCAATGGTGTTCAAGTGGTGCTCCAGTTGTTTTGGGATTGCACCCAAGGAGCCTATGACTATTGGTACTACCCTTGCTTGCTTTTGCCACAGTCTTTCTATTTCTATTTGTAGGTCTTTGTATTTTGTTATCTTCTCCAGTTCTTTCTCTTCTATTCTGCTATCTCCAGGCACTGCCACGTCCACTATCCAGACTTTTTTGTCTTTCTTATCGACAATTGTTAAGTCTGGGGTGTTATGTTGCAGGTGCTTGTCTGTTTGAATTCTGAAGTCCCAGAGCAGTTTAATTTTATCATTTTCTATGACTTTCTCTATTTTATGATCCCACCAGTTTTTGCTTACAGGCAAATGATATTTTTTGCAGATCTTCCAATGCACCATTGTTGCTACTTTGTCATGCCGCTGCTTGTAGTCAGTCTGTGCAATCTTCTTGCAACAGCTTACCAGGTGGTCCACTGTTTCTTCAGCTTCTTTGCATAGGCGGCACTTACTGTCTGTTGCTGTCTTCTCAATTTTGACTTTGTATGCATTTGTCCTTAAGGCTTGGTCTTGTGCAGCCAGAATTAGTCCCTCGGTCTCTTTCTTCAATTTTCCTGCTCTTAGCCATTGCCAGGTCTTGTTATTATCTGCTTTCCCAGCTATTTTTTTCACGTATTGGCCATGTAGTGCTTTGTCTTCCCATGCCTCTATTCTGTTCTTCATTTGGTCTTTCTTGTAGGCCAGTTTGCTCTCTCCAGTAGTTAGTAAGCCTTCCTGATATTATTATTATTATTATCATCATCATCAACAATAACAATAACAATAATAACAATCGTTTTGATGTTACAGTTACAGTCTGCTAATCTGGGTGTTGACTGTTGGCAAGCAACACTCCCATCAACCCTGACAGGGAAAGTCACTGGTATATAAACAAAGAGCAGCCCTCATGGCTGCATCCTGCCAATCTCAGGATCCCCTCAGCCATTAAGAGTTGATTCTTTGGAGAAAGACTTTCCAGAGACTGAAATCCTTCTTCTTTAATTGGGGAAGGAGGACAGCTGTTCCCCACCAACCAGCTCCTTGACCTGCCATATCTAAAGCTTCACATCTGGCACTGAGAAAGTAGGCTGGGGCAGGGTGGAGGGTGGAGAGGAAAATGTGTACTCGGAGTGGAAGTCCACCCCTCTTAAAGCAAACTGGCTGGGGAATTCTGGGAGTGGAAGTCCACCGGTCTTAAAGCATGCTGGCTGGGGAATTCTGGGAGTGGAAGTCCACCCGTCTTAAAGCAAACTGGCTGGGGAATTCTGGGAGTGGAAGTCCGCCTGTCTTAAAGCAGGCTGGCTGGGGAATTCTGGGAGTGGAAGTCCACCCGTCTTAAAGCACACTGGCTGGGGAATTCTGGGAGTGGAAGTACGCCTGTCTTAAAGCACACTGGCTGGGGAATTCTGGGAGTGGAAGTCCACCCGTCTTAAAGCACACTGGCTGGGGAATTCTGGGAGTGGAAGTCCACCCGTCTTAAAGCAGGCTGGCTGGGAAATTCTGGGAGTGGAAGTCCACCCGTCTTAAAGCAAGCTGGCTGGGGAATTCTGGGAGTGGAAGTCCACCCGTCTTAAAGCACACTGGCTGGGGAATTCTGGGAGTGGAAGTCCACCCGTCTTAAAGCAGGCTGGCTGGGAAATTCTGGGAGTGGAAGTCCACCCGTCTTAAAGCAAGCTGGCTGGGGAATTCTGGGAGTGGAAGTCCACCCGTCTTAAAGCAAGCTGGTTGGGGAATTCTGGGAGTGGAAGTCCACCCGTCTTAAAGCAAGCTGGTTGGGGAATTCTGGGAGTGGAAGTCCACCCGTCTTAAAGTGTCTAAGGTTGAAAAGCACTGATCCACAGGGAACAACTGTGCAAAGGAGGGTTCATTGACAAACTCTTAGGCAATACACAAAAGTACCTCGGCAATCAGCAAGTCACATCATATATTTAATCGATATCTGTCCACTCTTTGTCTTAAAAAGTGAGGCTGGTGAATTCTAAGATAGGTCCAATCTAGGAGTAGATATCTTATCTAAAATAATATTTACTCATACCCCCCCTCACATTAATGCCTCAATTTTGTGCAATTTGCAAAGCATGAATTAAACCAACAATCCAGGGAGTCAAAGATAAATTGAGAGAATACTACAAGAGTAGCAATCACAACATTCCTCTTTAATAGAGACGGACATCTCTCTGTTTATGTTGGTGCTGACATCCAGCTGTCAACCAATAAGGGCCTTAGATTCTTTTCAAAATATCAGCACACAGTCCAGCTTCCCTTAGTCCAGGGGTAGGCAACCTTGGCTCTTTTATGACTCGTGGACTTCAACTCCCAGAATTCCTGAGCCGGCATGGCTCAGCATAGAAACCTCTCCCTTTCCCCTCAGCACGGCTGGCTCAGGAATTCTGGGAGTTGAAATCCACGAGTCATAAAAGAGGCAAGGTTGCCTACCCCTGCCTTAGTCCCACGATTTCAAAAACCTACTTCCCGCCTAGAAAAAGCTCCTTATATCCCAAAGGCGAATGCAAGTAGTCCTCAACTTACAACAGTTTGTTTAGTGACCGTTCAAAGTGAGAAAGGCACCGGAGAAATGACTTATGATCATTTCCCACACCTACGACTGTTGCAGTGGTAACGTGATCAAAACTCAGATGCTTGGCAGCTACTAGACCAGTGGTTCTCAACCTTTTTAATGCCGCGACCCCCAACCGGTCGTAAGTTGAGGACTACTCAACCGGTTGTAAGTCGAGGATTACTCAACTGGTGCAGCACCGTTTGCAGAATGGGACTTTTGGCGGGCTCAGCAGGGCAGAGACAGCCTGGACAATTCCTACTGGCTTTTGAAAGCCAATAGAATTAGACTCTATTCAAGAGAGTCTATTTTATTGGCTTTCAAAAGCCAATAGAATAAAAGGGAGTAGCACAGCTAAGGAAAAGGGGAAAAAAATGGCGTTGTTTGGTGACCCCCGTGAAATGGTCGTTCGACCCCAAATGGGCTCCCGACCCACAGGTTGAGAACCACTGTACTAGACAGTTGCACTAATGAACCGCAAAAGGCCTTCTCTGAAGACGCTCTCTCAATCTCAAGACACAGCCATCTGGGTTTCATTGGCTGAGATTAGAGCAGCTGAAGATCAGTGGAATTTTCACGATCAGCCAAAATTTGGGAGATACCAAAGAAGGTCAACCTAGCCTTTGCAATCCCAACCCTATCACAGCAAGGCTACTTGAACTGTTCCTAAAAAAGGATACAGAACATAGATTAATGGTAGCCAACACTCCAGAAGACAGGCTTAAGATACAGGAGGACCCGGACAGACTTGAACACTGGCTGCTAACTAACAAAATGAAATTCAGTGGTGAAAAAAGTAAGGTTCTACATTTAGGCAAGAAAAACCAAAAGCACAGGTAAAGTATAGGGGGTACCTTGCTCAATAGTAGTAACTGTGAGAGGGATCTCGGAGTCCTAGTGGACAATCACTTAAATATGAGCCAGCAGTGTGCTGCAGCTGCCAAAAAAGCCAACACAGTGCTGGGCTGCATTAACAGAGGGTAAGAATTAAGATCATGTGAAGTGTTAATACCACTTTACAGTGCCTTGGTAAGGCCACAATGGAATACTGCATCCAGTTTTGGTCACCACGATGTAAGAAAGATGTTGAGACTCTAGAAAGAGTACAGAGAAGAGCAACAAAGGTGATTAGGGGACTGGAGGCTAAAACGTATAAGGAACGGTTGCTGGAATTGGGTATGTCTAGTTTAACGAAGAGAAGGACGAGGGGGGACAGGATAGCTGTGTTCCAATATCTCAGGAGCTACCGCAAAGAAGAGGGAATCAAGCTATTCTCCAAAGCGCCTGAAGGCAGGACAAGAAGCAACGGATAGAAACTAATCAAGGAAAGAAGCAACCCAGAACTAAGGAGAAACTTCCTGACAGTTAGAACAATTAACCAGTGGAACAACCTGCCTCCAGAAGTGGTGAATGCTCCAACACTGGAAATTTTTAAGAAGAGACTGGACAGACATTTGTCCGAAATGGTGTAGGGTTTCCTGCCTGAGCAGGGGGTTGGACTAGATGACCTCCAAGGTCCCTTCCAACTATTATTATTATTATGGATCATCGCACAGTCAGCCAGATGTTCAGACTGGATTTGGCATTTTGTCTACCTATCGAGTCCTTACCCAGGACCTGGGATAGGTAGATGTGGATGTTTGATGGTATTACAGATATCGTGGCAGGATGGAAGCAGTTCCTAATAAGGCCGCCTTTTGCAATTGACTAATAGCGAATTTGTCAATGCCAATGGTGTTCAAGTTGTGCTCCAGTTGTTTTGGGATTGCACCCAAGGAGCCTATGACTATTGGTACTACCCTTGCTTGCTTTTGCCACAGTCTTTCTATTTCTATTTGTAGGTCTTTGTATTTTGTTATCTTCTCCAGTTCTTTCTCGTCTATTCTGCTGTCTCCAGGCACTGCCACGTCCACTATCCAGACTTTTTTGTCTTTCTTATCGACAATTGTTACGTCCGGTTGTTATGTTGCAGGTGCCTGTCTGTTTGAATTTTGAAGTCCCAGAGCAGTTTAACTTTATCATTTTCTATGACTTTCTCTATTTTATGATCCCACCAGTTCTTGCTTACAGGCAAATGATATTACTTGCAGATCTTCCAATGCATCATTGTTGCTACTTTGTCATGCTGCTGCTTGTAGTCAGTTTGTGCAATCTTCTTGCAGCAGCTTACCAGGTGGTCCACTGCTCCTTCAGCTTCTTTGCATAGATGGCACTTACTATTTGTTGCTGTCTTCTCAATTTTGACTTTGTATGCATTTGTCCTTAAGGCTTGGTCTTGTGCAGCCAGAATTAGTCCCTCGGTCTCTTTCTTCAATTTTCCTGCTCTTAGCCATTGCCAGGTTTTATTATTATCTGCTTTTCCAGCTATTTTTTCATGTATTGGCCATGTAGTGCTTTGTCTTCCCATGCCTCTATTCTGTTCTTCATTTGGTCTTTCTTGTAGGCCAGTTTGGTCTCTCCAGTAGTCAGTAAGCCTTCCTGATATACTAATTTTAGTGCATCTTCATCACTGACCTTCAGATATTCTTTCAAAGCCATTTTTTTTCTTCAACCATCTGATGTACTTGCATTATTATTATTATTATTATTATTATTATTATTATTAACCCTTCTGCTCAAGTTGAAGACCCTATATACCATCCCAGATAAATGGTTGTCCAATCTATTTTTAAAGCCTCCAACGGATGGAGCACCCACAACTTCCGGAGGCAATCTGTTCCACCAGTTAATTGTCTTCATTGTTAGGAAGTTTCTCCTTAATTCCAGGTTGCTTCTCTCCTTGCTTACTTTCCATCCATTGTTTCTTGTCCTGCCTGTGGTGCTTTGGAGAATAATTTGACCCCCCTCCTCTTTGTGGCAATTTCTCAAACAATGGAATACTGTCAAATTGTGTCACCCCTAAAATCTCTCTTTGTTAGGCTAGACATAGTTAGTTCCCACGATCGTTCATCCCAGGGCTTAGCCTCCAGACCCCTGATTATCTTTGATGCTCTTCTCTGCAAAGCTGGTTGAAACAGGAGAGAAGCAAGCCATGGGTCACTCAAACCGGCTTCCTTGTTGGCCTGTCTTTAGAGACCCAGCTTGTCTCATCCTTCTCCCAGGGGACACGCCCCGCTGTCTTTCTACCCAAACAGCCTGTTTTGGCAGCCCTTGACCAACTCTGCTGGTGGCCAAGAACAAAGCGAAATCAAGGGGAAAAAAGGGGGGGGATATAGAAAGAAAACCCGAGGTTAAAATAGCTCCGCGATGAAGTGCGAATGACTTATTCCTGTATAATGAAGTGCTCTCTGTGTTGTTCGGATTGTCCCAGGAATGCCGGATCCTCACAAATGGCTTTTAAATGAACTGTGAGAGAAGAAACCTCTGAAGATTTCCATGTTTTACAGCTGGTCTTGCAATCGTGTTCGTCATGGGATGGCGGGGGGGGGAGGGGAGAGATTTATTGATTTATTTGTCTCCCAGAGTCACCCCACAGTTCTTGACTCCCCGTCAGCAGGCACGGATTCAGAATGACAGAATAACCAAGTTGGAAGGGACCTTAGAGGTCTTCTAGTCCAACTCCCTGCTCAAGGAGGGAAACCTGTATCATTCCAGACAAATGGTTGCCCAATTTTCTCCTTAAAAACGTCCAGTGTTGGAGCACTCACAACTTCTGGAGGCAAGTCGTTCCACTGGTTTATTATTCCTACTGTCAGGAAACTTCTCCTTAGTTCCAGGTTGCTTCTCTCCTTGATTAGTTTCCACCTGTTGCTTCTTGTCCTGCTTTCAGGCGCTTTGGAGAATAGCTTGACTCCCTCTTCTTTGGGGCAGCCCCTGAGATATTGGAATACTGCTATCATGTCCCCCCTTGTCCTTCTCTTCGTTAAACTAGACAGACCCAATTCCAGCAACCGTTCCTTATATGTTTTAGCCTCCAGTCCCTTAATCATCTTTGTTGCTCTTCTCTGTACTCTTTCTAGAGTCTCAACATCTTTTTTACATCGCGGTGACCAAAACTGGATGCAGTATTCCAAGAGTGACCTCACCAAGGCATTGTAAAGTGGTACTAATACTTCACATGATCTTGATTCTATCCCTCTGTTCTGAATCCAAGGGGTCCATCCAGGGATTGGCTGGCTTTTGCATCACCAGGGATCCAGGAGAGAAAAACTGCAAATTTTGTTTTAGAAAATACTTATTTATTTATTTATGAGACTTATATACCGCTTTAAGTGCAAGCACTCTCTAAGCGGTGTACACCAGTAAGCAATGTATATATATATTTACATAGCCCCCAACAATCTGGGTCCTCATTTTACCTACCCCGGAAGGATGGAAGGCTGAGTCAACCTTGAGCCGGTGAGATTTGAACCGCTGACCTGCTGAACAGTCAGCTAAAGTGGCCTGCAGTACTGCACTCTAACTGCTGCGCCACCTCGGCTCTTTTTTTTGGTGACTAGGTCAGCCTGAATCCTGCTGAATTTGAAAATTTGGTGCAATGCCAGGAGTTGGAAACCAGCAATCTCTAGAAAGGGTGCCTAGAGCACTTCGTAACTAGATCACCACCCCTCCTCCCTTACACAAACCTGCTGTTTTCTATCTAGATCCATTCAGAAATTCACATGTCAGCACTGGATTAACGGCCCTTTTTCTTTCTTGCTCCTACAAACAAACCTGACATTCAGAAATTTGCTGCCTGATGCAACGTTAGGGGTTGGACTAGATGACCTCAAATAATAATGCCTTGCTAAGACCACACTAGGAATACTGCATCCAGTTTTGGTCGCCACGATGTAAAAAAAGTTGTTGATAGTCTAGAAAAAAATGCAGAGAAGAGCAACAAAGATGATGTGAGTTCAGGACACTGCAACAGTCATAAATACATGCCAGTTGCTAAACATCCAATTTATTTTTTTTAAGGCTTTTGGAACTTCAAACTGTCACTAAACGAATGCTTGTAAGTCAAGGACTATCTGTATTCTGAAAGTATTTAGGAGAATGGTCTGTTTTTCTGCAGCAAGAACATCCTCTCAGATTTTAGTTTATGTTTTTTACATCATAACTTTGAACATTTTGGTGTTGAACAAGGGACAGCGTCAATCCTCAATAGCCAATAAAACAGAAAATCAAATTCAAAATGCTGTGACAATCTCCCCACCTCAACAATCAATAAAATGGGTACAGACCTCCTATAATAGCAAAAATAAGCTCCTCTGACTTAATGTACTGTCCCCAAATTCCCAAAGATAAATTGAAATCCCCCTAGTCCAGTGGTTCTCAACCTTTTTAATGCTGCGACCCCCAACCGGTCGTAAGTCGAGGACTATTCAACTGATGCAGCACCGTTTGCAGAATGGGACTTTTGGCGGGCTCAGCAGGGCAGAGACAGCCTGGACAATTCCTATTGGCTTTTGAAAGCCAATAGAATTAGACTCTATTCAAGAGAGTCTATTCTATTGGCTTTCAAAAGCCAATAGAATAAAAGGGAGTAGCACAGCTAAGGAAAAGGGGAAAAAAACGGCGGACTGCGTTGTTTGGCGACCCCCATGAAATGGTCGTACGACCCCAAATGGGGTCCCGACCCACAGGTTGAGAACCACTGCCCTAGTCCAAGTCCCAATTAAGTAGGGGGTTGGACTAGAAGATCTCCAAGGTCCTTCCAATGTTATAATTTTACATTCCTTTTAACTTTTGTCATTTGAATTGTTTTCATACTTATGTTTGGATTCTTTTGAAAGCTGTTCAGAATCGCTTTGCAGAAGGAACAGAAGGGCAACATCTAAGTTTAATCAAGCAATCGATAGAATAAAACCGGACCTGAAAAAAAGTCTCAGAAAAGCTTGAGGGAGGAACGGATGATGTTCTTTTTTTTGACCCTCTGGATGATCCCCAGGAGCCGTCTCCATTGGGAATTTCTCATATTGGAACTGTTCAACTTTGGGGATTGGAAATAAGAGAATAACAGAGTCAGAAGGGAGCTTGGAGGTCTTCTAGTCCAACCCCCTGCTCAAGCAGGAGACCGACAAATAGTTATCCAATCTCTTCTTTAAAATCTCCAGTGTTGAAGCACCCACAATTTCTGGAGGCAAGTCATTCCACTGGTTAACTGTTCTCACTGTCAGAAAATTTCTCCTTCGTTCTAGGTTGGTTCTCTCTTTGATTAGTATCCATCCGTTGCTTCTTGTCCTGCCTTCAGGCGCTTTGAAGAATAGAATTAGAATAATAGAGTTGGAAGGGACTTTGTAGGTCATCCAGTTCAATCCCACCGCCCAAGCAGGAGACCCTACACCTTTCTGACAGATGTCAGTCCAGTCTCTTCTTGAAAGCTTCCAGTGATAAAGCTCCCACAACTACTGGAGGCAGGTGGTTCCACTGGTTAATTGTTCTAACTGTCAGGAAATTTCTCCTTAGTTCTAGGTTGCTTCTCTCTTTGGTTAGTTTTCATCTGTGGCTTCTTGTCCTGCCTTCAGGCACTTTAAAGAATAGCTTGACTCCCTCTTCTTTGGGGCAGCCCCTGAGAGATTGGAAGACTTGCTATCCTGTCATCCCTCGTCCTTCTCTTCATTAAACTAGACATGCCCAATTCCAGCAACCGTCTTGGTATGTTTTAGCCTCCAGTCCCCTGATCATCTTTGTTGTTCTTCTCTGCACGACTCCCCCCCCCCCCACACACTGAAAGCCACCCCAAAGATATTCGCTTATGGACACCAAGTCTCAGAAGGATTTTTTTTTTAGAGAGAGAGAGAGAGGGAGAGAGAGAGAGAGAGAGAGAGAGAGAGAGAGAGAGAGAGAGAGAGAGAGAGAGAGATGGGAAGGAGATGACAGAGGAAAATAATCTGGCTGATGGAAACTATTTGAGCAAGATCAAAGGGGTTTCGGTCCGTGTCCCTCCGTTCCCAGGGCATCGCACTCTTCCTACGCCAGCTTCGCTTATCATACCACGCCGCTCGGCTCTGACGTGTGATATACAAAACGGGGACAGGCCCTCTTTGAAGTGCAGGATTAGCCCGGGCCCGATCCTTACTCCAGAATAACAAACAATACAGGTTCAAGAGGAGTTCTCGTTGGCTAGTTCATTTGTCAGCCCCAAATTCATGCTCGGCACCCATCAGCACCCTTGAACTCATGGCCCGTGGACAGATCGAAGAGTTTTATCTGGTGGTGGAGCCCCAGCGGATAACGGGGATGGACCCGTGTCTAAATTTGGAGATAACTCTAGACGGGGAGGGAGAGGCAGAGACAGAGTGTACCATCTAGGATTTATTTAAACCACCCTCTTTCCCACTCTGGCTTTTCTTTAAAATCTTCTTTTTTTATCCCTTCCCGAGAATGGAATGGAATGGAATGGAATGGAATAGAATAGAATAGAATAGAATAGAAAATATGGAATAGAATAGAAAATATGGAATAGAATAGAATAGAATAGAATAGAATATGGAATGGAATGGAATGGAATGGAATGGAATGGAATGGAATGAAATGGAATGGAATGGAATGGAATAGAATAGAATAGAATAGAATAGAATAGAATAGAATAGAAGAATAGAATAGAATAGAATAGAATAGAATAGAATAGAAGAAAATATGGAATAGAATAGAAAATATAGGAATAGAATAATAGAATAGAATAGAATGGAATGGAAGAATGAATAGAATAATAGAAAGAATAGAATAGAGATGGAATAATAGATAAATATGAATAGAATAGAATAGAAAAATATGGAATAGAAATAGAATAGAATAGAATATAGAATAAATGGAATGAATAGAATAGAATAGAATAGAATAGAATAGAATATATGGAATGGAATGGAAATGGAATGGAATAGAATAGAATAAGAATGGAATGGAATAGAATAGAATAGAAATAGGAATAGAGTGGAATGGAAGGAATGGAATAGAATAGAATAGAATAGAATAGAATAGAATAGAATAGAATAGAATAGAATAGAATAGAATAGAATATGGATGGAATGGAATGAAATAGAATAGAATAGAATGGATGGAATGAATGGAATGGAAATAGAATAGAATAGAATAGAATAGAATAGAATAGAATAGAATAGAATAGAATAGAATAGAATAGAAATAGAAATAGAATAGAAAATATGGAATAGATAGAATGAAATAGGAATGGATGGAATGGAATGGAATGGAATGGAATAGAATAGAATAGAATAGAATAGAATAGAATAGAATAGAATAGAGAGTAGAATAGAATAGAATAGAAAATATGGAATAGAATAGAAAATATGGAATAGATAGAATAGAATATATATGAATGGAATGGAATGGAATGGAATGGAATAGAATAGAATAGAATAGAATAGAATAGAATAGAATAGAATAGAATAGAATAGAATAGAATAGAAAATGTGGAATGGAATGGAATGGAATAGAATAGAATAGAATAGAATAGAATAGAATAGAATAGAATAACAGAGTTGGAGGGGATGTTGGAGGTCATCTAGTCCAACCCCCTGTTCAAGCAGGAAACCCTATACCATTTCAGACAAATGGCTGTCCAGTCTCTTCTTAAAAACCTCCAGTGTTGGAGCATTCACTGCTTCTGGAGGCAGGTTGTTCCACTGATTAATTGTTCTGTCAGGAAATTTCTCCTTAGTTCCAGGTTGCTTCTCTCCTTGATTAGTTTCCATCTGTTGCTTCTTGTCCTGCTGGCTAAGTTACAGGTAGTCCTCGTCTTACGGCCACAATCAAACCCCAAACTTCCCTTGCTGCGCAAGACGGCTGTTAATTGAGTTTTGCCCCGTTTGATGACCTTCCTGGCCTCAGTTGCTAAAGGGAATCGTTGCAGTTGTTAAATTAGTCACACGGTTGTTAAGCGAATCGGGCTTCCCCATTGACTTTGCTTGTCAGAAGGTCACAAAAGGAGATTGCACGACCGCAGGAGACTGTAACCGTCACAATTATGAATCAGTTGCCCAGCATCTGAATTTCTGAACGCGTGACCCTGGGGCTGCTGCAACAGTCGTTAAGTGTGAAAAATGGTCAAAAGTTTCTTTTTTCAGTGCTGTCCTAATTTCGAATATTCACTACGCGAATGGCTGTAAATTGAGGACTACTTGTAGGCTGTTGGATTTAAAGACAATATTTTGCCTCTTCTAAACACTGGTTGACTTTTCTTAGCTTTCCAACCAGGCCTCTAAATTGAGCTGGTTACTTTCTGCCTGACAAAAAAAAAAAATCCTGTCTCCCCAGCCTTGAACACTCAAAGCATAACAAAGCTAAAATTAGATTTCCACTTAGCCAAAGGTAAATCTTCAAGAGGGCTTCGTAAATACTACACAAGTGGGGGCATGGTTAATGACACTGCTGAGTTTCATAAGCAATGTACAGGTACTATAGGCCTCAATTTGCCACCCCAATTGAGCCCAACATTTCTGTTGCTAAGCGAGGCAGTCGTTAAGTGACTTTCCCCCCATTTTACGACCTTCCTTGGCACAATTGTTAAATGACTCGCTGCAGTTATTAAGTTTAAAGCAGGGGTCTTCAAACTTGGCCCTTTTATGACTTGTGGACTTCAACTCCCAGAATTCCTCAGCCAGCCACGCATACCTGGTCCACAACTCATAAAAGGGCCAAGTTTGAAGACCCCGGTTTGTGAACTTCAACTCCCAGAATTCCTCAGCCAGGCACGCTGGCTGAGGAATTCTGGGAATTGAAGTCCACAAATCATAAAAGGGTCATAGTTCCCTCATGCTAGCTGAGGAATTCTGAGAGTTGAAGTCCACAAGTCATAAAACGGCCAAGTTTGAAGACCCCTGCTTGTGAATCTCAATTCCCAGAATTCCTCAGCCAGGCATGCTGGCTCAGGAATTCTGGGAGCTGAAGTCCACAAGTCATAAAAGGGTCATAGTTCCCTCATGCTGGCTGAGGAATTCTGGGAGTTGAAGTCCACAAGTCATAAAAGGGCCAAGTTTGAAGACCCCGGTTTGTGAACTTCAACTCCCAGAATTCCTCAGCCAGGCACGCTGGCTGAGGAATTCTGGGAGTTGAAGTCCACAAGTCATAAAAGGGCCAAGTTTGAAGACCCCTGCTTTAAAGTAACACAGCTGTTAAGTGAGTCTGGCTTCCCCGTTGACTTTGCTCGTCAGAAGGTCACAAAAAGGGGACCTGGTACCCTGCAACCGCCATAAATATGAGACGGTTGCCGAGTGTCTGAATTTTGATCACGTGACTACGGGGGATGCTGCGATGGTTGTGTGAAAAAATGGTCATAAGCCACTTTTTCCAATGCTATTGTAATGTTGAACAATCACTCCAGGTAAGTCAAGGAGAGCCTGTTATTGCCTCCATTAGACAAAACTGGCATTATCCAGGTTTGCAAAAGATGGGTTTCTAAGCAAACTGTCTACAAGCCTTCATTGATAAGCCATCTTTCGCCAGATTGCTTTAATCAGGGTTAGTCTTGCCAATGTGCAAAGTCATCCTAGCTTATTATCTTTATATCTGCTGGCTCAACCCCAATCCATGAAACAAACCCACGATGAAACCAGATTCTCGATTCAGTCACCAAAAGTCACACTGAAAGCAATCTGGCGCTTACAAATCCATCACAAACCATAATGACAAATAATAGCTTCTTGTCTAACTACCTTAAGCCAAAAGCAGATCAGAAGGTGGTTCAACGGGCAGGTAGTCCTCGACTTAATGACCACAACTGAACCCACAATTTTGATTGCTAAGCGAGGCAGTTGTTAAAAATGGAGTTTTGCCCCATTTTGTGATCTTTCTTGCCACAGCGGTGAAGTGAATCACTGCACTTGTTACATTAGTAACATGGTTGTTAAGTGATTCTGGCTTTCCCGTTGACTTTGCTTATCAGAAGCTCGCCAAAGGGGATCACGTGACCCTGGGACTCTGCAACTGTCATAAGTACATGCCAGTTGCCAAGCCTCTGAAATCTGATCACGTGATCACAAAGGTGCTGTAATGGTCGTAAGTGTGAACAAGAGTCATACGTCACTTTTTTCAGTGCCCTTGTAACTTCCAAAAGTCACTAAACCAGTGGTTCTCAACCTTTTTACTACTCAACTGGCGCAGCACCGTTTGCAGAATGGGACTTTTGGCGGGCTCAGCAGGGCAGAGAAAGCCTGGACAATTCCTATTGGCTTTTGAAAGCCAATAGAATTAGACTCTATTCAAGAGAGTCTATTCTATTGGCATTCAAAAGCCAATAGAATAAAAGGGAGTAGCACAGCTAAGGAAAAGGGGGAAAAAATGGCGGACTGCATTGTTTGGCGACCCCCGTGAAATGGTCGTTCGACCCCAAATGGGGTCCCGACCCAAAGGTTGAGAACCACTGCACTAAACGAATGTTTGTAAGTTGAAGACTACCTATAATGGACAAACCCTGATAAGTTGATATTTAATTATGGAACTTTGATTCTCTCCATCCGTTTGGTTTTAAGAGCTAAACAACAGGAAGAACTTGAAATACTAAAAAATTATGATCGCTATTGTTATTCCATGCTCTTTTTCACACATTAACCAGTTCTTTCAATCCTAGAATCATTTAAAGGTCTGCAAAAAAACCTGGAGCTTCGGAGCCTTAACCCACTGCCTGTTTCCCAAATAAATAAATAAAAAATTCCCAAAAAGCTACTCTGCGTGCCAAGATAAAGTCATAATAAAATCCTGGAACTCAAAAAGTGTGTAGATTTATGCTTGGAAACATTCTCCGTCTTGTATACTGGGTCTCTTCTGTCTTTTATCCGCCAAAGAGTCACCTCGTTTTATGCAAAGTTCAGGGAACTTGGTTAATATAAACTCCTTTTTTCCCCAGAATCTTTTGATGATCTTAATATGAAATAATCTCTCTGGTTCCCCCCCCCCGCCCTCCTCCTGTAACTAAAACAGCCAAACATCGGAAAGATAGTGAGAGCATTTTAAAGATGTTTCCACTTTATAAATCACACATTCTTGGCAAACTTGCCTATTGTACCAAGTTCTGATTTTTTATATATATCCCTGGGTCTAAAAGGGAGTTAAGACTCAGTAAGTAACATCTATTACTAAGAGGTTAGTAATAAATCCTGGCTAATTTATAGACCTGCTTGTGCAAACAGCAGATGAGAATAGCATGCTTCTGCTGTTATTCTCTTACTCTGCTTTGAAAGTGATGCTTAAGCTGGCCAATGGTGACTGGAGGTTTTTTATGTGTTTTTTTTTTAATGTATAAGGCAACCTCACTTTGATCCGTGCCACTATCTTTTAAACCAGCCAAGCTGGGTCTTCTTCAACCCTTCCCAAGAAGGCTCCTTATTTCCTGCCTTATCTTCCTGATGAATTTCCATCACTTGTTTTGCCTTCTTCGCTTGGCAATCTGCAAAGTGTTGTCATCCTGGATGAGCCAGGAACCTTTTTTGGAGATGAAAGGGAAAAGGGAAGTGTGAGCCAGTTTGGTCTCCTGGCTAGAAACCAGGAGATGGTGAGTTCTAGTTCCAGCTTAGGAAATGAAAAAAACCAGCTGGGTGACTTTGGGCCAATCACCAGGAGACTGTGAGTTCTTAGGTATGAAAGCCACTGGGTGACTTTGGGCAAGTCACCAGGAGACTGTGAGTTCTAATCCCGCTTTAGGCATGAAAGCCAGTTGGATGACTTTGGGCCAATCACCAGGAGACGGTGAGTTCTAGTGGCGTCTTAGGCATGAAAGCCAGTTGGATGACTTTGGGCCAATCACCAGGAGACTGTGAGTTCTAGTGGCGTCTTAGGTATGAAAGCCACTGGGTGACTTTGGGCAAATCACCAGGAGACTGTGAGTTCTGATCCCGCTTTAGGCATGAAAGCCAGTTGGATGACTTTGGGCCAATCACCAGGAGACGGTGAGTTCTAGTGGCGTCTTAGGCATGAAAGCTGTTGGGTGACTTTGGGCCAATCACCAGGAGACTGTGAGTTCTAGTCTGGCCTTAGGTATGAAAGCCAGCAGGATGGCTTTGGGCTAATCACCAGGAGATGGTGAGTTCTAGTCCTACCTGAGACATGAAAGTCGCTGGGTGAATTTGAGCCAATCACCAGGCGTCTGTGAGTTCTAATCCCGCCTTAGGCATGAAAGCCAGCTGGATCTTAGGCATGAAAGTTGCTGGGTTACTTTGAGCCAATCTCAGCCCAACTTACCTCACAGGGTTGTTGTGAGGAAATTAGGAAGAGGAAGGAGCATTAGATATTTATGCCATCTTGAATTATTTATAAAAATAATAAATCAGAATTTAAAAAAAATAAAAAATCCAAAACAGGATTTTTTTCTCAGGATCAACGTAAGGAGCAGAGACACCAAAGCTTGGGCTTGCAACGGTAATTAACTTGGAAAATGTGGATGCTGGAACTATCTGGAAACCTTGGCCAGGTATGATGGTAGAATAATTAACGCAAAGAACTGTAACAGTCTCACCATCACGAATTGGTGGGAAGCAGTTTCTCCCTCTACCTTTGGGAAATATAGGCAGTCCTCGACTTACGACCACAATTGAGCAAGAAATTCCCATTGCTAAGTGAGGCAGGTTAAGTTTCGCCCCATTTTATGACCTTTCTTGCCACGGTTTGTAAGCAAATCATTGCGCTTGTTAAGTTAGTAATGTGGCTGTTAAGTCAACCTGGGTTCCCCAAAGTCGCGAAAGTTGATCACATGACTCCGGGACACGGCAACCATCATAAGACTGAGCCGGTTGTCAGGCGTCTGGATCTGGATCATGTGACCACGGGGACGTTGCAATGATGTTAAGGGGGGAAAATGATCATAAGTCACTTTTTTTCCACTGTTGTTGTCACTTTGAAGGATCACTTAATGAATGCATTGTAAGTCGAGAATTA
The DNA here is from genome assembly GCF_016545835.1 of Crotalus tigris. NCBI lineage: Eukaryota > Metazoa > Chordata > Lepidosauria > Squamata > Viperidae > Crotalus > Crotalus tigris. Next base: position 685,999 of record NW_024100134.1, on the reverse strand, counting down.
CCCGGATTTTCAACTAGGAAAAGTAGAATGACGATTCGATTGATCCCAGCTTTCTTCCAAGGAATTCAGAAAAGGAGCTAGCCCAGGGGTAGGCAACCTTGGCTCTTTTATGACTCGTGGACTTCAACTCCCAGAATTCCTGAGCCGGCATGGCTCAGCATGGAAACCTCTCCCTTTCCCCTCAGCATGGCTGGCCCAGGAATTCTGGGAGTTGAAGTCCACGAGTCATAAAAGAGCCAAGGTTGCCTACCTCTGGCCTAGGCCTAGGCTGCTTTTTGACTCGTGGACTTCAACTCCCAGAATTCCAGAGCCAGCATGGCTCAGCATGTTAACCTCTCCATTTCTCCTCAGCATGGCTGGCTCAGGAATTCTGGGAGTTGAAGTCCACGAGTCATAAAAGAGCCGAGGTTGCCTACCCCTGAGCTAGGCTGTCCCTTTGCACCCTGACCACAACCCTGTAAAGTAGGCTCGTCAGCAACAAAACATGCTAAATAAAAACTTGAAATAGATGTAGACATTGAAACCGATTGTTGCAAAAGCAGGCTTACCTCCCGGCTTTAGTTATAATCATCTCGGTCCCAGCTTCGTGAAATTTCTTCCATAGCTCTTTTTCGTGCAAATACACCTTGATATTCTCAATGGTCTTCCAAATACACCGAGAAAGAACAAAAATTAAAAAGTGAGATAAGATGCCGGAATGCGGAAGGAGACAGTTAGCGCCTCTTCTCTAATAGAAGAGCGAGGAGTCCTCATTGGCCTGGGCAGAAACAAAGTTCTACAGATCGTCCTCCACTTACAACAATTTGTTTAGTGACAGTTTCACACTTCACAGCCATTGCAGCATCTCCATGGTCACGTGATCAAAATTCAGAGGCTTGGCAACTGACATGTACTTATGACGGTTGCAGCGTTCCGGGATCACATGATCTCCTTTTGCGATCTTCTGACAAGCCAAGTCAAAGGGGAAGTCAGATTCACTTCACAACTGTGTTCCTAACTTAAGAACTGCGGTGATTCCATGTGGCTGACTTAACAGCTGCAGTGATCCACTTAGCAACCGTGGCAGTAAAGGTTGTAAAATGAGGCGAAACAACCACCGTTCTTAGCAACTGAAATTTTGGGCCCAGTTGCCCACTTTAAGATTTGTGGACTTCAACTCCCAGAATTCCCCAGCCCGCATGGCTGGCTGGGGAATTCTGGGAGTTGAAGTCCACAGTCTTAAAGTGGCCAAGGTTGGACACCCCTGCTTTAGACCATAGCCTTTGCTGATCTTTTTGCAGCCCAGACTTCTTTTTCTCAAAACATGCTCCCTCATTCACTGATATTCCAAAAAGAGCATATAGTTGTAGCTATAAACTCTACCCTTTTGATTCTGACCCCACTTACTTCCAAAATAAGTTAGCAGGTTTTTGGCAGACTCTACCCTACATTTTTCTCCCTGCATTATAGGGATTGGGATCAAAATTTCCATTGTTAAACAAGGCAGTGATGAAGTGAATCAGGCCCGAATTTATGACCTTTTGGGGGGGCACAGTTGTTCAGCGAATCAGTGCCGTTCTTAAGTGAATCGATGGTCATTAAATGAATCCAGCTTCCCCAATCGGCTTTGCCGGTCTGAAGTCATCTGGGAAGGTGGCAAAGGATTTATCACATGATCCCGGGATGCTGCAATTGTAACTATATGCAGGTTGCCAACCAACCAAATTTTGATCACGTAACTGTGAGGACGCTGCAATGGTCTTGAGTGTGAGGACTGGTTGTAAGTCACTTTTTCCAGTGCCAATTGTGACTTTGAATGGTCGTTAAACAAATGGTTGTTTGTTGAGGACCCTGGGGATTGGGATAATTTAATCTTCAAAGCTGAGTTTGGATCCTCCATTTTAAGTGGAAAGAATAGAATAGAATAGAATAGAATAGAATAGAAGAGAAGAGAAGAGAAGAGAAGAGAAGAGAAGAGAAGAGAAGAGAAGAGAAGAGAAGAAAGAGAAGAGAACAGAATAGGACTAGACTAGACTAGACCAGACCAGACCAGACCAGACTAGACTAGACTAGAACAGACTAGACTAGACTAGACTAGAATAGAATAGAGCTGGAAGGGACCTTGGAGGTCTTCTAGTCCAGCCCCCTGCTGAAGCAGGAGAACCTATACCATCTCAGACAGGTGGTTGTCTAGTCTCTCCTTAAAAACCTCCAGTGATGGAGCAGCCACGATTTCTGGAGGCAAGCTGTTCCACTGGTTGATTGTCCTCACTGTCAGGAAGTTTCTCCTTAATTCCAGGTTGCTTCTCTCTTTGATCAGTTTCCAACCATTGTTTCTCATCCTTCCCTCTGGTTCTCTGGTGAACAACCTGAGCCCCTCTTCTTTGTGGCAGCCCCTCAGATACTGGAAGATGCTATCATGTCTCCCCTATTTCTTCTTTTCTTTAGACTGGCCAGACCCAAGTTCCGCAGCCGTTCTTCGTACGTTTTGGTCTCCAGGCCTTTGATCATCTTAGTTGCAGGATCAAAATATGTGATATTTTGATGTTTTCACTTCTGCTGAGGCAGACAAGCTGATCTTTTCCTGGAATTATTCCTGAAGCCTCAGAAGCGATCTATCCCAATGAAGACAAGGCTTAGGAGTGACATGATAAGCCATCTTCCAATATTTGAGGGTTTGTCAGAGAGAAGATGGGAGGGTCAACCTGTTCTCCAAAGCCCTTGAGGGCAGGATGAGAAGTAAAGGATGGAATCTTATCAAAGAGAGATCAAATCTAGAGTTAAGGAGAAATTTCTTGACAGAACTGTGGAATCAGTGGAACAGCTTAATGTCTATGGAGATTCTCCATCATCCAGATCATGGTTGTCTTGTAAGGTCACTGGCACTTAACGTAAATTTGAGATGCCATTAAAAGTCTAATCAGGCAACTCAAACAGAGGTGTCTTGGGGAAACAGTGCTTTAATTGATCAAGTAAAACAGCTGTGTGGCAAAGAGTCTGGAATGGTGGCAGAGTTACATCCAGAGGTGCCACACTTTAGAAAGTTAGTAGCATTGCTTTATAAACTTTGTTAGCCAATCAAAAGCAGACAACAGAGCCATTAGATTATAAGGAAGGCATCAATCCTAGCTGGTCCAGCACAATTCCTATATACTCCCTTATTCCCTCCTTCAGTACATCCCATCCATGTACATGTTTCCCACACTTGCATGAAATTTATCCCTGACACAAACGCTGATTACAGAAGCGAGATAGCAATAGTTAGCCTAAACAATTTCTTTTTGTTGCAGTTACAGGACCCTTCAATCCCAAAGATGCTTTTTCAGGAGGCAATTGGACTTTCTTGTTTTTCCTTTGAAGACGTTTCGCTTCTCATCCAAGAAGCTTCTTCAGCTCTGACTGGAGGGTGGGGAACGGAAGGATTTATACTCCTTGCAGACAGCCGGTCATTTGCCTTCTTTTTTTATCTCAAACTGAAGTGCAAATTGTTCCTATAGACTGCAATGTTTTTTGGAAATCCTTTCATACTCCTGCACACACATTTGCACCACTCAGGTGATCCTGAGGACACAGGTAAACCTCCAGGTGGCCTCAAGGACTGTCTAAAACAGTGGTTCTCAACCTTTCTAATGCCGTGACCCCATAATACAGTTCCCCATGTTGTGATGACCCCCAACCACTTATACATCACCGGGTGCCAGGGGCGTGGCCAAAGAAAAGTGGGAAAAAATGACGGACAGCCTTGTTTGGCGACCCCCATGAAATGGTCGTTTGACCCCAAATGGAGTCCTGACCCACAGGTTGAGAACCACTGGTCTAAAAGAAGGCAAATGACCAGCTGTCTGCAAGGAGTATAAATCCTCCCATTCCCCACCATCCAGCCAGAGCTGAAGAAGCTTCTTGGATGAGAAGCAAAACGTCTTCAAAGACAAACAAGAAAGTCCAGTTGACTCTTGAAAAGGCACCTTCGGGAGTGGAACAGCTTGCCTCCTGGAGTTTTGGGTGCTCCATAGCTGGAGTCCAAAAGGCAACTGGACTTTCTTTGTTTGGCTTGAAGATGTTTTGTTTCTTCCATTCTCCACCATTCAGCCAGAACAAAAGAAGCTTCTCGGATGAGAAGCAAAACATTTTCAAGGAAATGAAAGTGAAGTCCTCCAAGGTCCCTTCTAGCCCTATGATTCTATGATTATAGAGTTTCAAATAGACAGAAACACGCCATCAGTTGTAACTTGATCATTTTTATTGGCGTTTGTCACCAATTCAACTATGGAACTGTGGAACATAGAAATTACTTTGTCTACGACAGGGGTCTTCAAATTCGGCCCTTTTATGAGTCATGGACTTCAGCTCCCAGAATTCCTCAGCAGTGCCTGGCTGATGAATTCTGGGAGTTGAAGTCCATGAGTCATAAAAGGGCCGAGTTTGAAGACCCCTGGTCTACAAGCAGGAACTTGACCACCAGACCAAAGCCATCTCCCAGCCACCAAAGTTTTTCCTCAGAAAATGTCTCCTCCGGGAGATCTGGTGATTGACCAAGTAATTTCCCAGCAAATGAATTAGATCTTATTTGCAATTTTAACACTGCTTCTCCCCATTTCTGGATTCTGAAGTACTAGGTCAGTCCGGTGGCCAAGTTTCACAAACTTGGCGACTTTAAGACATGTGGACTTCAACTCCCAGAGTTCCCCAGCCAGAAACTTTAACATGTGTAGACTCCAACTTCCAAAATTTTTGCTGGGGAATTCTCGGAGTTGAAATCCAGATGTCTTAAAGTTGCCAGGTTTGAGAAACACTGGCCTGGTGTAGTCTTCTAGTGTGATGGCTGGCTACGGAATTCTGGGAGTTAAAGTCCACACATCTTAAAGTTGCCAGGTTTGAGAAACACAGGCCTAGTGTGGCCTTCTAGCTTGAGGGCTGGCTAGAGAATTCTGGGAGTTGAAGTCCATACATCTTAAAGTTGCCAGGTTTGAGAAACACAGCCTAGCGTGGCCTTCTAGCTTGAGGGCTGGCTAGAGAATTCTGGGAGTTGAAGTCCACATTCTTTAAAGTTGCCAAGCTTGAGATATATCTGAAAACTGTTTCATGTGCTAAATGCTTACCTGTTCCGCATCTGGGACCTGAGGACTGTTCAGGGGTGTGCTGCTGACTCCTGCGACCCCAAGTACTGGAGACCCTCCCGTGGTTTCAGCATGGGCAGGGCCCTGAGGCACCACAAACCCATCCTCCACGTCCGACAAGCTTTTCTCCTGGAGCATCTCCTGAAAGTGAGCAAGCCAACAGAAATTAACCGGTTTGCTGTAGGCCAGGTTCCTCCCAGGAAAAAGAGATTCTACAGAATTGGGGTTTCCTTGCCTCCAAAGTGAAGTCAGTCAACCTTTTGCCCTCGATCACTTTCCTTTTTTTTGCAAGGGCAGACCCCCCCCCCGAAATCTGGACACAGATTTCATCAACAAAGATTTAGTATTTACAGTAAATTGCTGTGTTCCCTCACCCACCCCCAGAATGGCTAAGACAGGCTCCAAAAAGCTAAGCTGGTGGCTGTACCTGTGAGATTTCAGCCTTCCTCTCTTACTCTGCAATGCAATGGGAGGGAGAGGCGGGGCTTCCACAAAACAGGTGTAGCAGTCCTTAACTTACAACCATTTGTTTAGCAACCGTTCGAAGTTACAATGGCACTGGTAAAAGTGACTTACGACCACTCCATCCCCAGGGTCACAGGATCAAACTCCAGGTGGTTGGCAACCAACCTGCCTTTTGCCTGCCTGATCTCCATTTGCAACCTTCCCAGGGAGATTCCGACATGCAAAGTCAAGGGGGGGGGGGAAGATGGATTCAATTAACAATGATTCGCTTAACAACCATGTGATTCACTTAACGGCCACATGATTCATTTAACAGTTGCAGTAATTCAATGAACAACTTAATAACTGCAGGGATTCACTTAACAACCATATGATTTATTTAGCCACATGATTCATTTAACAACTGAAGTGATTCAATTAACAACCATCAGATTCACTTAACTAATGTGATTCACTTGACAGCCATAGGATTTATTTAACAACTGCAGGGATTCATTTAACAACCACGTGATTCACTTAACAGCCACATGATTAACAAATGCAATGATTCGCTTAACAACCACGTGATTCGCTTAACAGTCACATGATTCACTTAACAACTGCAGTCATTCGATTAACAACCATCTGATTCACTTAACTAATGTGATTCACTTAACAGCCACGATTCATTTCACAAATGCAGAGATTTGCTTAACAATCGTGATTCACTTAACAACTGAAGTGATTCACTTAACAACCATGTGATTCGCTTAACAGCTGCAATGAGTCAATTAACAAGTATGTGATTCCCTTAACTAATGTGATTCACTTAACAGCCACATGATTCATTTAACAACTGCAATGATTCACTTAACAACCACACGATTCTGGTACTAATTACGGTCATAAGCTAAGGACTATCTGCACACATCCACCATCTTCACTCCTTTGAACCTTCCTATGAATAATCCCAGTGGTCTCCAACCTTTGAGGCCTGGGGGTCTGGCTGGTGGGTGGAGAGGGGAACTGGGCCACACTAGCAGTGGGCTGGCGCTTGCTCGCACACAGCCCTTCCATGAGTGACAGGCCAGCGCTCGTGCATGTGAGTGCCCGCCAGCCCGCTGCTCATGGATGTTGACCTGCACATGTGCATGCTCCAGCTAGCCACAGTAGTGAGGTTGGGGACCCCTGAATTATCCTATTGTTTGCCATCTTAACTTTGGTTGCCCATGTTTTGATGGACAGGGAAGTTCTCTCCATCCATGGAAGATACTCATGTCAATCTCAATGCTGCTAACATCATATGGAGATGTGCAGCCATTTTCCTTCTTATGTTTTACTCTTAGAATTAGATGATACTGGGGGGGGAGGAATGTGCATGGGAGTTAGTTAGACATAACAATATTAGAACAGTGTGAGAATCAAGGTTGTTTGAAATAAGAGATGATAAGAAATGGCGGGTTGGAGAACTGGAGGGAAGCCTGCATTTCAAACTAATTGGAGAATGTGATTTATGACAGTTAATTAGAAGAGGGAATTGTGTTTTGATACTATGTGCTCAGGGAAGGGGAATTCAGATTTTGGCTTTGCCTATGTACATGCTGATGCTATGCTACTCGAATAAAGATTATTTAAGATAAACAATGCCTGGAAGTTCTTTGAAGAGTTTCATCTGTCAGAACCATGACAGTCAATTTCCCAGGGTTTCCCTTTTGGAAATAAAGGAAGGAAGTGAATTAAAATCTGAGCCCACCAAAAAGAATTCTTGGCTCACAACCCAATTGTACCACAGTCCTTGACTTACAGCCATCCCCTGAGTGATCCTTCAAACAGCCCTGAAATAAAGTGACTTATGACGGTTTTTCACGCTTAACAACCGTTGCAGCCTCTCCATCGTCATGCGATCAAAATTCAGATGCTTGGCAACCGACTCGTACTTGTGACAGTTGCAGTGTCCCGGGGGTCATGTGAAAGTCACCTTTTGTGACTTTATGACAAGCAAAGTCAGTGGGGAAGTCAGCTGCATTTGACAACTGTGCAACTAACTTAGCAACCGCATGATTCGCTTAGCAATTGTGGCAAGAAAGGTGATAAAATGGGGCAAAGCTCTCTTAATGATTGTCTTGCTTAGCAAGGGAAATTTGGGGCTCGGTTCAAAATCACCTGTAGTCAAGGGAAGAACAAAACTCTAATTTCTCTTGGCAGAATAGCAAAACCAGCAGAGCCTCTTACCGAAAGCGTAACTGGATGGGGTAGACATTTTGTATGATTTGGAGACCATTTTATTGGGAGGGGAAAACCACACCTTGTCACAGTGTATTTACAGGTAGTGGCAAGGTAGCAATAGCACATAGGCTTATATACCACTTCACAGTGCTTTACAGCCCTCACTAAGGAATTTACAGAGTCAGTATATTTCCCCCAACAATCTGGGTTCTTATTTTACCAATCTCGGAAGGAGGGAAGGCTGAGTCAGCCTTGAGCTGGCCAGGATCGAACTGCTGACAGCGAGTAGTGAGTTAGCCTGCAATACTGCATCCTAACCACTGCGCCACCAGGGTAAGAATAGAATAGAATAGAATAGAATAGAATAGAATAGAATAGAATAGAATAGAATAGAATAGAATATATGGAATAGAATAGAATAGAATAGAATAGAATAGAATAGAATAGAATAGAATAGAATAGAATAGAATAGAATAGAATAGAATAGAATGGAATGGAATAGAAAATATGGAATGGAATGGAATAGAATAGAAAATATGGAATGGAATAGAATGGAATGGAATGGAATAGAACAGAACAGAACAGAACGGGACGGGATGGGACGGGGTGGGATGGGATAGAATAACACTTACAGTATGTACCTCTTCACAGTGCTTCACAGCCCTCTCTTAGCAGTTTACAGGATCAGCATATTTGCCCCCAACAATCTGGGTCCTCATTTTACTGACTTCAGAAGGCGAAAGGCTGAGTCAACCTTGAGCAGGTCAGGATCGAACTCCTGGCAGTGGGAAGAGTTAGTCTGCAATATTGCATCCTAACCACTGCACCACCATGGCAAGAATAGAACAGAACAGAACGGAACGAAATGGAACAGAATGAAATAATATGAATAGAATAGAATAGAATAGAATAGAATAGAATAGAATAGAATAGAATAGAATAGAATAGAATAGAATAGAATAGCACTTATATACCATTTCACAGTGCTTTATAGCCCTCTCTAAGCGGTTTACAGAGTCAGCATTTTGCCCCCAACAATCTCGGTCCTCATTTTACCGATTTCAGAAGGATGGAAGGCTGAGTCAACCTTCAGCCGGTCAGGATCGAACTCCTGGCAGTGGGCAGAGTCAGCCTGCAATACCACATTCTAACCACTGCGCCACCATAGTAGTAACAACCGTGGCCAGAAAAAGTTGTAAAATGGGGCAAAACTCACTTAACAACTGCCTTGCTTAACAGGAAAATTTCTGGGCTCCCTTGTGGTGATAAATCAAGGACTCTCTACTCCAAAGCACATTGCTCCAAGGTGGAAGAAGGGGCCTTCCTGTCTTTTTTAATCACCCTCGCCGGGGATATAAAACATAGTAGGCTTGACCACCCAGCGGTCTCCTTTTTTCTTATTTATTTATTTGGTTCCAAAAGCGGCAGCCCACCCACTCACCCAGATGAACTCATGGAAGCAGCACTCCATAAAAACAAGCTGGACTAAGCAGCCAAGCCAAATAAAACAGCGAGAGAGAGAACAATTTTTAAACAAATCGTAACACAGGAAGAATAACCAGCAGCAACATTGGTGGAGGTGGAGGCAAAGCCGCAAATAGGACCGTAAAAAGCCAGCTCTCAAATGATAAAGGCGGGATAGAAATAAAAACATCAAAAATGCAAACGGCAGCCCGGCCTGCAAGAGAAGCTGATATCCATGCCAAGGTGCCACCGTAAAGAAGGCCCCGAGACGGTGGGTTTCAATTTTTCTCAGGGCTTTGGGACACCGTGTAATCTGATCCAAGGCCTGGAGACTAAAAGATACAAAGAACGGTTGCGGGACTTGGGTTTGGCTAGTCTAAAGAAAAGAAGAAATAGGGGAGACATGATAGCGGTATTCCAGTATCTGAGGGCTGCCACAAAGAAGAAGGGGTCACGTTATTCTCCAAAGCACCAGAGGGCAGGATGAGAAACAATAGTTGGAAACTGATCAAAGAGAGAAGCAACCTGGAATTAAGGAGAAACTTCCTGACAGTGAGGACAATCAACCAGTGGAACAGCTTGCCTCCAGAAATCGTGGGCGCTCCATCACTGGAGGTTTTTAAGAAGAGACTAGACAACCACCTGTCTTAGACGGTATAGGTTCTCCTGCTTCAGCAGGGGGATGGACTAGATGACCTCCAAGGTTCCTTCCAGCTCTATTCCATGCCATGCCATGCCATGCCATGCCATTCTATTCTATTAATTAGAAAAGAAGCTTCATATTGATGTGTTGTTACTTGTAGAAATACTACAAAAATGCCTATATTCAATTGTTATCTACTAAAATTATTAAGAAATGGACTAATTTAAGGTTGATAAAAGAGAATATTATTAGAAGAAAAGAAAATCAAGGGAAGCTACTACGTGGAGTATGGAATTATAGAAATGAATAGTTATTGTTTGTAAATCTAAACCCAGACAACACGCTGTTTATCAAACATTAATGGAGATTATGTTTTTTAAAAAATAGTAAAATATATTAAAGATTCCCCCCATTAGAAGTCAATTTGCAGCTTCTCCTTCACCTTGGCCAACTGTTCAAAGTCATAACACGCCTGATTATAAACGACTTACGACCCTAATTCCTTGGAATTCCGATGGTTACAGCATCCCCATGCTCAGGTGATCTAGTAAACACCTACAAATAGTCCTCGACTTACGACGACAACTGAGGCCCAAAATTTCTGTTGTTAAGCGAGATATTTGTTAAGTGAGTTTTGCTCCGTTTTTCCCACCTTTCCTGCCGCCATTGCTAAGGGAATCACTACAGTGGATAAGTTGGTTACCCAGTTGTGATGTGAATCCGGCTTCCCCTTTGACTTTGCTTATCAGACGGTCACAAAAGGGGATCAACGTGACCCCAGGACACTGCAATGGTCATAAGTGTGAACCAGTTGCCAAACGCCTGACTTCTGATCACGTGATCATGGGGATGCTGCAAAGGTGGTAACTGTGAAAACTAGTCATAAGTCACTTTTTTCAGTGCCGTTGTAAGGTTGAACGGTCACTAAATGAGCCGTTGTAAGTAGAGGACTAACTCGACTTACAACAAACCAGTGCTTACCCTGGGAAAGTGAACGGGTAAACTCTATCCTATCACCTTATTTCTTAAAACTCTCCTTTGGTAGCTTTGCCGACTGATGACGTTACTATAGTTTGATGTACGGGAATTACAAGCTTCTCTCCAATAACAGGAGAACATTGGAAACACTGGAAACACATACACATACAGCCTCCCAGTGAAAAACAACAACAATCCAACCAACTTTTTGCTTTTCAGGGGATCTTGTCCCATCTTATCCATGAAAGCCAGCTGGGTGACTTTGGGCCAATCACCAGGAGACAGGGACTTCTAGTCCTGCCTTTGAAAGCTGAGAGACTTTGTGCCCCCCCCCCCCCATTCTCTCATTCTCTCTCTTTCTCTCTTCTTTCACAAGGTTTCTGTTGTTGGGAAAAATAGGAAGAAAAATAGGAAGAAAGAAACAACACTTTGAGTTGTTTATAAAAAAATAATACAGGAGGTAAATAATAATAATAATAATAATAATAATAATAATAATAATAATAATAATAATAATAATAATAATAATAGTAAAGTTGGAAGGGACCTTGGAGGTCATCTAGTCCAACTGCCTGCTCGGGCAGGAAACCCTACACCATTTCGGACAAATAGCTGTCCAGTCTCTTCTTAAAAACTTCCAGTGTTGGAGCATTTACTGCTTCTGGCGGCAGGTTGTTCCATTGGTTAATTGTTCTCACTGTCAGGAAGTTTCTCCTTAATTCTAGGTTGCTTCTCTCCTTGATTAGTTTCCACCTGTTGCTTCTTGTCCTGCCTTCAGGTGCTTTGGAAAATAGCTTAATTCCCTCTTCTTTATGGCAGCCCCTGAGATATTGGAATACTGCTATCATGTCCCCCATTGTCCTTCTCTTCATTAAACTAGACATACCCAATTCTCGCAACCGTTCCTTATATGTTTTAGCCTCCAGTCCCCTAATCATCTTTGTTGCTCTTCTCTGTACTCTTTCTAGAGTCTCAACATCTTTTTTACATCGTGGTGACCAAAACTGGATGCAGTATTCCAAGGCATTGAAGTAAATAATAATAAAATAAAAATAAAATAATAATATAATATAATATAATACAATGTAATGTAATGTAATGTAGTATAACGTAATGTAATATAATACTATACTATACTATAATATATAATATATTAATATAATATAATACAATACAATACAACACAACACAATACAATACAATACAATACAATACAATACAATATAATATAATATAACGTATTTTCCGGCGTATAAGACAACTTTCTAAATCATGCAAATCTTCTCCAAAGTCGGGGGTCGTCTTATACGCCCAGTTGTCTTATATGCCAGAAAATACCGTATTTTCCGGCATATAAGACGACTTTCTAACCATGCAAATCTTCTCCAAAGGCGGGGGGGGGGTCGTCTTATATGCCCAGTCATCTTATACGCTGGAAAATACGGTAATATAACATAACATAACATAACAAGACTCTAGAAAGAGTACAGAGAAGAGCAACAAAGATGATTAGGGGACTGGAGGCTAAAACATATAAGGAATGGTTGCTAGAATTGGGTATGTCTAGTTTAATGAAGAGAAGGACAAGGGGGGACATGATAGCAGTATTCCAATATCTCAGGGGCTGCCCTAAAGAAGAGGGAGTCAAGCTATTCGCCAAAGCGCCTAAAGGCAGGAAAAGAAACAACGGATGGAAGCTAATCAAGGAGAGAAGCAACCTGGAAGTAAGGAGAAACTTCCTGACAGTGAGAACAATTAATCAGTGGAACAACCTGCCTCTAGAAGTTGTGAATGCTCCAACACTGGAAGTTTTTAAGAAGAGACTGGACAGCCATTTGTCCGAAATGGTGTAGGGTTTCCTGCCCGAGCAGAGGGTTGGACTAGATGACCTCCAAGGTCCCTTCCAACTTTACTACTACTATTATTATTATATATAACATATAACATAACATAACATAACATAATATAATGATCTTTGGTAAAACAAAAGCCTCCAGCAAACTTAAAGCTTCATTCAGACAACCAGCAACTTGTATGAATCTCAGACATTGATAGAACGACCTTCCTAGGGAGTGAGTCCCCACAGGTCCCTTTGAATAAATCTTTTCAGCTTCAGACTGTTCGTTATGGTAAAAAGAGCAAATTGCATTGGAAAAGTCACCGTAGGGCTTACTGGTATTAAGGGGGGGGGGGATAGGTGGGTAGTTGAAAAATGAAAGGGTCCTCAGTGCAGACAGCTATGGGCCTTCTCAGAAATAAGAATTCTCTTTAACGGGCTTTGCTTCCTGGGAAATTTCTATGTAATTGCAGCTTAATGCAGCTTTTTTTTTTTCTAAGTCCAGAAAAATATTTTTCTCTCCTGAACAAAACAGATTCTACTAAGCCATATTCTATATGGCTAATCTTTGATCGACAATAGTTCGTTTAGTGACTGTTCAAAGTTATGACGGCGCTGAAAAAAGTGATTGCTGACTTTTTTCACACATGTAACCACTGCAGCCTCCTGCTCAGAATTCGAACTTTTGACAATGGGTTCGTATTTATGACAGTTTGCAGACTCCCGGGGTCATCAGATCCCCTTTTTGCGACCTTCTGACAAGCAAAGTCAATGGGGGGGAGCCAGATTCACTTAACAACTGTGTGACTAACTCAACAACTGCAGTGATTCGCTTAGCAACTGTGGCAAGAAAGGTCGTAAAATGGGGCAAAGCTCACTTAACAACGGTTTTGCTTCGCAATGGAAATTTTGGGCTTAGTTGTCGTAAGTTGGGGACTATCTGTATCCCCACTGAACACTGCTGTGTGGCACATACAACCTAACTGTGCAGGTTTACTTCCAAGTTGTTGTGTTTTAATCACTCTTTTGTGATGAAAAACAATACAGTAATCTTGTGTGCTTGCATTTGTCTGTATGCTTCAAATCATTTTCTCACTGGAATCCAAATGCCTAAAAAACTATTTGTGTTCTACAGTTGTGTTACCATTTTAAGCATGTAGACTCGTAAGGGTTATTCCAGAATAATTAACTTTTCAGAATAAACACTATTCCTGTGTTTATTAAATATATTGCCGCATTTTAGTTCAACAATCATTTCCAATTCTCTTTTTACCCCCAATTCCCTTCGGATGTATTGATTCAAATTTCGCCAGGAAAAAAAAAATTCACAATAAGGCTAAAATATCATTTTTGGATCATAATGAGAGACCCCTACAAATGTCTCGTCCTATCTTAGTCGGGGTAGCAAGATACTATTCTTCTACTCTTACATTCATTTGCTTAAGAGTAAAGGAAGTTTTTTCCAGGAAAACCTCTTTTCCTAAATTTAAGAGATTTAGCAGCCAACTTACAGAAGATCACAGCACTGTGTAAAATTGCACAGAGGTAACACTGAAAAATCACCAAATTCCGTTTCAAGTGAAAAGATGGAGAATCCAGTAAGATCACCCCTTACTCCGGTTTTTGATCATCACAGTGCTCCAGTATCTCAGGGGCTGCCCCAAAGAAGAGGGAGTCAAGCTATTCTCCAAAGCGCCTGAGGGCAGGACAAGAAACAACGGATGGAAACTAATCAAGGAGAGAAGCAACATAGAACTAAGGAGAAACTTCCTGACATAACAGTTAACCAGTGGAACAACCTGCCTCCAGAGGTAGTGAATGCTCCAACCCTGGAAGTTTTTAAGAAGAGACTGGACAGCCATTTGTCCGAAATGGTATAGGGTTTCCTGTCTGAGCAGAGGGTTGGACTAGATGACCTCTAAAGTCCTTTCCAACTTTATTATTATTATTATTATTATTATTATTATTATTATTATTATTATTATTATTATTACCTCCTCTGACTACTTCTTCAGTGAAGGAATCCCTAGAAACTTTCCATCCGACTGGAAAATTTACCCAGATGATTTGTTCTAAAATGCCGCCTATGCTGCTTTTTTTTTTTACAAAAATTATCTTATTTTTTTTCCCTTCCCTGCAGTTTTAGAATTTTTGTAGCGAGATGTGGTTAAAGGGAAGGGTTATTTGAGTCCTCCTTTAGCACTGACACATACAGGTTGTTCTCAATTTACAATCACAATTGAGGCCCCAAATTTCTGTTGTTACGGGAGACCTCTGTTAAGTGAGTTTTGCCCCATTTTACGCCCTTTCCTGCCACAGTTGTTAAGTGAATCCCTGCAGTTGTTAAGTCAGTAAGCTGGTTGTTAAGTGAATCTGGCTTCCCCCCCCCTTGACTTTGCTTGTCAGAAGGTCACAAAAAGGGGATCACAGGACTCCGGGACATGCAAGCGTCATAAATATGAATCAGTTGCCAAGCGTCGGAATTTTGATCACGTGAATATGGGGATGTGGCCAAGGCCGTAAGTGTGAAAAACGGTCATAATAAGTCCCATTTTTCAGCATTGTTGTAACCCTGAACAGTCACTAAACGAACTATTGTAGATCAAGGATCAGCCATATACATTTCCCGTAAGGTTAGCCAAAATGGGTTCAAACATTTCACCCCTATGCTGGAAATGTAAAACAGCATTAGGTTCATACTACCATATGTGGTGGGAATGCCCAAAGATCCATGAGTATTGGAACAGGACACGAAACTGATTGAGGGATATATTAACACTGGACTTAGAGTTAAAACCTGAACCATTCTTGTTGGGAATAACGACAGAAAAATATGACAAGGGAACAATCTACCTGCTGCTACACATCCTGACTGCAGCTAGGCTTGCTTTAGCGCAAAAATGGAAGAGCAAGGAAATTCCCACAGAGGAAGAGTTAATACATAAAATATTAGCATGTGCGGAAATGGACAGGCTCACAATGATATTAAAAGACAAATGTGGATCAGTTTATTATGAAACCTGGGATAAATTTTACCGCTGGAGGAATTTGAAGAGGACAGTCAGGATTAAAGACGAATGTTAAGATAGAAATATATGTTATTTTAGAACAAGTATTGTATATAAAACTTAGATGTATATGTAGAGATTGTAAAAAGTGGAATAATCTGATAAGAATGTATATACTGGAATGTCACGTCAAATTCAATGTTTGTTTGTTTTTAATTGTATTATAAATAAAATTTGTAAAAAAAAAAGGATCAGCCATATAGAATATGACTTAGTAGAATCTGTTTTGATCAGGAGAGAAAAATATTTTTCTGGACTTTAAAATAAAAAAAAGCTGCATTAAGCTGCAATTACATAGAAATTTCCCAGGAAGCAAAGCCCGTTAAAGAGAATTCTTATTTCTGAGAAGGCCCATAGCTGTCTGCACTGAGGATCCTTTTATTTTTCAACTACCCACCTACCCACCCCCCCTTATTTAGATAGATGGAAGGCAGGCTAGCTCTTTTTAAGATTCTCTCTCTTTCCCCAAGTTTCTTATCTGGAATCCATTTTTAGCATTGGTATTAAGGCCGGAGACAGACCCAAGGATGCCTTGCTGTAAACATCACAAACGGTGAATCTCCACTCAAGATAAAAGAGAGAGACTGGGAAAAAAGCAATAAAGATTTTAAAAAGAAGGGGGTGGGTGAGAAGGGAAGGAAAAACAGACAGAGAAGTAGCATTGCATTTCCTTCATATTTAAGAGGAATTACACACAGTTTCCCCCCCC
Source organism: Crotalus tigris (assembly GCF_016545835.1). Classification (NCBI taxonomy): domain Eukaryota; kingdom Metazoa; phylum Chordata; class Lepidosauria; order Squamata; family Viperidae; genus Crotalus; species Crotalus tigris. The sequence goes on along the minus strand of NW_024100134.1, from coordinate 669,534 downwards.
CCCAAAAAAAGCCAGGACACTAAAACCAGGGAATTTCAAGGGGTTTGAAGTTTTGGGCAGTTTTGGGCAGCGTTGATCCTTCTTTAGGTTTTCCTGTAACAGGAGAAGCCCCACAAACATCCTATAGTTTATCCTGGTTAATTTTATTTCTTCCTCGCTTTTGCGACAAGGATTGTCCGGAAGTTGAGCACTCTTAGGAATGACTCCGGAATGGGCCCCACTAGGTATTGCTCATTTTAGGGAGAGCAGCTAAGAGTACCTAGAAGTAACCCCACAGATTCACACGGGTTATGAACTGGAAGGAAAGCTGCATGTCGGTAGAGTTTCCCAACTCGGGGTCAGCTCAAAGTCTGCACGCAAGACGTTAAGCCGAATTATCTTGCTGGATTTCTTTCAGGTTTGAGTTGCTGTGCGAACTCGGAAAAGGGGCTAATCCGTTAACTCCGGCGAGCAGGTCTTGTGGACGTGGAAGTCAATTCTGTGTTAGCTGGAGAGGGAGGGCAATCCTCATCTTTGCTGGTTCTGCACATTCCTTTGGACCCCCTTCACGGACCCCCCCAAAAAACTCAAATAAAAGAGCGAGGCATCTCCTAAGTCCATTAGTTTCAGCCCCTCAAGAATTTACCCCAAAGGTTTGAGAGAGAGAGTGAATGAGAGAGACAGCGAGAGAGAGAATGCGAAAGAGAGTGAGAGAATGAGAGAATGAGAAAGAGAAAAAGAGAATGAGAAAGACAGAGAATGAGAGAGAATGAGAGAGAGAGAAAGAGAGAATGAGTAAGAGAATGAGAAAGAAAGAGAATGAGAAAGACAGAGAAAGAGAATGAGAAAGAGAGAAAGACAGAGTAAAGAGAGAGAGAGAGAATTAGGGCCCAGCTTACAGCCACTCTGCCCCTCCTCACCGGGCACAACTACAACTCCCATCATCCCCATCTCCTCCTGCAGAAGCCCCGGGTGACCCAGCTTCCCCGGGACGGCCAAACGGCTCCTGTCATAGGTCTGGCCCGGCCTGATAGCCCGGGGCAACCTTTGCCAAAGCCCCATCTCACCCCGAGGCGAGAGACATTTGACCTCTGAAGCTGCTCACTCTTGCGAAGGCGCTCCTGCTCCGCCTTTACTTCGGAGCGGCCCCGCAGAGCGTCCGCTGAGCCGAATCGGATTCGAAAGGGCTCCCTTAACCCAGGAACGTCCAACCACGGCAACTTGAAAACTTGTGGGCCAACTCCCAGAGGTCCCCAGGTCTTAAAGTGGCCAAGGCTGAACGCCCCTGCCTTTAACTTAACAAAGCCGCGCTTGGTTAGGATTGCTTGAAAGCTCCTAAACCAGGGATAGGCAATCTTGGCTCTTTTATGACTCGTGGACTTCAACTCCCAGAATTCCTGCGCCAGCCATGCTGAGGAGAAAGGGAGAGGTTTCCATGCTGAGCCATGCTGGCTCAGGAATTCTGGGAGTTGAAGTCCACGAGTCATAAAAGAGCCAAGGTTCCCTCCCCCTGGCCTAGATCAGTAGTAGGCAACCTTGGCTCTTTTATACTTGTGGACTTCAGCTCCCAGAATTCCTGAGCCAGCCATGCTGAGGAGAAATAGAGAGGTTTCCATGCTGAGCCATGCTGGCTCAGGAATTCTGGGAGTTGAAGTCCACGAGTCATAAAAGAGCCGAGGTTGCCTACCCCTGGCCTAGACCGGGCCAACCTAGGCGCCCACCTCCAAGGAGGCAGATGGGTGGCGGAAGGAACCGCCTGGCGGAGTCACTTCGGATTCAGAATAACAGGACAGCCGAGTTGGAAGGGACCTTGGAGGTCTTCTAGTCCAACCCCTTGCTCAAGCAGGAGACCCTATACCATTTCACACCGACGGTTGTCCAATCTCTTCTTGAAAACCTCCAGGGATGGAGCAGCCACAACTTCTGGTGGCAAGTCGTTCCACTGGTTCATTGTTCTCACTGACGGGAAATTTCTCCTTAGTTCCAGGTTGCTTCTCTCCTTGATTAGTTTCCACCCGTTGCTTCTTGTCCTGCCTTCGGGTGCTTGGGAGAATAGGTTGACCCCCTCTTCTTTGGGGCAGCCCCTCAAATATTGGAACGCTGCTATCACGAGAGCCGAGGCGATTTCTCCATCCGTCCGTCCCTCGCGAAAACCTCCCTCATAAGGAAGGTACGTTTCAGCCAGCCGCCACCCTCTCACGTTTGAAAGCCGCCTCAAACCCGATCAGGCATGGGGGAGCTCTTCCGACATCCCTTAATAATAACAGTAATAATAATTATAGAGTTGGAAGGCACCTTAGAGGTCTTCTAGTCCAACGACCTGCCTCCAGAAGCGGTGAATGCTCCAACACTGGAAGTTTGTAAGAAGAAACTGGACAGCCATTTGTTCGAAATGGTATAGGGTTACCTGCCTGAGCAGGAGGTTGGACTAGATGACCTCCAAGGTCCCTTCCAAGTCTGTTAACCTGTTATTCTACACATCTTTAGTGCACCCTTCTTATTATTTCTGTTGAAAAGCCCTGGCGCAGGGTTTCCTGCCTGAGCAGGGGGTTGGACTTGATGACCTCCAAAGTCCCTTCCAACTTTATTACTATTATTGTTATTGTTGTTGTTGTTGTTGTTGTTGTTATTATTATTATTATTATTATTATTATTATTATTATTATGGATCATCGCACAGCCAGATGTTCAGACTGGATTTGGCATTTTGTCTATCTATCGAGTCCTTACCCAGGACCTGGGATAGGTCTATTATTATTATTATTATTAATAATTAATAATAATAATAATAACCCTCCCCCCTTCTCAGGCAGGAAACCCTATATCTTCCCCCGGGTTAAAGTGCGAAGCCGGAATCCAATTCGGATTAACCCCCACCCATCCCGCTTCTCATTCCAAAGACGCACCCGCTCCTTTCCTCTCCAGTTAGCCAAAGCAGGACCACGGCACCGTTTCGTTACAAAAAGGTCGTTTGAACGCGACCTCTTGGGGAAACCAGAAGCTGGCCATAGCTCCAGCGAGGCTTTTTGGCTGAGTCCCCCCCCCAAAAAAAGGCGCAACCGAATTTGCTCCAGAGGCAAGAAAAAGATTCTCTGATCTTTGGATATTTCCAGAAGTAAAACCCCTGGAAGAAGCTAATTTGGGGAGACCTTAAGACTGCTCTCTCCCCGTTCCCCACTCGACTCCCGGAGCCTCTGTGCTTCCACACAAACTGCCTTTGCTGCGTGGCGAGATCCAGAAGCAAAGAGGACCCAGATTGTGGGGGGCAATGTAAATATATGTATACATTGCTTACTGGTATACACCGCTTAGAGAGTGCTTGCACTTAAAGCGGTATATAAGTCTCATAAAGAAATAAATACATATATACATACATAAATAAATAAAGAGGCGCGTCAGGATCTCCCGTTTGGCTTTGGAGAGCCGATCTGCGTTTCTCCTGCCTTGTCCGGCCTAATGGACAGGAGTCGCCCGGTTATCTTGCCCACAGAAGCGTTTGTTGGCCGGAATTTCTTCTGGGAACAGAGTGGCTTTTGTTTTTGTTTTTTAATATGATCTTCCTATTGTTGACTGCCGAGTGATGTACTTAAGATGGGAGGCTGTATGCCTTTTCTAAATAAACGCAATAAACGGATAGGGTCCTAATATTTGCACTGCTCCTAAGAGTGCAACTTTTTTTTTTTTTTTTTTTGCAATTGGTGAATGGTCCAAATGCTTTTTTTCCCCAGGTGGATTATCATTATTGTTATATTAGTTTGGCTGTTATTATAATAATAATAATATTAGGACACCACATCAGCAAGTATTGGGGGGGGGCAATTGGCAAAAGGAAGCTCAAAATCCCTTCCCCCCCCAGATTGATTATCATTATTGTTATATTAGTTTGGCCATTATAATAATAATAATATTAGGACACCACATCAGCAAGTATTGAGGGGGGGGGGAAATGGCAAAAGGACCAAATTGATTGGAAACACTTTTTTTTTTTTTTGCAATTAGTGAATTGTCCAAATGCTTCTCTCCCCAGATTGATTATCATTATGGTTATATTAGTTTGGCTGTTATTATAATAATAATATTAGGACACCACATCAGCAAGTATTGGGGGGGGGGCAATTGGCAAAAGGAAGCTCAAAATCCCTTCCCCCCCCAGATTGATTATCATTATTGTTATATTAGTTTGGCCATTATAATAATAATATTAGGACACCACATCAGCAAGTATTGAGGGGGGGGGAAATGGCAAAAGGACCAAATTGATTGGAAACACTTTTTTTTTTTTTTTGCAATTAGTGAATTGTCCAAATGCTTTTCCCCCCCAGGTGGGTTATCATTATTTTTATATTAGTTTGGCCGTTATAATAATAATATTAAGACATTACATCAACAAGTATTAGGAGGGGGGCAATTGGCAAAAGGAAACTCAGGACCAAATTGGTTGGAAACATGCCGAAAAGGCCTTCATCCTGCAGGGGATAAGACCATGGTTAAAATGAAGAGGATGATTATAACACCATCAAACATCCCCATCTGCCTATCCCAAATCCTTGGGAAGGATTTGATCGGTGGACAAAAAATTCCAGATCCAGTCTGACTGTGCAACCAGCCAATAATATTAACAATATTTTAATAATACATTAGTTGATCACATATAATAGCATAGTAATATAATTAATAATATACTATATATAATATAGTTTCAGCCAATTTGGCCTAGCGATAAGGTACCAGGCCGAAAAACAGGAGACTGTGAGTTCTAGTTCTGCCTTAGCCATGAAGGCCACCTGGCTGACTTTGGGCCAGTCGCCTTTTCTCAGCCCAAACTACCTCACAGGGTTGACGTTGTTGTGGGGAAAACGGGAGGAAGGAGGCATGTGGGATATGTTTACTGCCTTGAGTTATTTGTAAAAAAAAAATAATAATAGGCAGGATATAAATCAATACGTAGATTAAAAGCATGGATCAGATTTGGTAATTCACGCCGAATCTCACGGCCCCCCCCGTTTACACACCTTACCTTTTATTTCTTTCATTTACTCAAGGCGTAAGCAATTTTTAAAAACGGGACCCGCTTGATCCTCCGAAATGGCATCCGTTTGGGAGTCAGTTATAGCAGGACTAATTTTGAATGTTAGTCGTTTCTGGAAAAGGTGGGGAAGAAAGGACTTTTATGAAATACAAAGAGGGTTGTCTCAAAAGGTGATTTTTTTTCCTCAAAAGGCAACCGGACTTTCTTCCTTTCCCCGCCCCCCTTGAAAACGTTTCGCTTCTCATCCAAGAAGCTTCTTCAGTTCGGAAACGAAACGTCTCCAAGGGAGGGGGGAGAGAAAGAGGGGGGGGGGACAAAACAAGAAGTCCAGTTGCCTATGGAAAAGCACTTTTGGGGCAACCACGGCCCGGATGATTGAGAATCTCCATAGACACCTTGAGAGGATTGCTTGATTTCCACGTTATTGCGAGCAGGAAGTGGTAGCTGGGAAGGCCACGAGGCCTAGAAACTTGATTTGCAACCCAAGGAAGTGAGAAGCGCAAAGAAGAGAGAGAGAGAGAGAGAAAAAGAGAACAGGATGGATAATCAACTGTTCTCCGTTTTCCAAATTGCAGACGATCAGAGACCACACACCACTTCTCCAGTTTTTTTTTTCCGCTTGTGGGGAACCCCTTAGCCAGATCCCGCTCACAATTATTTTAGATTTTAAAGGAGACGACCCCAACCATCCTCAAGCCCTGCTGAACCAGCGGATTTACTTCCCAGATAAGGAAAAACTAACCGATTTGAACCGTCCTCTGAGAAAGCAGCTGCTTACTCTCAAGTAGAACTGCGCTAGTTCCGCTTTCCGGGGGGGGTCTCCGCTTCAATTCTGGACAGTCCAAGCTGCCCCCCCCCCGAAAGATTTTTCGCGCGGGCTAGAAATAGGATTAACCCTGCCTTTGGGACAAGCCCGTAGAATTCCCAGTTTCTAACTTTTTTTTTTTTTTAAATCTCCCTGGCCAGTTTCTTTAAGTTAGTTATTTCGTTTAGTTAGTTCTCAGAAACAGGGCAAAACCGCAGCGGACCTCTCGCTTCGTTATCTTTTTCAGGACGTTTTTGTTTAGAAAGAAAGAAAGAAAGAAAGAAAGAAAGAAAGAAAGAAAGAGAGAGAGAGAGAGAGAGAGAGAGAGAGAGAGAGAGAGAGAGAGAGAGAGAGAGAGAAGGAAGGAAGGAAAGAAAGAGAGAGAGAGAGAGAGAAAGAAAGAAAGAAAGAAAGAAAGAAAGAAAGAAAGAAAGAAAGAAAGAGAAAATATCGAAATGAAAGAAAAGTTAGTTTCGAATAGACTGAGGTCAAAGGAGCTGTCTAATTTTAATTTTAGAAAAATACAGTGGTGTCTGTTCTTAAAATAAAAACATCCAGGCGCATCCATTGGCAAGGGGGAAAAAAACTGCATTTCTTTATCCCTAAAAGTGTATTCATACAATGGATTGATCCCAGTTAATTATATTCAAATGGGTTGCATTTTCCGTTCTTTTTCGAGAGAAGAAAGGGGGGGGGAAACCCCTTTAAAATCAACGCGGTCCCTCCATTTCAACCGAACGAAAGGAGATAAGGACGAAGGCAAACCTTTCTAAAATTGTGCACCCTTTGTAAAATTTTCGCTGACGGATAAGCCGTCGGGAGTTTAACTGTAACTAAGTCAGAAGAGCAGGAAAATCCTTGGGACAAAACAAGTTACAGGCTGCTTGGAGTCTTTAAATGGCTTAAGGGAGCCGCTTCCACACGTTTTAAAAAACTAAACCCAAATAGGAAACGTCTGAATCTCTCTTTCATTTATCTGAAGGATTAGAGCAGAGCTGTTCATAGCTACTTTGTGAATTCACCCAGGAAATCATTATTACATGCATATTACATATTACATACATATTACATACATTGTTACATTTTATTTTTTGTAATCGTTTTTTTATCTTTTTTTTATGGCAAAGAAAACCCAAGGCTTCTCCTTTTAAAAATAAAGCCCACACTTTCCCGGAAAGTCAGGACAGGGCAGTGCTAAAAGATTACTGAGGAAGTAAAATTTTAATTTATTTTTTTTGTTTAAATAAAAGTTTTCATTGAGTTTTATGGGGTTAGGGAAGGGATAGGACCAGGATAGGGATTAAGGTTCAGGGTGGGGTTAGGATCAGGATTGGGGTTAGGATAGGATTGGGAACAACATTGAAGTTGCCCCCCCCCAATAACATTTTCAAGCTTTAGCAAACAGACTATTGTCGGGGTACATATGCTCAGTTAACACTAATTAATACAAGAGTAAATAGCTGTAGTGAATATGATAAACAATAATCATGAACAATATCAATTGGTCAATACATATCATTCTTCTTGCTAATATATCTCCAAAATAACATTTCAGATTCATTTCCTCACTAGTTTGTTTTCCTAACCGTTGGTAAAATTTATCCCACGTTTTAAAATAAACTGAACCTTCACAAGAAGATTCAATAAAATTTTAAATTTTAAAAGAAGATGGACAGAGAGCCTTGAAATGCTTTTGAACCCGCCTGATTTTAAAAAATGAAATACTGAAAGGCAATCTGAAGTGAGTTAAACTATGGTTCGATAAGGCCTATTTGTAGGCTGCCAGCCTCAGTTTCCCAGCCTGTAAAACAGAGAGGTTTGGAAAAACCCTGATGTAAAAGCAGAGGAAACGAGCTAACATTGCTGACTCTTAGGACTAATATTAATAACGGACGGAAATAAATAGGATTGCAACTAATACCCTGAATACCATAACCATCAAAGCCCTACAGGATTCCTACAGCTGCTCCTAACCCAAATTCAGGATTAAGATGGGGAAGAGATTTTTCCTCTCCTTCCCCAAGAGAAACAAATGGATCTGTCCAACGAGGGGGGGGCGATATTAGACGCCCCTTACTCACCATTCTTTGGAATAACCTTTCCCCCCACGGCTGCCCTGGCTGATGCTTAGAAGAAGACCCCTTTCAAATTTGGGTCAATAATGGAAAAATCGATTCTTTCCCCCCCTGGAAAGCTTGCAATGGATTCTTCGATCCACAATCCCGCCAGGTCGCCAGGATTTGCTGGAAGCTGAGAAGAGATGGGGCCTGCTCAAGCAGCTGTCTGGCCCTTGGATTTAGTACTTGGATATGCAACTTGGACTGTCTAAGGGTTGAGTTGGGCCGACTCTCGTCCTCTTTGTGATCCAGCGGGTTGCAGTCACTTCAAAAAAACCTCGATTCAATCCGCACCCACATTACACAAAAAATGTTGAGACTTTGGAAAAAGTGTGGAGAAGAGTAACAAAGACTATTAAAGGCCTGGAGATGAAAACAAAGGAAGAAGGATTTGGGTCTGGCTAGTCTAGAGACAAGAAAGACTAGGGGGGGGGGTGGTGGTGATATGATAGCAGTCTTCCAGTATTTGAGGGGCCGCCAAAAAAGAAGAGGGGGGGGGGGGTCAACTTATTTTCCAAAGCACCAGAAGGCCAGATAAGAAGCAACGGATGGAAACTGATCAAGGAGAGAAGCAACCTAGAACTAAGGAGAAACTTCCTGACACTGAGGTCAGTTAACCAGTGGAACAGCTTGCCACCAGAAATTGTGAATGCTCCAACACTGGAGGTTTTTAGGAAGAGACTGGACAGCCACTTGTCTCAAATTGTAGAGGGTCTCCTACTTGAGTAAGTGGTTGGACTAGAAGACCTCCAAGGTCCCTTCCAGACCTATTCTGATTGATTGATAGAGCAATTTCTAAGTATCTTCAGGCGAGCCAAATGCAGTACTACAGGCTACTTCTGCTGCCTGCCGGTTGCCTGCAGTTTGGTGGTTTGATTCTCACCAGCTCAAACTTGCCTCAACCTACCTTCCTTCCAAGGTCTGTAAAAGGAGGACCCAGATTGTTGGGGGCAAATAGGCTGACTCTGTAAACCGCTTAGAGAGGGCTGTAAAGCACTATGAAGCGGTATATAAGTCTAAGTGCTATTGCTATTGCTTCCTTCCTTCCTTTCCTTCTTTCCCTCCCTCTCTTTCCTCCTTCCCTCCTTCCCTCCCTCCTTTCTTTCCCTCCTTCTCCTTCCTTCCTTCCTTCCTTCCTTCCTTCCTTCCTTCCTTCTCACGGTGGCACGAAGTTTAGAATGCAGTATTGCAGACTGACTTTGCCCACTGCCAGGAGTTCGATCCTGACCTGCTCAAGGTTGACTCAGCCTTCCATCCTTCCGAGGTCGGTAAAACGAGGACCCAGATTGTTGGGGGGCAAATAGGCTAACTCTGTAAACCGCTTAGAGAGGGCTATAAAGCTCCGTGAAGCGGTATATAAGTCTAAGAAGTGCTATCGCTATTAAGATCCACCCTGTCCCGAAATACTGCAAGCTGGCAGAATTCAGCAGGATTTAACCCTGGCAGAATTCAACAGGGTTTAACCCGGGCTGAACGCGGTTCTTAGGCCTCGCTTCCTTCCCAACCAGGAATTAAAAGTCAGAGCGGGACGGACGCTGGAGTGCAATTCGCTCCCTTTTAATCCAGAGAGGAAGGGGCAATTGATCAATTCCGGCCACATTTCGCCTTGACCGCTTTCTTTTCTCCCCGACGCCTACCTGAACTTTCTTAAAACGCCTTCTCAGCCCGTGCAGAGCCTTCTCCAGGCAGGCCCGTTTGGCGTCCCCACACCCTGACAAGGGGTTCGAAGAGCCGCTACGAAGTTCGAAGGGTTCGCGGGGAAGACGCCGCTCTCTAGACCCACAAGGCGAGTCCCGAAACTTTGCAAACCAAGCGGCGTTCAACAGCGGCCGCTAAATAATTGCACCGACGGGCGGCCGAAGTTCGCCCTCCCTGGGGGCAGTGGGAGAGCGAAACCGACGCGAAACCGGCGAACCGGGCGCTCAGTTTCCCGTCCAGGGCGTTGAAGGAAGGAGAACGCGAACCGCAGGAGACACAAATTGTACACACACACACACACACACACACACACACACACACATAAACGGATATGTGTGTGAGGCAAGCACATGCCGTCCTACCCTACCGGTTACTAGATAATAGGGCCTTTACAAACCGTTGATGAAAAATAAACTTTCCTTTTTTTCAATAGAAAAAAAAAAGAATCAATCAATCAATCATTCCGGGGTGATTTCAGCGCTGCGTAACGTGGGTTTTCTTTCTTAAAAAAACACCTTTTCCAAAAAAAATAAATAAAAATCTGGATTTCAAGCCACGCGCTACGGCTTTTCCTGCACCCCTTCCCCGCGCGACCTCAGAACGCTTCCCCGGCGGCGACTCCGGTCCCTAACCAGAGAGGCCCCAAGCGGACTGACTCCGAAGCGAGCGAATACGTTCAGGGGATCGGCCTCTGCAAAGCAGGCCGGGCTGAAGCCAGCCCAGACCGTTTGAAAAGGAAAAGGACGGCTGTGAAAAGGGAGAAAGGAGCAACAGCTGGATCGTGGTCTGGAAGCGGAGGGTGGCCTTTTCCAAAAAAAAAAAAAAAAGAAAGAAAATGTCAAGTTTTCTTTTGGGGACACATTTTACATTTTCCTTCCCCCCCCTTTTTTTTTGTAAGAAGGCTGCTAATCTTCGTAAGAGGAAGAGAGAGGTGGAAATTACACCGTTTTTCATTTCAGTAGAAATTTCCCGGTGGGGCTATTGGGAAAGAGGACCCGCACCCTCTTAGCGTTAACTGCGCCCCCCAAAAAAGCCATCCAGGAGCACTTTGCATTCCTAAGGACCTACCCGCGACTTTCAGATCCCCAGAATTGCCCGCCAACCTGTTTTTCGCGAAACGCGACGGCCGCGTCAGCCCACGCTTCTCTCCCTCCCCCCACCCTTTACTTAGGATCCAGCGAGCAAGGTTGATTTTGATACCAGGGAAGGCCAAAGAGGAAGGCCAAGTGCCATTTAAAAAAAAAGGAAAGGAAAGGAGAGGAAAGGAAAGGAAAGGGAAATGGAAGGAGAGGAAAGGAAAGGAAAGGAAAGGAAAGGAGGGAAATGGAAGGAGAGGAGAAGAAAGGAAAGGAAAGGAGGGAAATGGAAGGAGAGGAGAAGAAAGGAAAGGAAAGGAAAGGAAAGGAGGGAAATGGAAGGAGAGGAGAAGAAAGGAAAGGAAAGGAAAGGAGGGAAATGGAAGGAGAGGAGAGGAGAGGAGAGGAAAGGAAAGAAACACACACACAAAGCCTCTGGCTACAACCAGGCCCATGCCACGCGGGGACTTGCCTTCCCACAACCAGCTGACTCGGGTTGAGAAAAACAAAACACATATACACACAACCCCCCCCCCCCAGTAACTGCCTTTCAGGAAAGATTACGCCTGCAGAAGGGCATCTGGACTCGTAGTGCTTTAGCGAGCCCAGGTCTCCGGGGTCAGGTTGCACCTGGGAGACTTCCGGAAGCGGGAGTCAAGGAGTCGTGGGAATGCAGGCACCCTGTTGGTTGTTTTTTTTTTTTTTTTCTGGACCAAGCCTGAAAGATGCCCTTCCTTCTTTAGGGTGTGAGTGGGGAGGGGGGGAGAAAGAGAGAGGGGCATGGGTCCTTCCCCACCTCCCAGTCCTGTGCTGGGGGGTCCAACAGGCGGTAAACACGGCTAAAGACCTGGTCCTCCTCCCTCTCCACCCCCACCCGGCTGAGGATCCTTGCCAGGGGAGGGGGGGGACGGCACCGCTCCGACTCACAGTAAGCCCCCGAGGCTGGAAGCTGGGAGGATCAGATGCTAAGGCTGTGCAGCTGCGGCGGCATCAAGACCATCCTGCGGGGCTCCGCATCCTCGGGAGAAAAAAAAAAACCTTTCGCGGATCACCAGATCCCGCGCAGCGACATCCAGAGAATTCTTTTTTTTTTCTTTTCTCCCCCCGCCGGGCAAAATAAGAATAGTGGCGGTAATAAGAACAGCACTTTGAAAAGGGCCAAGGAAGAAACGACAGTCTCTTCTCTTGAAAGGTCCGGTGGAGGGTGTGTGTGTGTGGGGGGTCTCCCCCAAAGGAGACAGGATCGGGGAGGGGGCAGGTGGTTGGGGGGGGGAGTAGAAGAGAAAGCAGCTTCGGCTCCAGGCTACTGGCAGCGCCAAAAGGATCGCTCGGCTCCCTTCGGATCGCCTCTTCAACTGTCCCATAAAACGCCTGCGAGGTACGGAGGAAAGGGCTGCCCTCCCGCGCCGCCCCCCCCGCTCTGCTGACGTCGCTGCTGTCAATCTTCAAGCCCAGGATTTTCCAGACCAGCCCGGGGCTGCTTCTAGCCCCCCCCCCACTCCCCACCCGACTGAGCAAAGACTTTCTCCCAATCGGGATGTTTTTGCCAAATTCTCTCAAGCCCCCTGGATCTCTCAGCGCAGGGCCCCCCCCCCGCAATCCAGCCTTTTCCCTGCTTGCTCCCCCGCAGCCAAATTCTGCCCCCCCCCCGCCTCTTGCAAACCTTCCAGAAAAGCAAGAGGCGCATGCAAGCTGGAAGGAAGGAGGAAGGGAGGGAGGGAGGATCAGCGGAGCCCCTCCTGGTTTAAATTAAGGGTACATCTGGAAAGCACGGCCCGGAGGATTCCTCGCCACGCTCCAGGCAGCGGCCCAACCGGGCGGGCTGTCTACGGAGATTCTCAGTCACCCAGGTCGTAGTTATCCCAAAGGTGATTTTTTTCACCAGGCGACTTGGACTTTGCTGGTTTTTCTTTGAAGACGTTTCGCTTCTCCTCCAAGAAGCTTCTTCAGCTCTGGACGGGTTGAAGGGCTGCAGGACGGAGATCCCGCCCGGCCTCGATCCTGAACAGATCCTGCCCCGTCTGGCCTCGCGCAGCTGCGTAAAGACGCTAGAATAGAATAGAATAGAATAGAATAGAATAGAATAGAATAGAATAGAATAGAATAGAATAGAATAGAATCTTTTAGGATAGGATAGGGTAGGATAGGATAGAATAGAATCTTTATTTAGAATAGAATAGAATCTTTTAGGATAAAATAGGATAGGATAGGATAGGATAGGACAGGACAGAACGGAACAGAACAGAATAGAATCTTTATTTAGAATAGAATAGAACAGAATAGAATCTTTATTTAGAATAGAATAGAACAGAACAGAACAGAACAGAATAGAATAGAATAGAATAGAATAGAATCTTTATTTAGAATAGAATAGAATCTTTTAGGATAAAGTAGGATAGGATAGGATAGGATAGGATAGGATAGGATAGGATAGGACAGGACAGGACAGGACAGGACAGAATAGAATAGAATAGAACAGAATAGAATCTTTATTTAGAATAGAATAGAATCTTTTAGGATAAAGTAGGATAGGATAGGATAGGATAGGATAGGATAGGATAGGATAGGACAGGACAGGACAGGACAGGACAGAATAGAATAGAATAGAACAGAACAGAATAGAATCTTTATTTAGAATAGAATAGAATAGATTGTAGAATAGAATAGAATAGAATAGAATAGAATAGAATAGAATAGAATAGAATAGAATAGAATAGAATAGAATAGAATAGAATAGAGCTGGAAGGGATCTTGGAGATCTTCTAGTCCAGTCCCCCCACCCCTGCTCAAGCAGGTGATTGTCCAATCTCTTCTTAAAAATCTTCAGCGATGGAGCGCCCATGATTTCTGGAGGCAAGCAGTTCCATTGGTTAATTGTCCTCACTGTCAGGAAGTTTCTCCTTAAATCCAGGTTGCTTCTCTCTTTGATGAACTTCCATCCATTGTTTCTCGTCCTTCCCTCTGGTGCTTTGGAAAATAACGTGACCCCCTCTTCTTTGTGGCAGCCCCTCAAATACTGGAACACTGCTATCATGTCTCCCCTATTTCTTCTTTTCTTTAGACTGGCCAAACCCAAGTCCTGCAGCCATTCTTCGTATCTTTTAGTCTCCAGGCCTTGGATCATTTTAGTTGATCTTCTCTGAATCTTTTCTAAACTCTCAATATCTTTTTTCTGATATGCTGACCAAAATTGGCTCCAGTTTTCCAGGAGTGGCCTTACTAGGATTTTTATAGGAGCAGTTCTAAACTGGCTTAAGGATGCACAGCTTGCTCCAGGATTTCGAAGGATCCAAGAGATTTTGAGGATAAACCCCAATCCTGGGCCATCCTTCCCCATCTATACAGATAGACTGCTTAGAAACATATAGGCTCCATTCTGCCTTCTATCTCTATCATTTATCATCTATCTATCTATCATCTATCTATCTATCATCTATCTATCTATCATCTATCTATCTATATCATCTATCTATCTAGCTAGCTATCATCTCTCTCTCTCTCTCTCTCTCTCTATCTATCTATCTATCTATCTATCTATCTATCATCTATCTATCATCTCTCCGTCTATCATCCATCATATATCTATCTATCTATCTATCTATCTATCTATCTATCTATCTATCTAATCTATCTATCATATCTCTATCATCTATCTATCTATCTATCTATCCATCTATCTATCTATCTATCTATCTCTATCATCCATCTCTATCTATCTTCTATCTATCTATCTATCTATCTATCTATCTATCTATCTATCTATCTATCTATCTATCTATCTATGCTATATATCTAATCAGAGAACCACCAAGGCAAGCCACTCATATATAAACAGACAGCAAACCCCACTCCCTAGAAGCACTTATGATGTTACCTAGTTGGGTCATGAAACATCTGCAAGAAAACCAGCAAACTCAGAGAGCACCAAGGACCTGACAAATTAAAATCAATTTTGCAGTCTGCCTTTACAATCTTTGTACAGAAAGAGTTGGTCCGAGGGATCCTTGGTGCTCTCTGAGCTTTTGGGGGCGGGTTTGTAAATGTTTCATTGGCTAACTAGATCCATCCATCAAGACCACTCCCATGAAAACTGACAGTGCAAGCAAGCCACTAGAATATAAACAGAGAACAAACCTCACATTCCCTTCTAGCACTGATGATGTTACCTAGCTGGGTCATGAAATATCTGCAAGTAAACAACCAGGCACAGAGAGCACAAAGGACCCCACAATCGTCGTCGTCGTCGTCGTCGTCGTCCTCCTCCTCCTCCTCCTCCTCCTCCTCCTTCTCTCCACAAACCCCATTCCCTTCTAGCACTGATGTTGTTACCTAGTTGCGTCATGAAACGTCTGCAATAAAACTACCAAGCTCAGAGAGCACCCAGGGCTCCACAGTCCTCCTCCTCCTCTTCCTCCTCCTCCTCCTCTCTGCAAACCCCACACTCCCTTCTAATACTGATGATGTACCTAGCTGGGTCATGAAATGTCTGCAAGTAAACAACCAGGCACGGAGAGCACCAAGGACCCCACAGTTCAACTCTGAGCTATAATTATTCTCTTGCTCCTATCAGGTGTTCATCTGGACTTTGGCAGCCATGTTCTGGTGGGGAGAGCAATGACTGCATAGGTCCATTTTACAGATGGGAAAAATGGAGGCTCAAACATTCAAAACCCACTCTAAAGTCTGGGGCAATTTGGATCCTACATCTTTTCCTGAGTCATCTTGTAAGACAGGGTCTTCAAACTTGGCCCTTTTATGACTTGTGGACTTCAGCTCCCAGAAATCCTCAGCCAGGCACGTGTGCCTGGCTGAGGAATTCTGGGAGTTGAAGTCCACAATTCTGGGAGTTGAAGTCCACAAGTCCACAATTATAAAAGGGCCAAGTTTGAAAACCCCTGCTGTAGTAGAACTGTGTTAGTGTATTTGACAACAAGTGAAAAAGTAGCACTTTTTTTAGACCAGGAGTGTCCAACCTTAAGACCTGTGGACTTCAACTCCCAGAATTCCCCATGCTGGCTGTGGAATTCTGAACTTTTGAGATCCACAAATCTTAAAGTTTGCCAGGATTGGAGCCCCCTGTTTTAGGCTAACATATTCCATCAAAGGACACCAGCTTTTGATTAAGCGGCCTGCAGTTCACAAAAATTTATGCCTTTAATAAGATTTGCTGGTTGGAATTTTTGGCCCATATATTCCTTCTGGCTGGGTAATGTGACCACAAAGACAAGCAATATTCATTTGTTGTGTTACACAGTCATACATAAATATGACACAGCAAGCGGGGACTTTTGGGAGGGGGAACCTAAAATTAAAATAACTCTTTAGATCAGACCAATCACAAACTTGATTCAGAGTTTCACCTCCAGCAGTGGTAAGTTGCCCCCTCTGGGGTTCCTGCCCCCCCCCAACCATCTGCTGACATTTAAAGACACACTGCTATTGTTAACCTTGCAGGCAGGGACCTGTGGTTAACTGGTCTTCTGAATAAACAGGAGGGGGTGGATTAGACATTTCTTTTCCTAAAACCCCATTCCAGCCAGCATCGGACCACCATCCCGTACCCAATTCACAGCTTCTCCCCCGAGCTAGTCAGTTGCTTGAACAGAGAAACCCTTTTAAATCAAAACGAACAAACTCCATTCATTGGCCAATAATTCAATGTAATTCAATAATTCAATGTAAAATATTCTGAATGTGTAAGGCAATTATGCTAGTTCCAGCCCCAAAGCAGATGGGACAATATTCATTTGGTGCTTTTAATTACAGTACACAAAGTCATCTGTTGTGGATTCTCCATCCAGCCTTTTGTGTGTGTGTGTGTGTGTGTGTGTGTGTGTGTGTGTGCAGAAACACAGAAAATAACCCCTAATTTTGAACCCATTGGAAAGTTAGTCCACAGTTCAACCCTGAGCTATAAATATTCTCCTCTAAGACTTAATCTCTTGCTCCTGTCAGGTGTTCATCTGGACTTTGGCAGCCACGTTCTGGTGGGGAGAGCAATGACTGCATAGGTCCATTTTACAGATGGGAAAAATGGAGGCTCAAACATTCAAAACCCACTCTAAAGTCTGGGGCAGTTTGGATCCTACGTCCTTTCCTAAGTCATCTTGTAAGACAGGGGTCTTCAAACATGGCCCTTTTATGACTTGTGGACTTCAACTCCCAGAATTCCACAGCCAGCCAGGAAAATTTAGGAGGTTTTCAAAAAGAGACTGGACGATCATTCATCTGAGGGTTGGACTAGAAGACCTCCAAGGTCCCTTCCAAGCCTACTATTCTATGTTCTATGTTTCTTAAACTCCAAGGCAAGAATCAGCTACAAACCCCAAATGAATCCTGAAAGGCAAGGAACTAGTCCCCAATGAAGAAGCAGACCCCAGTGAAGGTCTGGAATCTGATATCTCCTTCAAGAATTACAGATTTCTTGTGCCAAACGGTTTAAGGGCCCTAAGCCTTCAGCCTCTAGCTCTGTCTTTCTCATCGTTGACAGCTTGAAGTCGCGTGGACTTCAACTCCCAGAATCCCCCAGCCTGCCTGTGGGAATCCCAGCTCTAGACACACAGGTTGGTACTAGAAAATCAAGCCAGATATGGTGGTAGCAGACAAGGACCAGAACACAGCGGTGGTGACACATGTTAGCAGGGCCAAGTTAGAGTAGTCTGAGGAACAAGGAGAATGAGAAGCTGGAGGGTATGAAGGAGGCACTGGAGGGGAAGTGGAAAGTCATGGACAAAGTGATCTCAGGTGGTCTTCTAAAGTGGAAGAGACTCCAACAGATCCCAGGAATCATATTAGAGTGTTTGGTCCAGAGGAGTGCAATGCTAAGAACAGCTAAGATCCTGTGCAAAACTCTCAAAATGCTCAAACCACCGTTTGCATTTCTTCCATTGGATAAGGAGAGCAACTCTTTCTCCTTCTGTCCTGGCCACTTTTTGCAGAGGAAGGATGGAGAGCCAGCGTCTTAACAAACTGCATCACCGTCTGGTGTGGTGGTAGCAGAACTTCGGATGGAAGATCCATGCAGAGAGTGGTGAGGACAGCCGAGAAGATTATAGAAAGCTCGCTTCCCGTGATTCAGGATATGGCTTGCAAACACTTATACGTGCTTAGGGCTTGGAGAATTAATATCATAGATAGATAGATAGATAGATAGATAGATAGATGGATGGATGGATGGATGGATGGATGGATGGATGGATGGACGGACAAACAGACAGACAGACAGACAGAGATAGAGATAGAGATAGCAGGCAGATAGATCTAGGAGATAGATCCATGAGATGATAGATAGATAGATAGATAGATAGATAGATAGATAGATAGATAGATGGATGGATGGATGGATGGATGGATGGACGGACGGACGGACAGACGGACAGACAGAGACAGAGATAGAGACAGAGATAGCAGGCAGATAGATCTAGGAGAGAGATCCATGATAGATAGATAGATAGATAGATAGATAGATAGATAGATGGATGGATGGATGGATGGATGGATGGATAGACAGACAGACAGACAGACAGACAGAGACAGAGATAGAGATAGAGATAGCAGGCAGATAGATCTAGGAGATAGATCCATGAGATGATAGATAGATAGATAGATAGATAGATAGATAGATAGATAGATAGATAGATAGATAGATAGATGGATGCATGGGTGCATGGATGGAGATGATGGAGATGGAGATGATGGAGACAGAGATGGAGACGTAGACCGGCAGGGAGACTTAGTATTGAGGGCCGATGAACTCAGATCGGAGCCACTTGGGAGCAAGGAAAGGCATTGCCCCTTCACGCAGGAGATGCATGATTCTTTCAAATCCGGAGAGTACTTTTCATGATAAAAGAGAGGTTTCTCCAACAGAAAGAACAAAGCCAACAGAAAAGAGAATTTAATGGGATCAGGCCAATTTTTAAAATGTGTACGGCATGTACACAGAGACAGACACACAAGCACACACAAACACGTACAAGCTTCTCCTCTGAAACAATCGCTGCTATTTGGCTAAGCCCCCTCGGCCATAAATCAAAGGCAGCATTTAATGCCGACTGTTGGACCTCTTCTCGCCTTTAACAAAGAGATAAAATAATAATAATAAATAAAGTCTATAATAAATAAATTTGGAAAGTGGGCTGAATCTACGGGGTGTTTTTTTTTCCAGGAGAGGATTTTTTAGGTGTATATCAGAAAGATGCCTATTTTCATGTAGGAAGTGGTGTGGTTTTCCCCTGAGAAAACTCGTGGCTCCCAAATAGAGTACCGCGAGGAGACTTACAGTAGCTAAGGTTCCAGTCCTCAGTACCCTTTCTTTAGCCGGGAAGCTCCGAAGCATAAATCGGATTGGCACCGGAATAAACCTGGTCACCTTTCTTGTGAATAAGGTCGCCCTCCTCGCCTTAGTAAAACATAAATCATTTTAAAGTCACATTCCGCTAACATTTCATCGGTGGCTGCTGTTTAGGGAACGCTGTTTTCCTCCGAATGTCTAAGCGTTAAGTTAAAGTCTTGAGATTATTCAGAATTATGCTTTTTTCTTGGTGTATCAGAAGTCCATAGAAAGATGCCAAAACTGCATCTCTTGCAGAGAGACGGAGAGATGGGGAATAGGGGGGAGGATGAGGAAGGAAGGAAGGAAGGAAGGAAGGAAGGAAGGAAGGAAGGAAGGAAGGAAGGAAGGAAGGAAGGAAACAAGGGAACAGGGAGGGAGGGAGGAAGATAGGAAAGAATGAAGGAATAAAGAAGAAGGAAGGAAGGAAGCAATGTAGGGAAGGAAGAATGGAAGGAAGGAAAACAAGGGAACAGGGAGGAAGATAGGAAAGAATGAAGGAATAAAGAATGAAGAAAGAAAGCAATGAAGTAAGGAAGGAAGAATGGAAGGAAGGAAGGAAACAAGAGAGCAGGGAGGGAGGGGAAGGGAGGGACAGAGAGACAGAGGGAGGAAAGGAGGAAAGGATGAAGGAATAAAGAAGAAAGAAGGAAAACAAGAGAACAGGAACGGAGGGAGGAAGATAGGAAAGAATGAAGGAATAAAGAAGAATGAATGAATGAATAAAGGAAGGAAGGAAGGAAGGAAGGAAGGAAGGAAGGAAGGAAGGAAGGACAACAGGGAGGGAGGGATGGAGGGAGAGAGGGACGGACGGAGGAAGGAAGGAAAGGATGAAGGAATAAAGAAGAATGAAGAAAGGAAGGAAGGAAGGAAAACAAGAGAACAGGGAGGGGGGAAGGGAGGGAGGAAAGTAGGAAAGGATGAAGGAATAAAGAAGAAGGAAGGAACGAAGCAATGAAATAGGGAAGGAAGGAAAACAAGAGAACAGGAAAAATGGAAGGAAGGAAGGAAGGAAGGAAGGAAGGAAGGAAGGAAGGAAGGAAGGAAGGAAGGAAGGAAGGAAGGAAGGAAGGAAGGAAGGAAGGCAGGCTTCAGAATTGGCCAGCGGGCTGGTTCTCCCAACTCACGGCTCCTGAGATTTAGACAACAACAATAACAACCACAACCCAACGCACGCATTCAGTTTTGGTTCAGATATGATTTTAAAAGGGACAGGAGAGAGAGAAGAGAGAGAGAGAGAGAAGAGAGAGAGAGAGAGAGAGAGAGAGAGAGAGAGAGAGAGAGAGAGAGAGAGAGAGAGAGAGAGAGAGAGAGAGAGAGAGAACCCCAGCCTCCAAGTCACTTATCCCGGAAAATAGCGGCGCGGGCCCCAATCCGACTCGACTCCGGAGTCAATTCTACACGCAGGCTGGTCTCTTCACCTCCCCCTCCCCTCCCCCCCCCCGCCACCACCCTCCCTCCTCCTACTCTTCTTCTCGCAAAGAATAGACTTTTTCGGCTCTCCCAGCCACGGGCGCAACTCCACGTAGTAAATGGAGAGTAGCTGGAGCTGAATCTTACTCAGTTCCCTGACCACCACATCGGATCGCAGCCTCGATGCAGGCGGGTCTCGCTTTGAGGTTTAGTCCAAAGTAAGCGGGCTGCCGCCAGAGGAAGCAGCCCCCCCCTGTCCTACCCCCTCCCCCATCTCGTTCGGGTCTCTGGGTCTCTGCAGAAGCAGGGCTGGTAAGGGGGGGGGTCCCGATCCTGCAGAGGCAAATCCGGACAGGCGCTTTTTTTAGCATCCGAAATTTGCCAAGGAAGGCAGGCTGGCTTGGCAGGGGGGAAGCTGGAGAGAGTTACTCGGAAGTAAATCTTCGGGAAGGCGCAAGCCGGAGTATCCCCCCTCAGCCTCCGAGTTGATGTGCTCTTTTCTGGCCTCCGCGCACGAAAGAAAAAAAAAAAGGCTTTAAATTTACTATCACCCACCACCACCTCCAGGAATCCCCCCATAGGTACCGGGGGAGAAAGGGAGAAATTCGGATTAAATCGGATTGCTTTCGGATTTTCTGAGGTCTGGGATGGGGCGTTTTTGTCTCTTGTTTTGTTCTTGATCCTGACTCCCAGTTTTTTTTCTCTTAGAGAAAGGAAAAGAGAATCTAGATTTGGGGCAGCGAGAAACTAGAAACTAGAAATTCTTCTCAAGAGTGTGTGTGTGTGTGTGTGTGTGTGTGTGTGTGTGTGTGTGTGTGTGTGTGTGTGTGTGTGTGTGTGTTTCGTTTCTTCCGAAAAAATAGCCTGGTATTTCCTAATAATAAGTTAGTAGGAGTAAAGGGCCGTCGATGTAACGAGGGCGCCAAAGCTAGAGGGATTTTTCGAAATCTGCAAATTCTCGTGAGCCGGTAGGAAACCAAAGAAGAGAGGGCGAGGGCGTTTAGAAAGGCCTTTGGCATTCTCGGCTCCAATGAGGACTAGAAGCTTGAAACGTACGAGACAGGCAGGTGATCCCCTAACTACGGAGGGGGGGGGGAATAAGCTAACACTACAGGCGTAAAAGTTTAGTTTTCAGAAAAGAGGAAGGCAGCTCCATCCCGCCGGCGGGATGTCCTTTCTTGAGCTGAAAACGGGACTGGGATCCGCGCGTCCTTGGATCTGTTCACACCACGCGCGCGTCGCCCACCTAAGCAGTTCCGTAACCGGGAACTGCAGTGTGAAGTTTGGTTAATGCGAATTTAGGGGGGAGGGATTTGATCTTCCAAGTGGCAACGCGTGGGTTCGTGTGAATGCAATCTGCTCAGCAGCTAGAAGAGGCTGGGGAGGGCCAAATAAGCAGAGACCGTTCACACGGCCTGCCTGGCTTAGGAGCAGAGAGACGGGGCGCCCTTCTGGGCCCGCTTACTGAGAAAAAACGCCGAGGAAATTGGGGGTTACTTCTCAGGGGGTGTCCAAGGATGGGAAATTCCAGCTAAATAAACTTGTGTTTATTTATTTATTTATTGTCTTCCATCGGAATCTGTGCCCCAGATAGGTCTTTTATTTGAGCAGCAAAACAGATCGCTGAAATATCTAGCTAAAATTCTATCTATCTATCTATCTATCTATCTATCTATCTATCTATCTATTTTCTATCTATCTATCTATCTATCTATTGGTATCATCTATCTATTTATCCCCCCTCTCTAATCTATCTATCTATCTATCTATCTATCTATCTATCTATCTATCTATCTATCGGTATCATCTATCTATCCCCCCCTCTCTCATCTGTCTGTCTAATCTATCTATCTATCTATCTATCTATCTATCTATCTATCTATCTATCTATCTATCTATCTATTGGTATCATCTATCTATTTATCCCCCCTCTCTAATCTATCTATCTATCTATCTATCTATCTATCTATCTATCTATCTATCTATCTATCTATCTATCTATCTATCTATCTATCGGTATCATCTATCTATCCCCCCCTCTCATTTATCTCTCTCTATTTATCCATCTATCTATTGATATCATCTCTATCCATCTATCTATCTATCTATCTATCTATCTATCTATCTATCTATCTTTCTATCTATCTATTGGTATCATCTATTTATCCCTCTGTCTGTCTGTCTATCTATCTATCTATCTATCCATCCATCCACCCACCCACCTACCTATCTATCTATCCATCCATCTCTATCTATACAGTATCGAAACTAGAGACAGAAGAGCGAGAAAAAGGAGAAAGGAAAAGAAAGCTAAAGGAAAAAATATACTGTAACTATGGAAAGTAGAAGAAAAATGATAATAAAGGAAAATACCGACTAGCAAACGTCTAAACGCCGTTTTAAACCAACAGCGTCAAAAGGAGGCAGAGGAAGTGAGGCCGTAGGTGGTCCCCATAACACAGGGAAAAAAGCGTCTGTTTGAACAAAAAGTGTGCTGCCTCTTAGGTGGAGGAGAAAAAAAATCCCCAGTCGTATCGTAGTTTTCAAACCGGCGCCTGATTCCTCGCCTGAATCCACCCGGGTTCTCTTTCAAAGCGTTAACGAGATCCCAGTTTTGCATTGCAAGACCAGCCGCAGAACGCAAACGGGTCGGCCGCGTCTGCCCAGGAGCGCGCAGATGCCAGGCCAGCTGAGCCCCGTCCATAGGCCGACGGCAGCCTGGCGCGCGGACAGACACCCCAAGGCTACCCAAACGCCTGGCAGAGATTGTCTGGCTAGGCAAAGGTGGTCTTGGATATTCGAGGGAGGGAGGGAGGAAGGAAGAAAGGAAGGAAGGAAGGAAGGGGCAAAAGGGAGAGAGGAAGAAAGTTGGAAGAGAGGAAGAAGAAAAGAGAGGCCAAGAAAAGGAGGGAGAGAGGGAGTAAGAAGGAAGGGAGGGAGGGAGGGAGGGAGGAAAGGAAGGAAGGGAGGAAGGAAGGGGCAAAAGGGAGAGAGGAAGAAAGTTGGAAGAGAGGAAGAAGAAAAGAGAGGCCAAGGAAGGGAGAGAGGGAGTAAGAAGGAAGGGAGGGAGGGAGGGAGGGAGGGAGGGAGGAAGGAAGGAAGGAAGGAAGGGGCAAAAGGGAGAGAGGAAGAAAGTTGGAAGAGAGGAAGAAGAAAAGAGAGGCCAAGAAAAGGAGGGAGAGAGGGAGTAAGAAGGAAGGGAGGAAGGAAGGAAGGAAGGAGAGAGGAGGAAGGGCAGGTGGGAGAGAGGAAGTTCAAAGAGAGGAAGAAGAAAAGAGGAGGAAGGCTACACGCACGCGCGCGTACCCACACCCAATGCATACACGCAGATTCTCTCACACTGTACCTATTTAGTCCCTCTCTCCCGCCTACAGAGACGTGGGAATGCGCGTTAAAGCGCGAGCCGTTCCTCCTCCGCCTGCGCCCCGCTTCCCCCTTACCTTCCCGGGTCCCGAGTCAGCGCCCGCGACCTTCCCGGCCCCTCCGAAGGGGCGACATTCGAGGCGGGAAACCAGCCAGCGCTTCCCCAGCCGAGGCTCACGCCAGGGCGCAAAAAAAGGGGGGGGAAGCGGCCCTCTTTCTGGACGGGGCGAGCTGTTCCCCCCTCTCTTTTTTTAAATGCTCCCCCTCCCTCCGGAAAGTGAATTGCAAACCCCCCCCCACTCCCTCCCACCGTCACGTGGTTGCAGAAATTGGGAACAGAAGCCGAGTGGAAAGGGAGGAAAGTGGTGGGTGGATAGGTGGATGAACCGGGTTCAGACGTTTCATAAACGGTTTTCTGTCCCGCGACTTTAAATCTATTTATTATACAATCCACAGAATCTGATCCTAAAGGAGGAGGGGGGGAAGGGAAAAGGGGGACAGAATAATAATAATAATAATAATAATAATAATAATAATAATAATAATAATAATAATAATAATAATAATAATAATAATAATAAAATAATAAAAAATAATGAGGGAGAGTACTACAAATACTTGGGTATCCTTCAAGCTGACAACATCAAGCACACTGAAGTCAAGAAAAAGATTAGAAGTGAATACATCAAGAGAGTGAAGAAGATCTTAAAGTCCAAACTCAATGGAGGAAATACCATAAAGGCAATCAACACCTGGGCAATGCCAGTCATTAGGTACACAGCTGGAATAGTGGACTGGACTCAAGCAGAACTAAAAGCAATGGATAGGCAGACCAGAAAAATAATGACAATGAATCATGCCCTTCATCCACGCAGTGACATTGATAGACTTTATCTACCAAGGCAAATAGGTGGGCGTGGAATGCTACAAGTACATCAGATGGTTGAAGAAGAAAAAATGGCTTTGGAAGAATATCTGAAGAACAATGATGAAGATGCACTGAAATTAGTATATCAGGAAGGCTTACTAACTACTGGAGAGACCAAACTGGCCTACAAGAAAGACCAAATGAAGAACAGAATAGAGGCATGGGAAGACAAAGCACTACATGGCCAATACATGAAAAAAATAGCTGGGAAAGCAGATAATAATAAAACCTGGCAATGGCTAAGAGCAGGAAAATTGAAGAAAGAGACCGAGGGACTAATTCTGGCTGCACAAGACCAAGCCTTAAGGACAAATGCATACAAAGTCAAAATTGAGAAGACAGCAACAGACAGTAAGTGCCGCCTATGCAAAGAAGCTGAAGAAACAGTGGACCACTTGGTAAGCTGTTGCAAGAAGATTGCACAGACTGATTACAAGCAGCGGCATGACAAAGTAGCAACAATGGTGCATTGGAAGATCTGCAAAAAATATCATTTGCCTGTAAGCAAAAACTGGTGGGATCATAAAATAGAGAAAGTCATAGAAAATGATAAAATTAAACTGCTCTGGGACTTCAGAATTCAAACAGACAAGCACCTGCAACATAACACCCCAGACTTAACAATTGTCGATAAGAAAGACAAAAAAGTCTGGATAGTGGACGTGGCAGTGCCTGGAGATAGCAGAATAGAAGAGAAAGAACTGGAGAAGATAACAAAATACAAAGACCTACAAATAGAAATAGAAAGACTGTGGCAAAAGCAAGCAAGGGTAGTACCAATAGTAATAGGCTCCTTGGGTGCAATCCCAAAACAACTGGAGCACCACTTGAACACCATTGGCATTGACAAATTCGCTATTAGTCAATTGCAAAAGGCGGCCTTATTAGGAACTGCTTCCATCCTGCGACGATATCTGTAATACCATCAAACATCCACATCTGCCTATCCCAGGTCCTGGGTAAGGACTCGATAGGTAGACAAAATGCCAAATCCAGTCTGAACATCTGGCTGACTGTGCGATGATCCATATATAATAATAATATCAAACAAGGAAAAGTAGTGAAAACTGAAGGAATCAAGATGCCCCACGAAAATAACATTAAGAGTCTGGATGAGGAAGAGTACTACAAATACTTGGGTATCCTTCAAGCTGACAACATCAAGCACACTGAAGTCAAGAAAAAGATTAGAGGTGAATACATCAAGAGAGTGAAGAAGATCTTAAAATCCAAACTCAATGGAGGAAATACCATAAAGGCAATCAACACCTGGGCAATCCCAGTCATTAGGTACACAGCTGGAATAGTGGACTGGACTCAAGCAGAACTAAAAGCAATGGATAGGCAGACCAGAAAAATAATGACAATGAATCATGCCCTTCATCCACGCAGTGACATTGATAGACTTTATCTACCAAGGCAAATAGGTGGGCGTGGAATGCTACAAGTACATCAGATGGTTGAAGAAGAAAAAATGGCTTTAGAAGAATATCTGAAGAACAATGATGAAGATGCACTGAAATTAGTATATCAGGAAGGCTTACTGACTACTGGAGAGACCAAACTGGCCTACAAGAAAGACCAAATGAAGAACAGAATAGAGGCATGGGAAGACAAAGCACTACATGGCCAATACATAAAAAAATAGCTGGGAAAGCAGATAATAATAAAACCTGGCAATGGCTAAGAGCAGGAAAATTGAAGAAAGAGACCGAGGGACTAATTCTGGCTGCACAAGACCAAGCCTTAAGGACAAATGCATATAAAGTCAAAATTGAGAAGACAGCAACAGACAGTAAGTGCCGCCTATGCAAAGAAGCTGAAGAAACAGTGGACCACTTGGTAAGCTGTTGCAAGAAGATTGCACAGACTGACTACAAGCAGCGGCATGACAAAGTAGCAACAATGGTGCATTGGAAGATCTGCAAAAAATATCATTTGCCTGTAAGCAAAAACTGGTGGGATCATAAAATAGAGAAAGTCATAGAAAATGATAAAATTAAACTGCTCTGGGACTTCAGAATTCAAACAGACAAGCACCTGCAACATAACACCCCAGACTTAACAATTGTCGATAAGAAAGACAAAAAAGTCTGGATAGTGGACGTGGCAGTGCCTGGAGACAGCAGAATAGAAGAGAAAGAACTGGAGAAGATAACAAAATACAAAGACCTACAAATAGAAATAGAAAGACTGTGGCAAAAGCAAGCAAGGGTAGTACCAATAGTAATAGGCTCCTTGGGTGCAATCCCAAACAACTGGAGCACCACTTGAACACCATTGGCATTGACAAATTCGCTATTAGTCAATTGCAAAAGGCAGCCTTACTAGGAACTGCTTCCATCCTGCGACGATATCTGTAATACCATCAAACATCCACATCTGCCTATCCCAGGTCCTGGGTAAGGACTCGATAGGTAGACAAAATGCCAAATCCAGTCTGAACATCTGGCTGACTGTGCGATGATCCATAATAATAATAATAATAATAATAATAATAATAATAATAATAATAATAATAATAACAACAACAACTGCTGGCCCTGGTTGCTCAGCCAACAGTCCTGAGTCCTGTAACCCATTTTTCACCAGATATCCAGGAACTCCAATATCTAGCGCGGACCTTGTTAACCTGGGCGACATCCGAGCCGGTATGGCATTCTGAAATTTATCTCTCACCATATTTTTTATGGGAGAGACATTCTTTGTCTGACTTCTCTGATGAGACCTGTCCAGTATGGTTGAACCTCTGGCATAGCTCTCATCTTCCTCAGAGTACACAAGCCCCACAACCACGTCAAGGTAGTGCCAGCAGCTGCAGAACTACTGTAAGAAAAGGTGTTTACCCGTCGCAGATATGATAGTGGACATGGCAGTGCTTGGAGACAGCAGAATAGATGAGGAAGAACTGGAGAAGATAACAAAATACAAAGACCTACAAATAGAAATAGAAAGACTGTGGCAAAAGCAAGCAAGGGTACTACCAATAGTCATAGGCGCCTTGGGTGCAATCCCAAAGGAACTGGAGCACCACTTGAACATCATTGGCATTGACAAATTCGCTATTAGTCAATTGCAAAAGGCAGCCTTACTAGGAACTGCTTCCATCCTGCAACGATATCTGTAATACTATCAAACATCCACATCTGCCTATCCCAGGTCCTGGGTAAGGACTCAATAGGTAGACAAAATGCCAAATCCAGTCTGAACATCTGGCTGACTGTGCGGTGATCAATCATCAATAATAATAATAATAATAATAATAATAATAATAATAATAGTAAAGTTGGAAGGGACCTTGGAGGTCATCTAGTCCAATCCCCTGCTCAGGCAGGAAACCCTATACCATTTCGGGACAAATGGCTGTCCAGTCTTTTCTTAAAAACTTCCAGTGTTGGAGCATCCACAGCTTCTGGAGGCTGGTTGTTCCACTGGT
This sequence comes from Crotalus tigris, assembly GCF_016545835.1. NCBI lineage: Eukaryota > Metazoa > Chordata > Lepidosauria > Squamata > Viperidae > Crotalus > Crotalus tigris. The sequence goes on along the minus strand of NW_024100134.1, from coordinate 641,358 downwards.
TAATTGTTCTGTCAGGAAGTTTCTCCTTAGTTCCAGGTTGCTTCTCTCCTTGATGAGTTTCCATCCGTTGCTTCTTGTCCTGCCTTCAGGCGCTTTGGAGAATAGCTTGACTCCCTCTTCTTTGGGGCAGCCCCTGAGATATTGGAACACTGCTATCATGTCCCCCCTCGTCCTTCTCTTCATTAAACCAGATAAATCCTTGACCTGGCTAAACATGCCTGTAAGTTGGATTGAGTTGTCAAAATCCAAATACAGATAGTCCTCGTCTTATAACAGTTCGCTTAGTGGCCGTTCAAAGTTACGAGAGCACCGAAAAAAGTGACTGATGACCGCTTCTCACAGTTACGACCTTTGCAGCATCCCCACGGTCATGTGATCAAAATTCAGCGGCTTGGCAACTGACTCACATTTACAATGCTCGCAGTGTCCCTGGGGTTACGTGATCTCCTTTGGCGACCTTTTGACAAGCCAAGTCAAAGGTGGGGGAGCCAGATTCACTTAACAACCATGTCACTAACTTAACCACTGCCAGTGATTCACTTAACGACTTTGGCAAGGGTGGTTGTAAAAGGGAGCAAAATTCACTTAACAAAGGCCTCGCTTAACAGCAGAAACTTTGGGCTCAATTGTCGTCTTAAGTCAAGGACTGTCTGTACTTCGCTCTACTTAATTTTTTTTAGTCTTTCTCCATTTTCTCCATTTGTCTGTCCAGCTCTCAAATCATGGCATGAAGTACTGAGGAGGCCGACCCTGCGATGGGGAGTGGTGGGTTTCTGCATGCCCCGTTATTTGATTGTGAGGATGAAAATAAATAATAAAAATTTAAATCAGGCCATAGAATGTTTCCATTTCTGCCTAGGGCAAGAGAAGAACCAGCAGGATTCTTCCCTCAATATTTTTATCTTTTTCTGAAGTCTTATATTCTTTTTCTAGATGCAGGCATAAAATGCTTTCTGAGTCTATTATCTATTATCTAGTATCTAGTATTATTGTTGTTGCTATTATTATTATTATTATCATTATCATCATCTTCTTCATCATCATCATCATCATTCCCTCAATATTTTCATCTTTTTCTGAAGTCTTATATTCTTTTTCTAGATGCAGGCATAAAATGCTTTCTGAGTCTTTCCAGAAATAAAGAGGCTTTTTTTATAACCATCCATTGATTTTCCAGGTACAGCTAAGCCTCCAGCTAGGTTTCTCTGTGTCATATAATATATGTGGGTATATTTATTTTTGTCATGTTTATGTAATATATATCAGAGGTGGTGACCCTTTGAGAGCCTGAATGCAACGAAATTTCATTTTAACGTATGCCAATTAGTATACATTCAAAGTGACAATAAAGTTATTATTATTCTATTCTATTCTATTCTATTCTATTCTTCTGTTCTGTTCTGTTCTGTTCTGTTCTACTTCTGTTGTACTTCTGTTCCATTCCATTCCGTTCCGTTCCGTTCCATTCCATTCCATTCCATTATCTATTCTATTCTATTCTATTCTATTCTATTCTATTCTATTCTATTCTATTCTATTCTATTCTCAATAAAGATTCTATTTTATTCTATTCCATTCCATTCCATTATCTATTCTATTCTATTCTATTCTATTCTATTCTATTCTATTCTATTCTATTCTATTTTATTCTATTCTATTCTTCTGTTCTGTTCTACTTCTGTTCTACTTCTGTACCATTCCGTTCCGTTCCATTCCATTCCATTCCATTTTCTATTCTATTCTATTCTATTCTATTCTATTCTATTCTATTCTATTCTATTCTATTCTATTCTATTCTATTCTATTCTATTCCACTTACAACCCTTGGTTTAATGACAGTTCAAAGTTACAACAGCCCTTATGACCTTTTTCACATTTATGACCTTGCAGCATCATGTGATCAAAATTTGGTTGCTTGGCAACCAGTATGCATTTATGATGGTTGCATTGTCCTGGGGTCACGTGATCACCTTTTGCTACCTTCTGATCCGTACAGCCAACGAGGAAACCAGATTTCCCTTAACAACCTTCAGGGATTCACTTAACAACTGAGGCAAGAAAGGTCGTAAAATGGGGCAAAACTCACTAAACAACTGCCTGGCCTGGCAAGAGAAATCTAAGGCTCAACTGCGGTCATAAATTGAGGACTACCTGTGCTGAGTTCAGTCTTGATAACAGGAAAGTCCTCTTGAGGTTTTCCGCTGCAAATTTACGCCTGTCCATAGGTCAATCCTTCTGAGACCCTGGCGAAAGTCCTGGATTATTTGGATTTGAGGGCAGGAACCAGGGGGCATCTGCAGAGGATTGGTGGGAAAAAAAACTCCAAAGGACATCAAGGTGTAACCCACATCAAAAAAAAAAAAAAAAAAAAGAACAGATTGTCCATTGCACAGAAAAGCCATTCTCGTAAGTTACCAGAAGCCAGGCTCAAAAGCCATAACGTTTTAAAGTCCTGGTGAATTCAGCGGGCTGGCTTTGTTATTATTATTGTCACTAAGTTGTGTCAACTCTTTGCAACCCCACAGACCAGAGCACACCAGGTCCCCCTGTCTTCCACTGTCTCTTGGAGTTTGGCCAAATTCACGTTCGTTGCCTTGATGACACCATCTAACTAAAACATACGAAGAACGGCTGCAGGACCTGGGTTTGGCCAGTCTAAAGAAAAGAAGAAACAGGGGAGACATGATAGCAGTGTTCCAGTATCTGAGGGGCTGCCACAGAGAAGAGGGGGTCATGTTATTCTCCAAAGCACCAGAGGGAAGGATGAGAAACAATGGTTGGAAACTGACCAAAGAGAGAAGCAACCTGGAATTAAGGAGAAACTTCAGAACCCTGAGGACAATCAACCCGTGGAACAGCTTGCCACCAGAAATCGTGGGTGCTGCATCACTGGAGATCTTTAAGAAGAGACTAGACAGTCACCTGTCTGAGATGGTATAGGGTCTCCTGCTTGAGCAGGGGGCTGGACTAGAAGATCTCCAAGGTCCCTTCCAGCTCTATTCTATTCTATTCTATTCTTCTGTTCTGTTCTACTTCTGTTCCATTCCATTCCATTCTGTTCCATTCCATTCCATTCCATTCCATTTTCTTTTCTATTCTATTCTATTCTATTCTATTCTATTCTATTCTATTCTATTCTATTCTATTCTATTCTATTCTTCTGTTCTGTTCTACTTCTGTTCCATTCCATTCCATTCCATTCTGTTCCATTCCATTCCATTCCATTTTCTTTTCTTTTCTATTCTATTCTATTCTATTCTATTCTATTCTATTCTATTCTATTCTATTCTATTCTATTCTATTCTATTCTATTCTCTATTCTCTATTCTCTATTCTCTATTCTATTCTATTCCACTTACAACCCTTGGTTTAATGACAGTTCAAAGTTACAACAGCCCTTATGACCTTTTTCACACTTATGACCTTGCAGCATCATGATCAAAATTTGGTTGCTTGGCAACCAGTATGCATTTATGATGGTTGCATTGTCCTGGGGTCACGTGATCACCTTTTGCTACCTTCTGATCCATACAGCCAACGAGGAAACCAGATTTCCCTTAACAACCTTCAGGGATTCACTTAACAACTGAGGCAAGAAATGTTGTAAAATGGGGCAAAACTCACTAAACAACTGCCTGGCCTGGCAAGAGAAATCTAAGGCTCAACTGCGGTCATAAATTGAGGACTACCTGTGCTGAGTTCAGTCTTGATAACAGGAAAGTCCTCTTGAGGTTTTCCGCTGCAAATTTACGCCTGTCCATAGGTCAATCCTTCTGAGACCTCGGCGAAAATCCTGGATTATCTGGATTTGAGGGCAGGAACCAGGGGGCATCTGCAGAGGATTGATGGGGAAAAAAAACTCCAAAGGACATCAAGGTGTAACCCACATCAAAAAAAAAAAAAGAACAGATTGTCCATTGCACAGAAAAGCCATTCTCGTAAGTTACCAGAAGCCAGGCTCAAAAGCCATAACGTTTTAAAGTCCTGGTGAATTCAGAGGGCTGGCTTTGTTATTATTATTGTCACTAAGTTGTGTCAACTCTTTGCAACCCCACAGACCAGAGCACACCAGGTCCCCCTGTCTTCCACTGTCTTTTGGAGTTTGGCCAAATTCACGTTCATTGCCTTGATGACACCATCTAACTAAAACATACGAAGAACGGCTGCAGGACCTGGGTTTGGCCGGTCTAAAGAAAAGAAGAAACAGGGGAGACATGATAGCAGTGTTCCAGTATCTGAGGGGCTGCCACAGAGAAGAGGGGGTCATGTTATTCTCCAAAGCACCAGAGGGAAGGATGAGAAACAATGGTTGGAAACTGACCAAAGAGAGAAGCAACCTGGAATTAAGGAGAAACTTCAGAACCGTGAGGACAATCAACTAGTGGAACAGCTTGCCACCAGAAATCATGGGTGCTGCATCACTGGAGATCTTTAAGAAGAGACTAGACAGTCACCTGTCTGAGATGGTATAGGGTCTCCTGCTTGAGCAGGGGGCTGGACTAGAAGATCTCCAAGGTCCCTTCCAGCTCTATTCTATTCTATTCTATTCTATTCTATTCTATTCTATTCTATTCTATTCTATTCTCAATAAATATTCTATTCTATTCTATTCTCAATAAATATTCTATATTCTCAATAAAGATTCTATTCTATTCTATTCTATTCTATTCTATTCTATTCTATTCTATTCTATTCTATCCTGTAATTCTATCCTATCCTATCCTATCCTATCCTATCCTATCCCATTCCATTCCATTCCATTCCATTCCATTCCATTCCATTCCATTCATTATTCTATTCCATCTCCATTCTATTTCCATTTCTACTCTATTCTATTCTCAATAAAGATTCTATTCTATTCTATTCTATTCTATTCTATTCTATTCTATTCTATTCTATTCTATTCTATTCTATTCTATTCTTGTTCTGTTCAGTTCCGTTCCATTCCGTTCTACTATCTCAACCTCTGCCATCCCTTTCTTCTCTGCTCTTCCATCTTTCCCAACCTCAGGGTTTTCTCCAAGGAGTTCTCCCTCTTCTCATTTAGTGGCCAAAGTCTTTGAGCTTCAGCATCAGGATCTGTCCTTCCAAAGAGCTTGCTTTAGAATACAGGTAGCCCTCAACGTATGACCACAATTGAGCCCAACATTTCTGTTGCTAAGCGAAACATTTATTAAGTGGCTGTTGCCCCATTTGATGACATTTTTTTTTTTGCCAGGGAATCACCACAGTTGATAACTTAGTACCCTGGTTGTTAAGTGAATCTGGCTTCCCCTTTGACTTTGCTTGTCAGAAGGTCACAAAAAGGGGATCACGTGACCTCCTGGACGTTGCAACGGTCATAAGTAGGAACCCAGTTGCCAAGCCTCTGAATTTTGATCATGTGACTGTGGGGCGGCTATAAAGGTGGTAAGTGCGAAAAATGGTCATTTTTTTCAGTTGCATTGTAACTTTGAGCAGTCACCAAATGAATTGTGGTAAGTTGAGCATTACTTGTACAAAATATATGGAAAGTTGAGCAAATAAGTATATTTATATATCTCTCTATCTCTATCTCTATCTCTATACCTGCCTGCCTGCCTGCCTATCTGCCTGCCTGCCTGTCTGTCTATCTATATCTATCTGTCTATCTATCTATCTATCTATCTATCTATCTATCTATCTATCTATCTATCTATCTATATCTGCCTATCTGCTTATCTATCTATCTCTATCTCTATCTCTATACCTGCCTGCCTGCCTATCTGCCTGCCTGCCTGCCTGCCTGTCTATATCTATCTATCTATCTATCTATCTATCTATCTATCTATCTATCTATCTATATCTGCCTATCTGCCTATCTCTCTCTCTCTCTATCTATCTCTATCTTTATCTCTATCTCTATCTGCCTGCCTGCCTGCCTGCCTATCTATCTATCTATCTATCTATCTATCTATCTATCTATCTATCTATCTATCTATCTATCTATCTATCTATCTATCTATCTATCTATCTCTATCTCTACCTGCCTGCCTGCCTGCCTGCCTGCCTGCCTATCTATCTATCTATCTATCTATCTATCTATCTATCTATCTATCTATCTATCTATCTATCTATCTATCTATATCTGCCTATCTGCCTATCTCTCTCTCTCTCTATCTATCTCTATCTTTATCTCTATCTCTATCTGCCTGCCTGCCTGCCTGCCTGCCTATCTGCCTGCCTGCCTGCCTATCTATCTATCTATCTATCTATCTATCTATCTATCTATCTATCTATCTATCTATCTATCTATCTATCTCTATCTCTATCTCTGCCTGCCTGCCTGCCTGCCTGCCTGCCTGCCTGTCTGTCTGTCTGTCTGTCTGTCTATCTGTCTTCTGCCTGGGGAGCGATATCACCAGATTTTAGGACCATGCTTCCTTGTTGTGACTAGGAGCAACATGGTGAATCCAGGATCCTGACTTTTTTCGTGGCGTTTACTCAGCAGTAGCCTCGCTTTAACTAGGTGGCTTCTCTTGTGCAAACAAAGATTTAAGGCAGAGGTCCTCAACCTTTTGGGCACCAGGGACCAGTTCCACGGAGAGAGGTTTTTTCATGGCTCGGAGGGTGCGTGGTTTTGTGTGCTGCCTGCATCCCACAGATGGGGCTTTGCTTGTTTATGTGGACCAGTTGCTGGCATGCTGCAGCCCAGTACTGGTCCACAGACTGGGGGTTTGGGGACCCTTGATTTAAGGGGTCTTTTTCTTAGACTGAGCACTGATTTCCTCCTCTCTTATTTGAGGAGGGGAGGGTGTTTGATGCAGACCCCCATGAAGAGAAGAATTTAGGAAGTTTTTCAGAAAGAGAAACTGTTCTTTGTGCAGTTTGTTGAAATGTATTCCCCCAGATCTATGCACACTTCAGGACTTTTCACTTCCAAATCGCGCCCGTCCTCCATGAGCTAATTAAAGCCATTTTATTTTTTCTCGGCAGATCTAAATCTTGGCCCTAATGGACGAACGGCTAAAAACAGGGCAAAATTAAGGTGAAACGATTGATTAAATTCCTCGTGATTTATTCTCCACCATCTGAAAATAATTTATCATGATTTTCGAGTTTCTTTTCTTCAGAGAGAGAGGTCAGCGAGAGAGGACACAGACACGTATGCCTGTGGATGTTTCTTTTTTCCCAACAAAAACAAGATCTCCCATCGCCTCCAAAAACTGAAAGTATATTTTAAGAGGAAGGGCAAAAAATAAGAGAGAGAGATAAGGTCCTTTTTTTTTTACAAGATTCCTTTGTTTATTGTATAAAAATATAGAAATATCATTAAGCCTTATAATGGGAGGAAAACGCTGCATTCTAAATTTTTATCACATGAGAGATCTGATGATTCTTAAAAAGAACGAAGGGAGAATAAAGGAAGACAAAAAAAAGAGTAAAAGTTTGAGAATTGGGAATCTCCCACTGTTCCATCCCCAAGTAGCAAAATTTGTCAATTTCAGACCAATGGTATTTTCAGATTTAAAAAAAAATGTAAAACCAACCTGAATTAAGCACTGTTCAATCTGATAAAAAATGCAATTATTTTTTACAGCATCAATGTAAAACCAACCTGAATTAAGCACTATTCAATCTGATAAAAAAATGCAATTATTTTTTAAAGCATCAATGTAAAACCAACCTGAATTTAGCACTATTCAGTTTGTGGATTTTTTTTAAGCAATGTGGCAGGGCGAATAAAGTAAGCAAATTTAATTTCGTTCCATCGGATGGATTTATGTCCAGAAGTCTTTATAAAGTCAAACACCTCGGCTTTCTCAACTAGCCTAATTGTATGCAAAAAATTTTTTAATACGGGGAGATTTTTTTTTTTAAATTAGAGCCCTGCTTTTTTTCAACAATTTTTTTCCATGCAAATGTTGAGATTGGAAGAACTATGAGGCGGGTCTATTTTTTTTTTTCACATCTACCCTGAAGGATTTATTTTTTTTCTCTCTCATAGTAAAATATAATATTTAGGATTGTGGGCCAATTTTTGTACAGATTTATTCACTAGATAAAGCTTGCTCAGTGGAATTTATAGTCAATATATTTATTACACAACCGTATACGTATAAGGACGAGAAAGCTTATATTTTGTTTATTTAGAGATATATTTTGCCAACTTTATAGTCTCCAGACTGTCTGTCAACTGAAGCCATGCTTTCCTAAATTCTATGAGTTTCTGAATTAAATTCCAATTTGTTTAATGAGTTTATATTTTAGGAATATAGGAATTTAGGAATACTGTATTATTATTTCAGTTCTGTGTATTGGTTAAACATGGGTCTAACTAGGGTTATTTGGTACTATTTGGGATTCTAATTATTTCTTTTTTTTCCCTCTTTTCCCTTCTTAATCTAGTCTTTTTTCTTTTTCCCCTTTCTTCCTTTTCTAAATTTTACTAATCTCTTAAAATACCACATTTGGTATCCAGAACTGGATCTCAAGCTGCCCAAATCTTTGAGGCTTCAAACATCACCTCCCTAGAATTCTGATTTAAAAAAATGACATTCCTGAGATTTAAATTTGGGTTTAATTTCTTCAAGACAAACAATGGGTCTTGTTGTTTACACAATGGAAAATATTTGGATAATAGTTCATTTAAAAAAACAGCAACAGACTAAAATATTTCTTGGCGTGGGGCAGAAATATCCTTTAATGATTTTGGAATAAACTGCTAACTGTAGAAATACAAGTCTCCCTTCACATGAATTTTTAAAGGATATAAATTGCAAACTTGTACGGTGCTGTAAATGTTCAAATGGAAAGCTAAATTATGTGGATGGGGGTGTTCTCATACATGGGAATAAATGGTCCTTTGAGGGCAGCCACCTCAGCTATGAATTTGATTTTGGGTCTGCGGCCACTTTAAATGATTTGATTCTCCCTTTTAAAAATATTTTAAATATTAGGTAGAGGAAGAAGAATACAAGCAACAATTATTTTTTTAAAATATTTTAGAATATTATATATGAAATATGGAAAGGAAGGAAGGAGGAGTAAGAGAAAGAAAGAAGGTGGATCAAAGAAAGGAGGGAGGGAGGAAGGAAAAGAAAGAAAGGATGAAAGGAAAAAAGGAAAAGGGATGAGAAGGGAGGAAAAGAGGAAGAAAAGATAGAGAGGGAGGGAGGGAAGAGAAGGGAGAGAGGGAGGCAAGGAAGGAGGGAAGGAAGGAAGGAAGGAGAAGGGAGGAAAAGAGGGAGAGATTAAAGAGAGAGAGGGAGAAAAGGAAGGAAGGAAGGAAAAAGGAGGAAGAGAGGGAGAGAAGAAAGAGAGGGAGGGAGAGAGAGAAGGAAGGAAGGAAGGGGCAAAAGGGAGAGAGGAAGAAAGTTGGAAGAGAGGAAGAAGAAAAGAGAGGCCAAGGAAGGAAGGGAGGGAAGGAGGGAGGGAGGGAGGGAGGAAGGAGAAGGGAGAGAGGGAAGGAAGGAGGGAAGGAAGAGGAAGGAAGGAAGGAAGGAAGGAGAAGGGAGGAAGAGAGTGAGAGAAGAAAGAGTGAGGGAGAGAAGGAAGGAAGGAATAGAGGGAGAGAAGGAAAGAGGGAAGGGAAGGAGGAAAGTAGGAAGAAAGTTGGCGTCCATTAAGTATTAAGATCTTAAAGGATGACCAGAATACAGAATTTTGTACAGAGCAAAATTGCATAACCAATTTATCTTTATAGATGGAATATACCACATCAAATATTAAATCAAGAATGTCCAACCTCGGCAACTTTCAGACCTGTGGACTTCAACGTCAGCATGCTGGCTGGGGAATTCTGGGAGTTGAAGTCCACAAGTCATAAAAGAGCCAAGGTTGCGTACTACTGATCTAGGCCAGGGGTAGGCAACCTTGGCTCTTTTATGACTCGTGGACTTCAACTCCCAGAATTCCTGAGCCAGCATAGCTCAGCATGGAAACCTCTCCCTTTCCCCTCAGCATGGCTGACTCAGGAATTCTGGGAGTTGAAGTCCACAAGTCATAAAAGAGCCAAGGTTGCCTACCCCTGGGCTAGACAGTCACTTGTCTGAGATGATATAAGTTCTCCTGCTTGAGCGGGGGGCTGGACTAGAAGACCTCCAAGGTCCCTTCCAGCTCTATTCTATACAAAAGTGAATCTGGCCTTGATTTAACCCTTGATTTTGCTTCTTCCAAAGATCACAAGGGGAAATCACATGATCCCGGGGACACTGTGACTGTCATAAATATAAATCAATTGTCAAGCTTCTGAATTTTGATCATGTGATCATGGGGAGGATGGAAAGGTCGTAACAGTGAAAAAAGATCATTGGTCTCCACTTTGAACAGTCACTAAACGAATTTATTACGCCAACCGTATCCAGTTTTCATTGGTTCCCCTGCTCCAAATTTCCCCCTCCTTTGTGTGTGTTTTTTATAATTTCAGCGAGCAATCGATCTGAGCCGATTCTGCCTCTGAAACGAAACGTTCCCCCCCCCACAACCACGTAGATAAAAGGGTTGCAGAGTTTCCATTTCCATTCCTCCCCCCCCCCTTGAAGCAAAAACGCCCTGGAAATGATGTTTGTGAGTGTGAGTTTAAAAGAATCAGGCTAAAAAGCTTTTTCTTCCTCCGCCTTTAATGTAATTTTGGAAAAAGAAAATCCGAAACCACGTTTGCTATGTAAACAAAGAAAGTGAGTGTTTGAAGCAAAAGAGAAGGAGAAAAAAAAATACTTGTCAGAATGTGTGGCTTTGAACTTTCAGGGGGGGGGGTTCTTGGGAAGGAGCAGAGAGAAAAAAAAGGAAATAAATCAAAAGTACGCAGGCTTGGCAGAAGGTTTAAGGGGACTCCACCGGTGTTCATTTTCTTCATTTTTTCCTCAAATAGCTCCATCTCGAAGGCCTGGGAAGCGGCATCAAAGGTTTTGCATGACTTTGGAGGGTGACAAATGAGAAAAAGAAAAAAAAAAACCCCAGCTTTGACCAGCCATTGGACAGGCTGGAAGTGACACAGTCCCTTTAAAATAGGATCCAGCATAAATAACTTAGCCCTCAAAACCCAATACAGAGGTCCATTTATTTAGTTCTTTGTATCCCGCTTTTAATATTTTGTATCCTGCCTTTGTTATTTTTACCAATAACTCAAGGAGGCGAATGGATCCAAAATAACTTCCCCCTTTTATTTTCCCCATAACAACAACCCTGTGAGGTGTGGTTGGGCTGAGAGAGAGGGACTAGCCCAGTGGTTCTCAACCTGTGGGTCGGGACCCCATTTGGGGTCGAACGACCATTTCACCGGGGTCGCCAAACAACGCAGTCCGCCATTTTTTTCCCCCTTTTCCTTAGCTGTGCTACTCCCTTTTATTCTATTGGCTTTTGAAAGCCAATAGAATAGACTCTCTTGAATAGAGTCTAATTCTATTGGCTTTCAAAAGCCAATAGGAATTGTCCAGTCTGTCTCTGCCCTGCTGAGCCTGCCAAAAGTCCCATTCTGCAAACGGTGCTGCACCAGTTGAGTAGTCCTCGACTTACGACCGGTTGAGTAGTCCTTGACTTATGACCGGTTGGGGGTCGCGGCATTAAAAAGGTTGAGAACCACTGGACTAGCCCAAAGTCACCCAGCTGGCTTCCACAAATAAGGCAGAACTAAAACTCACCATCTCCTGGTGATTGGCTCAAAGTCACCCAGCTGGCTTTCATGCCTAAGGCGGGACTAGAACTCACCGTCTCCTGGTGATTGGCCCAGAGTCACCAACTGGCTTTCATGCCTAAGGCGGGACTACAACTCTCTGTCTCCTGGTGATTGGCCCAGAGTCACGCAGCTGGCTTTCATGCCTTAGGTGGGACTAGAATTCATAGTCTCCTGGTGTGAACCTCTCATGTGCAAGCATCGTAAATGCATGCTGGTTACCAAGCATCTGAAATTTTGATTACGTGACTGTGGGGATGCTGCCACAGTCATTAGTGTGAGAACTGGTCATAAGTCATTTTTTTCAGTGCTGTTGTAACTTTGAACAGTCACTAAGCAAATGGTTGTAAACAGGGGACTACTTGTACAATTAAAGTCCCATGCTTTCGAATGTGTGAGTCAATGGAAATTTCAATCAGTTGTTCCCTTCCTGTCCAGCTAAGTTTACGCCAGTGGAGAGATCCCCAGAGGAGCTAACAGGAAGATTTGGGGCCAGTCCCTCCCTCTCAATCTCCCCCAAGGCAGACTAATCTAGTGTAGGGGACTCCAAACGTGGCAACTTTAAGACTTATGGACTTCAACTCCCAGAATTCCTCAGTCCGCATGGAGTTGGACACCCCTGGTCTAGTGGGGAAGGTGCTGAATCTGGTGTGGTTAGGCCCAGGTTGAAGCTCCCCTTTATCTTCTAGGCCAGGGGTTGCCAGGCAACCTTGGCTCTTTTATGACTGGTGGACTTCAACTCCCAGAATTCCTGAGCCAGCCATGCTGAGGAGAAATGGAGAGGTTTCCATGCTGAGCCATGCTGGCTCAGGAATTCTGGGAGTTGAAGTCCATGAGTCATAAAAGAGCCAAGATTCCCTCCCCCTGGCCTAGATTAGTAGTAGGCAACCTTGGCTCTTTTATGACTCGTGGACTTCAACTCCCAGAATTCCTGAGCCAGCCATGCTGAGGAGAAATGGAGAGGTTTCCATGCTGAGCCATGCTGGCTCAGGAATTCTGGGAATTGAAGTCCGCAAGTTATAAAAGAGCCAAGGTTGCCTACTCCTGTTCTGGGCCAATCATCCCCTCTCGACCTTTGCCAGGGAATTGCAGAATCATAGATTGAAAGAGACTCAAGAGCTCATCAAGACTAACCTGTAGGACAATGGTTCTCAACCTTTTTAATGCCGTGACCGGTCGTAAGTCGAGAACTACCCAACCGGTCGTAAGTCGAGGACTACCCAACCGGTCGTAAGTCGAGGACTTTCCTTGCCCGGGAGTGTTGTGCATGCATGGTGCCGCCCCCTGTGCTGGCCGAGGCGTAGCTGGCAAGCAGCAGAGACGGCACAGGCCGACCACCGGCTGGGCCACCAGCTGGCCCAGCCCAAGGGAGGTAAGGCACCCGCCGGGCCCCACGCACGCCAGCAACCCTCCCTGCGCCCGCCGGCCTCCCACCTCCCACCCCTGGCCCTCTTTTACTTACATTTTTAGTAGTTGCTCAGCAGGGAGGGGTGGAAACTTCCAGACAGCTCGCCTTCGCTGCAGACAAGTTGCAGCACCGTTTGCAGAATGGGCCTTTTGGCGGGCTCAGCAGCGCAGAGACAGCCTGGACAATTCCTATTGGCTTTTGAAAGCCAATAGAATTAGACTCTATTCAAGAGAGTCTATTCTATTGGCTTTCAAAAGCCAATAGAATAAAAGGGAGTAGCACAACTAAGGAAAAGGGGGGGAAATGGCGGACTGCGTTGTTTGGCGACCCCCGTGAAATGGTCGTTCGACCCCAAATGGGGTCATGACCCACAGGTTGAGAACCGCTGCTGTAGGAGAAGTGGCAGAACCCAAAGGCGGAGTTCAAAGAGAGATCAGCCTAGAATCCCTACGTTGGAATGCGTTGCTGGGCTACAGCAAATAAGTACAAAGTGCAGTGACAGAAAGAAGACTTCAACTCCCAGAATTCTGACCTGGCTGCTTAACGCTTGGAATTCTGGGAGTTGAAGTCCATATGTCTTAAAGTGGTCAAGGTTCGGAAACATTGCATTAGAGCAGGGCTCTTCAAACTTGGCCCTTTTATGACTTGTGGACTTCAACGCCACGCGTGCCTGGCTGAGGAATTCTGGGCGTTGAAGTCCACAAGTCAAAAAAGGGCCAAGTTTGAAGACCCCTGGCTTAGTGGATATAAGTATATCATATGATGGGTATTTGTGTAATGAGGGAAGGTGTGGCCTAAGGAGATCTACACCAGGGGTTTTCAAACTTGGCCCTTTTATGACTTGTGGACTTCAACTCCCAGAATCCATCAGCCAGGCACGCTGGCTGAGGAATTCTGGGAGTTGAAGTCCACAAGTCATAAAAGGGCCAAGTTTGAAGACTCCTGCATTAGAGTAATCTAACCTAAAAGTTCACAGCAGCACATCAAACATAGAAATCATATCTTTGCTCCAGATGGGAACATCTCTGGGTTATTCACTGAAGCAGATAAAAGAAACACTCACCCACTTCTTGCTGGTATTACAAATAGTCCTCAATGTACGACCACAACTGAGCCCAAAATTTTTGTTACTAAGTGAGACATCGGTGCAGTGAGTTTAGCCCCCTTTTATGACTTTCCTTGCCACAGTTGTTAAGTCAATCACTGCACTTGTGAAGTTTGTAACACGGTTGTTAAGTGAATCTGGCTTCCCCCATTGACTTTGTGGGTCAGAAGGTCGCAAGAGGACGCCACAGCCATCATAAACATGGGTCAGTTGTCAAGCGTCTGAATGTAAATCACGTGACCATGGGGATGCTGCAAAGGTACCTTCAAATGGTCACTAAATGAAACTGTTGTAAGTCGAGGACCACCGGTATTACACTTTTTTCAATGCCCTTGTAACTTTGAACTGTCATTAAACACATGGTTATAAAACGAGAACGACCTGCAATTGAAAGTTGGCTTATCCAGAGAGAGCTGAAACCACACCTGGAACACTGCAGCCAATTTTGGTCACCATACTACAAAAGAGATGTTGAGACCTTGGAAAAAGTTCAGAGAAGATCAGCTAAGATGATCCAAGGCCTGGAGACTAAAAGATACGAAGAATGGCTGCGGGACTTGGGTTTGGCTAGTCTAAAGAAAAAGAAGAAATAGGGGAGACAGGATAGCAGTGTTCCAGTATTTGAGGGGCTGCCACAAAGAAGAGGGGGTCACGTTATTCTCCAAAGCACCAGAGGGCAGGACGAGAAACAATAGTTGGAAACTGATCAAAGAGAAAAGCAACCTGGAATTAAGGAGAAACTTCCTAGCAGTGAGGACAATTAACCAGTGGAACAGCTTGCCACCAGAAATCGTGGGCGCTCCATCACTGGAGGTTTTTAAGAAGAGACCACTTATTCTATTAGTAGTTTAAGTAACGTATTTAGACTTATTTATGGTTTATATTTTTTCTTTTTTAAGAATTTAAGAAAGTTTAATTAAGCCTATATTCAGCTCTGGGAAAGTTGAGGGAGGGAGTGGGAGGGTTGGGGTGGGTTGGGGAGGGTTGTTTTTTCTTATTTTGTAAAATTTTAAAAATTTTCAATAAAAAAAAAAAGACAAGACCACTAGACAGTCACCTGTCTGAGATGGTATAGGTTGTCGTGCTTGAGCAGGGGGCTGGACTAGAAGATCTCCAAGGTTCCTTCCAGCTTCTATTCTATTCTATTCTATTCTATTCTATTCCGTTCTGTTCCATTCTATTCCGTTCTGTTCCGTTCCGTTCCGTTCCGTTCCATTCCATTCCATTCCATTCCATTCTATTCTATTCTATTCTGTTCTATTCCGTTCTGTTCCGTTCTGTTCCGTTCTGTTCCGTTCCGTTCCGTTCCGTTCCGTTCCATTCCATTCCATTCCATTCCATTCCATTCCATTCCATTCCATTCCATTCTATTCTATTCTATTCTATTCTATTCTATTCTATTCCGTTCTGTTCCGTTCTATTCCGTTCTGTTCCATTCCATTCCATTCCATTCCATTCCATTCCATTCCATTCTATTCTATTCTATTCTATTCTATTCTATTCTATTCTATTCTATTCTATCCTATCCTTAGCTTCAGCCCCACTCATCCTGGTAACCACCTTGCCTTTTTAAAACCACAACCTGCAGACACCTCTGAACAATCTCTGGTTTGGCTTCAGGCCTGTTTCTGTCTGAACTTTTTGAAGAAATAGCTTGTGAAAAACGGGAAGTGAGAAAAGACGGTTTCAGATCCTTGACATGATCCACCGCAGGGCCCGGGCTCCCCTTTGACTTAATCTCTGCAGGATCTGCCGTTCTGTTTGGAGAAAGCCCTTAGGTCAACGATTCGGGTCACACCTCCCGTGTCATCGCTAAATAAACTGGCATGGTGCCCTAAGTCGTGTGTGTTTGTGTGTGTGTGTGTGTGTGTGTGTGTGTGTGAGAGAGAGAGAGAGAGATTCTTGCAAGGCCTTCCTTGTCAACATGAAATCAAGGAGCACCGAAAAAGCTGGGGAGGGGGGGCTGGATTTGGGGGGGTGGGCATGGAGGCGTCAGGCAAACAGAGAGCAGCAGCCTGGGAAAATCACTCATCACTGCCTTACAGCTGGCTTGACCACTAAATGCTCACCAAGGCCCTGTTCCTCCCTCCTTCTCTTTTTAAGTCAGATTGCTTGGGGGGGGGCGAAATTGATTCTTGCAGATCAAAATAACTGGATAACAGAGTTGGAAGGGCCCTTGGAGGTCTTCTAGTCCAACCCCCTGCTCAGGTGGGAAACCCTCTATCAGTGGTCTCCAACCTTTTGGGCACCAGGGACCAGTTACATGGAGAGAGGTTTTTCTGCGGACCGGAGGGGGCGTGGTTTTGTGTGCTGCCTGCATCCCGCGGATGGGGCTTTGCTTGTTTGTGGGGACCGGTTGTTGGCATGTTGCAGCCCAGTACTGGTCCCCTGACTGGCAGTTGGGGACCCCTGCCCTGTACCCCCAGGCCAAAAGTAATAAGAAGGATGCACTAACAGGTTAACAGGGTTGGAAGGGACCTTGGAGGTCATCTAGTCCAACCCCCTGCTCAGGCAGGAAACCCTATACCATTTCAGACAAATGACTGTCCAGTCTCTTCTTAAAAACTTCCAGTGTTGGAGCATTCACAGCTTCTGGAGGCAGGTTGTTCCACTGGTTAATTGTTCTAACTGTCAGGAAGTTTCTCCTTAGTTCTAGATTGCTTCTCTCCTTGGTTAGTTTCCATCCGTTGCTTCTTGTCCTGCCTTCAGGCACTTGTGGAGAATAGCTTGACTCCCTTTTCTTTGGGGCAGCCCCTGAGATATTGGGAAACAGCTATCATGTCCCCCCTTGTCCTTCTCTTCGTTAAACTAGAAATACCCAATTCCAACAACCATTCTTTATATATCTTAACCTCCAGTCTCCTGATCATCTATGTTGCTCTTCTCTGTACTCTTTCTAGAGTCTCAACATCTTTTTTACATTGTGGTGACCAAAACTGGATGCAGTATTCCAAGTGTGGCCTTACCAAGGCATTCTAAAGTGGTATTAATACTTCACATGATCTTGATTCTATCCCTCTGTTAATGCAGCCCAGCACTGTGTTGGCTTTTTGGGCAGCTGCAGCACACGGCTGGCTCCTATTTAAGTGATTGTCCCTCTCACAGTTGCTACTATTGAGCAAAGTATCACCTATAGTACTATAGCTGTACATTTGGTTTTTCTTGCCTAAATGTAGAACTTTACTTTTTTCACCATTGAATTTCATTTTGTTAGGTAGCGCCCAGTGATCAAGTCTGTCCAGATCCTCCTGTATCCTAAGCCTGTCTTCTGGAGTGTTGGCTATTCCTGCCAGCTTGGTATCGTCTGCAAATTTGATGAGTTCCCCATCTATCCCCTCGTCCAGATCGTTGATGAAGATGTTGAAGAGCATTGGGCCCAGAACAGAGAGCTGGGGCACCCCACCACACACTTCCCTCCATGTAGATGCGGTTCCATTGAGGACCACATGCTGAGTACGGCTGATCAGCCAGCTACGAATCCATCTGGTGGTGATGCTGTCTAACCCTCATTTTTCTATCTTATCAAGTAGTAGGTTGTGATCTACTTTATCAAATGCTTTACAGAAGTCCAAGTAAATTATATCCACAGCATTCCTCTGGTCACTTTTGTCACTTGGTCAAAGAATGCAATAAATCATCAGAAGAGAACTGCAGATAAAGGAGAGCAGAGTGGCTATTTTAACATTTTAACCTTTCTCAAGGTGGGACTACAGGCAGTCCTCGATTTACGACTATAACAGAGTCCAAAGTTTCCATGGCCGAACAAGACGATTGTTAAGGGAGCTGCAGCCCATGTTACGATCTTTTTGGCCACAGCTGTTTTAAGGGAATTCTTGCAGTTGTTAAGTGAATCGTGGGGTTGTCTAGCAGATCCGGCTTTCCCATTTGACTTTGCTGGTCAGAAAGTCGCAAAAGGGGATCATGTGATCCCAGGGATGCTGCAACTGCCATAAATACATGCCGATAGCCAAAGGTCCAAATTTTGGTCACGTGACCGTGGGGATGCTGCGATGGTTGTAAGCTGAGGACTACCGGTGTTGTTATTAATTTATTAATAAGAGACCTCAAAGCATGGAGAGAATAGAGAGCTACAGTCTTCCTCTTCAATTACTACTAATAATTATTTATTAAATTTATACACCCCCCTCCCTGACTCTTCCCTTCCCCTTTGCCCTGCCTCCTTCCCTTCCTTTCCCTTTCGTTCCTCCACCCCACTCCACTCCATTTCTTTTCCTTTCCTTCCCTTTCTTTTTTCTTTCCCTTCCCTTCCCCTTTCCCTTCCTTTCTTTCCTTTCCTTTTTCCCTTCCTTTCGCTTCCCTTCTCCTCGTTTCCTTCCCTTCTCTTTCTTTTCCATTCCTTTCCTTTCCTTTTTCCCTTCTCTTCCCCTCCTCCCCTCCCCTCCTCTCCCCTCCCTTCCCTCCTCTCCCTTTCCTTCCCTTCCCTTCCATAGTAGTAACTGTGAGAGGGATCTTGGAGTCCTAGAGGAGACAACCACCTAAATAGGAGCCAGCCGTGTGCTGCAGCTGCCCAAAAAGGCCAACACAGTGCTAGGCTGCATTAACAGAGGGACAGAATCAAGATCACGGGAAGTATTAATATCACTTTACAAGGCCTTGGTAAGGCCACACTTGGAATAGGGCATCCAGTTTTGGTCACCACGATGTAAAGAAGATGTTGAGACTCTAGAAAGAGTACAGAGAAGAGCAACAAAGAGGATTAGGGGACTGGAGGCTAAAGCATATAAGGAAAGACTGCTGGAATTGGGCATGTCTAGTTTAATGAAGAGAAGGACGAGGGGGGACACGATAGCAGTCTTCCAGTATCTCAGGGGCTGCCCCAAAGAAGAGGCAGCCAAACTATTTTCCAAGGCGCCTGAAGGCAGGACAAGAAGCAACGGGTGGAAACTAATCAAGGAGAGAAGTAATCTGGAAATAAGGAGAAACTTCCTGATAGTTAGAACAATTAACCAGTGGAACAACCTGCCTCCAGAAGCGGTGAATGCTTCAACACTGGAAGTTTTTAAGAAGAGACTGGACAGCCATTTGTCTGAAATGGTACTATAGGGTTTCCTGCCTGAGCAGGGGGTTGGACTAGATGACCTCCAAGGTCTCTTCCAACTTTATCATCATCATCATCATCATCATCATTTAATAATTATTATTATTATTACTTCCCTTCCCTTTCCTTTTCTTTCCTTTCCTTTCCTTCCCTTTCCTTTCCTTTCCTTCCCTTCCCTTTCCTTTCCTTTCCTTTCCTTTCCTTCCTTTCCTTTCCTTCCCTTTCGTTTCCTTTTCTTTCCTTTCCTTCCCTTCCCTTCCCTTCCTTTCCTTCCCTTTCCTTTCCTTTCCTTTCCTTTCCTTTCCTTCCCTTCCTTTCCTTTCCTTCCCTTTCGTTTCCTTTTCTTTCCTTTCCTTCCCTTCCCTTCCCTTCCTTTCCTTCCCTTCCCTTCCCTTCCTTTCCTTTCCTTTCCTTTCCTTTCCTTTCCTTCCCTTCCCTTCCTTTCCTTTCCTTTCCTTTCCTTTCCTTTCCTTTCCTTTCCTTTCCTTTCCTTCCTTCCCTTTCCTTTCCTTTCCTTTCCTTTCCTTTCCTTTTCTTTCCTTTCCTTTCCTTCCCTTTCCTTTCCTTTCCTTTCCTTTCCTTCCCTTTCCTTTCCTTTCCTTTCCTTTCCTTCCTTTCCTTTCCTTCCCTTTCGTTTCCTTTTCTTTCCTTTCCTTCCCTTCCCTTCCCTTCCCTTCCTTTCCTTTCCTTTCCTTTCCTTTTCTTTCCTTTCCTTCCCTTCCCTTCCCTTCCTTTCCTTCCCTTCCCTTCCCTTCCCTTCCTTTCCTTTTCTTTCCTTTCCTTCCCTTCCCTTCCCTTCCTTTCCTTCCCTTCCCTTCCCTTCCTTTCCTTTCCTTTCCTTTCCTTTCCTTTCCCTTCCCTTCCTTTCCTTTCCTTTCCTTTCCTTTCCTTTCCTTTCCTTTCCTTTCCTTTTTCCTTCCCTTCCTTTCCTTTCCTTTCCTTTCCTTTCCTTTTCTTTCCTTTCCTTTCCCCCTAGAACTGACTGTCTAAACTTCAGAACAAAATGTTTATAACAATTATATACATTGTAAAGTGGGTTGGATATGGCTGATGGAGATTTGTTGAAATTTTGGTTTTTTTTTAATACCAGTCCCCCTTAAAAATCTGTTAATAAAGAAGCGATGACCTCTTCAAAGAAAGCAGGGCCTTCCCTTTGAAGCCTCAGATCGTTTACAGAGTTGGAGAGTTTGCCAATCTTGGTGCCCTCTTACTGGACGTGGAAAATCCACCCGTCTAAACCACACTTGAAATCTATAAGCCCCCCCCCCACTGGTCATGTATTTTTTTCCATACAATTCCTCTGAAGGAATCTTTAGAATAGAATAGAACAGAACAGAACAGAACAGAACAGAACAGAACAGAATAGAATAGAATAGAATAGAATAGAATAGAAACTTTATTGAGAATAGAATAGAACAGTAGTTCTCAATCTTTTTAATGCCGCGACCCCCAACTGGTCGTAAGTCGAGGCGTACTCAACCGGTCGTAAGTCGAGGACTACTCAACTGGTTCAGCACCGTTTGCAGAATGGGACTTTTGGCGGGCTCCGCAGGGCAGAGACAGCCTAGACAATTCCTATTGGCTTTTGAAAGCGAGAGACTCTATTCTATTGGCTTTCAAAAGCCAATAGAATAAAAGGGAGTAGCACAGCTAAGGAAAAGGGGGGAAAAAATGGCGGACTGCGTTGTTTGGCGACCCCCGTGAAATGGTCGTTTGACCCCAAATGGGGTCCCGACCCACAGGTTGAGAACCACTGGAATAGAATTAGAATAGAATAGAATAGAATAGAATAGAATAGAATAGAATAGAATAGAATAGAATTGGAAGGGACCTTGGAGGTCATCTAGTCCAACCCCCGGCTCAAGCAGGAGACCCTCTACCATTTCAGACAAATGACTGTCCAGGCTCTTTTTAAAAGTCTCCAGTGATGGAGCACCCACGATTTCTGGTGGCAAGCTGTTCCACTGGCCAATTGTCCTCACAGTTAGGAAGTTTCTCTTTAATTCCAGGTTGCTTCTCTTCTTGATTAATTTCCATCCATTGTTTCATGTCTTGCCTTCTGGTGTTTTGGAAAATAAGTTGATTCCCTCCCCTCCCTTCTTTGGAATACTGCTATCATTCATATCTTGACTTTTTTGACCTCAGCTCTGCAGGACAGGCTCATGGTATGTGGTGCCTCTTAGCCACACTGATGAATGGTGCCATCTTAAACTAATGCAACCATTTTCATTTTTTGGATTGATTCAGCAAGAGGGAGGGCATCGCTGACCCCTAGGCTTTGACAAGCTAACCAGGTGCCCATTTGGGCTTGGCCTAAATATAGTCCTAGATCTCCAGAACATCCATCTGAGGTGTTGGAGAAATCCTTAGTTGTCCTCGCCATCCCGAATTTATGTAGATACGCAAGATAGTTATTAAGTGAGCCGTGCCCAATTTTACAACCTTTTTTGGCACCGTTGTTAAGCGAATCACATGGTCGTGAAGTGAATCCAGCTTCCCCCCCATTGACTTCCCATAGACCAGCGTTTCTCAACGTTTGTGTGATGGCGACCCCCCGTCACACGAACGTGTCGCGCATGCGTGGCACAGTGCGCATGCGCGGCGCCGCCCCCTGAGGGGGGAAAATGGCGGATCGCATTGTTTGGCGACCCCCGTAAAATGGTCGATCGACCCCAAATGGGGTCGCGACCCATAGGTTGAGAACCGCTGCCATAGACGGAAGCCAGCTGGGAAGGTTGCAAATGGCGATTGCGTGACTGCGGGATGCTACATCCGTTGTAAATACATGCCAGTTGCCAAGTGCCCGAATTTCGATCCCTTGGGAGTTGCTGTAATGGTCATAAGTGCGAGGACTGGCCCTAAGTCACTTTTTTTCCAGTGTCGTCATAACTTTGGTCACTAAATTTAGAGCCGTGGTGGCGCAGTGGTCAGAATGCGGTATTGCAGGCTGACTCTACCACATTGCCAGCAGTTCGATCCTGACCGGCTCAAGGTTGACTCAGCCTTCCACCCTTCTGAGGTCGGTTAAATGAGTACCCAGATTGTTGGAGGGCAAATATGCTGACTCTGTAAATTGTTTAGGGAGGGGCTGTAAAGCATTGTGAAGTGGTATATAAGTCTAAGTGCTATTGCTATCGCAGGCTAGCTCCGCTCACTGCCAGCAGTTCGATTCTCACTGGGTCAAGGTGGACTCAGCCTTCCATCCTTCTGAGGTCGGTAAAATGAGGACCCAGATTTTTGGGGGGCCATAGGCTGACTCTGTAAACCACTTAGAGAGGGCTGTAAAGCTCTGTGAAGCAGTATATAAGCCTAGCTGCTATTGCTATTGCTTCCTTCCTTTCCTTCTTTCTCTACCCCCCTATTCTCCTTCCTTCCTTCCTTCCTTCCTTCCTTCCTTCCTTCCTTCCTTCCTTCCTTCCTTCCTTCCTTCCTTCTTTCTCTCCCCCCTTTTCTCCTTCCTTCCTTCCTTCCTTCCTTCCTTCCCTTCCTTCCTTCCTTCTCATAATGGCACAATGGTTGACTCTGCCCACTGTCCTTCCGAGGTCGGTAAAATGAGGATCCAGATTGTCGGGGGCAATAGGCTGACTCTGTAAACCGCTTAGAGAGGGCTGTAAAGCACTGTGAAGCGGTATATAAGTCTAAGTGCTATTGCTAAATGAATTGTTGTAATTCGAGGGCTACTTATAATTCAAGACCCCAGCTAGCTTTTAAGCTGGGGTCTGTCTCCAAAGGTTAATACATGCCTGAATTCCCCCACCCCGTGTGCTGATTTAATTGGCTACAGGGTGGGGTGTGAGATGGCTTGTCTCCTCTCCCCCCCCAATTAAAAGCATTACATAAACCTTCCCAGCAAGTACCCAGAAATGGGGAGACAAGTTATTCAAGAATGGTGCCAAAAAGTCTGCAGTTCAGCTCCTGATGCCCTGAATGGGAGAAACAGACAGAAATATGGATTTTTAATCTCCAAAAGGACTGTCATAGATCCACACACATACAGACCCCCCCCCCTGGGAAATAACCAGCCTGGGAAAGGACCAGCTGGCCTAGCAGTGACAGACTAAAGGAAAGAGGAATTTTGCGCGGTTGTTTGTTTTCTTTCTGGCCAAGTTTAAAGGATGAATATTCGTGTCAGCTTCTGCTTATCTCATCAGCTAAGCTACCATTAACTTGATTTGTTTGTTTGTTTGTTCATTAGATTTGGTGCTGTCCCATCTCGTCTAGAGAGGACTCTGGCTGGCTTACAAACATTAAAAAAAAGGGCCAACATTAAAACGATAAGTAACAATAATAACAGTACAGGTAGTCTTTGACTTACAACCACAACTGAGCCCAAATTTGTTGATGCTAAGCGAGACACTTGTTAAGTGACTTTTGCCCCATTTTATTTGCTGTGGTTGTTAAGGGAATCGCTGTGTTTGTTAAGTTAGGAACACAGTTGTTAAGTGAATCTGGATTCCCCATTGACTTTGCGTGTGAGAATGTCACAAAAGGGGATCACATGGCTCCGGGGCAATGCAACCGTCATAAATATGACTCACTTGCCAAGCGTCTGAATTTGGACCACATGACCATCAGGATGCAGCAAGGGTTATAAGTGTGAAAAATGATGATAAGTCACTTTTTTCAGTTGGACAGTCACTAAATGAACTGTTGCAAGTTGTAAGTACCATTAAAAGAGGGGAAGGAAGAGAGCAAGAAGTGCACAGGGAGAAGATTGGGAGTCTTTATCTCAGTTTATCAAACCACCTCCAGAGTGATAGGCCCCCATCAGGGCTCCAGAGCAAATGGCTGAGCCAGATCTTCAGGGCTTTACGCGAAGTCAGCAGGGTGAGTGCAAAAAGAATAGAATAGAATAGAATAGAATAGAATAGAATAGAATAGAATAGAATAGAATAGAATAGAATAGAATAGAATAGAATAGAATAGAATAGAATATTTATTGAGAATATAGAATATTTATTGAGAATAGAATAGAATATTTATTGAGAATATAGAATATTTATTTAGAATAGAATAGAATAGAATAGTAGAATAACATAGCATAGCATAGCATAGCATAGAATAGAATAGAATAGAATATTTATTGAGAATATAGAATATTTATTGAGAATAGAATAGAATAGAATAGAATAGAATAGAATAGAATAGAATAGAATAGAATAGAGCTGGAAGGGACCTTGGAGGTCTTCTAGTCCAACCCTCCACTCGAGCAGGAGACCCTCTACCATTTTACACAAGTGACTATCCAACCTCTTCTTAAAAGCCTCTAGTGATGGAGCTCCCACGATTTCTGGTGGCAAGCTGTTCCACTGGTTAATTGTCCTCACTGTTAGGAAGCTTATCCTTAATTCCAGGTTGCTTCTCTCCTTGATTAGTTTCCCTCCATCGTTTCTTGTCCTGCCCTCTGGTGCTTTGGAGAATAACGTGACTCCCTCTTCTTTGTGGCAGCCCCTCAGATACTGGAACACTGCTATCATGTCTCCCCTGTTTCTTCTTTTCTTTAGACTGGCCAAACCCAAGTCCCGCAGCCATTCTTCCTATGTTTTAGTCTCCAGGCCTTGGATCATCTTAGTTGGTTTTCTCTGAACTTTTTCCAAGGTCTCAACATCTTTTTTATACCGTGCTAACCAAAATTGGCTGCAATATTCCAGGTGTGGTCTTACTAGGGTTTTATAAAGCGGTATTAATACTTCGCATGATCTTTTAAAAAGAGATTGAACAGCCATTTGTCCAGAATGGTATAGAGTCTCCTGCTTGAACAGGGGGTTGGACTAGAAGACCTCTGAGGTCCTTTCCAACTCTGGTATTCTGTATTCTGAAGGCAATCATCATTAAGTCAACCTAAATCACTGATACTTAATTCACTAAGGACCAAAAACATGTTTCTACACGCCTGGAGTTTGACCTCTAGCGGCATCTAGTGGTGACATATAGAATTGCTCCATTCTTCCTCTTTAGACAACTTTTGAGTTTTTTAATAGCGAAAGGGCCAATTTTCAAATACTCACCTCATTTTTTTAAAAAATACTGTCAATCTTTGCAATCAAAAATCTAAGTTTCAATGTTTGGGAAATATCTGATTGCCAAGTGGATAGTCCATCTGACCATTTTTCTATGTTTTGGCTTCGGTTTTTAGATCAGAGGCCAAGAACCTTGGAGAAAAGCTGATGTTTGAGTCAGCAAGTATCTTGTTCATCATAATCCCATTTTAAAAAAATAATCTTAACTGGCAGTGGAAGGTGTTTATACAAACAGCTCTTAAAAATGTGATATAAGATTGCAATTAGAAGGGGAGGAGGAAAGAGGGGGGGGGGAGAGAAAAGTATGGAAAATTGACCAGATAGTTAAAAATCCTCTCCCTTGACCATTTTCCCAAAAAAGATTAAGTTAACAGGCTCCATATCTACAACCGATGGCTGCAAAATATAAAAAGATATTTTTAAAAATTAAAAAAAGCAGAGAAGTAAGTTTGGTGCAGTGATCAAGGGGCTGGCCTTGAAATCAGGAAACTGTGAGTTCCAGTCCCACTTACGCATGAAAGCTGATTAAGTGATTTGGGGGTGATCACGTGATCACTCAATCTCCCCAACTATAAATAAATACATCTGATTACCAAATGTCTGACTTTTGATTATGTGACCATAGGGATGCTGTGGCAGTCATAAGTGGGAGGACCGGTCGTAAGTCACTTTTTTCAGCTCTGTGGTAACTTGAACTTCGATTCATTTAATGACCACAGGGAAAAAAATGTTGTAAAAACAAGCACGACTGCCTGTATATGGCTGTCTAGCCTCAATGCGGATTTAGGAGGAGCATTTGGATCAATCTGATCACCACCTTCATCTGGGGGAATTAGACCCCAAGGTCTTCTAGGTTTTCAAATCTGAAGGGTGTGTTATATAACCATTGGCTTTAGTAATAGTAGTAAAGTTGGAAGGGACCTTGGAGGTCATCTAGTCCAACCCCCTGCTCGGGCAGGAAACCCTACGCTATTTCGGACAAATGGCTGTCCAGTCTCTTCTTAAAAACTTCCAGTGTTGGAGCATTTACTGCTTCTGGAGGCAAGCTGTTCCACTGATTAATTGTTCTCACTGTCAGGAAGTTTCTCCTTAGTTCTAGGTTGCTTCTCTCCTTGATGAGTTTCCACCCGTTGCTTCTTGTCCTGCCTTCAGGTGCTTTGGAAAATAGCTTAATTCCCTCTTCTTTATGGCAGCCCCTGAGATATTGGAATACTGCTATCATGTCCCCCCTTGTCCTTCTCTTCGTTAAACTAGACATACCCAATTCTAGCAACCGTTCCTTATATGTTTTAGCCTCCAGTCCCCTAATCATCTTTGTTGCTCTTCTCTGTACTCTTTCTAGAGTCTCAACATCTTTTTTACATCGTGGTGACCAAAACTGGATGCAGTATTCCAAGTGTGGCCTTACCAAGGCATTGAAGAGTGGTATTAATACTTCACGTGATCTTGATTCTATCCCTCTGTTAATGCAGCCTAGCACTGTGTTGGCCTTTTTGGCAGCTGCAGCACACTGCTGGCTCATATTTAAGTGATTGTCTACTAGGACTCCGAGGTCCCTCTCACAGTTACTACTATTGAGCATGGTGCCACCTATGCTGTACTTGTGCATTTGGTTTTTCTTGCCTAAATGTAGAACCTTGCTTTTTTCACCATTGAATTTCATTTTGTTAGTTAGTGCCCAGTGTTCAAGTCTGTCCAGATCCTTCTGTATCTGAAGCCTGTCTTCTGGAGTGTTGGCTATTCCTGCCAGCTTGGTGTCGTCTGCAAATTTGATGAGTTCCCCATCTATCCCTTCATCCAAATCGTTGATGAAGATGTTGAAGAGTACTGGGCCCAGAACAGAGCCCTGGGGCACCCCACTACACACTTCCCTCCATATAGATGCAGTTCCATTGAGACCACTCGCTGAGTACGGCCGGTCAGCCAGCTACGGATCCATCTGGTGGTGGTTCTGTCTACCCCACATTTTTCTATCTTGTCAAGTAGTAGGTTGTGATCTACTTTATCAAATGCCTTACTGAAGTCCAAGTAAATTATGTCCACAGCATTCCTCTGATCCACTAATTTTGTCACTTGGTCAAAGAATGCAATAAGATTTGTCTGGCATGATCTATTTTTGACAAACCCATGTTGGCTTTTAGTAATGACTTTGTTTGCCTCTAGGTGTTCGTTGATTCGTTGTTTGATTATCTTTTCCAGGATCTTCCCAGGTATTGAGGTCAGGCTGATAGGTCTGTAATTTCCTGGATCCATTTTTTTTCCTTTTTTGAGGATGGGAACTACATCAGCTCTTTTCCAGTTCTTCCTAAAACTTCTAATGTTTTGGTGGAGACTTCTTCCTTTTTATGTTTGGCCTGTAAGAATGGTTTTCCCAGTTGCAATGCATGGCTGTGAAAGTTGGACCATAAGAAAGGCTGAGCGCCAAAGAATGGAGGCCTTTGAACTATGGGGCTGGAGAAGACTCCTGCGAGTCCCCTGGACTGCAAAGCGATCCAACCAGTCAGTCCTAGAGGAGATCAACCCCGACTGCTCTTTAGAAGGCCAGATCCTGAAGTTGAAATTCAAGTACCTAATGAGAAGGAAGGACTCACTGGAGAAGAGCCTACTACTGGGAAAGATGGAGGGCAATAGAAGAAGGGGATGACAGAGAATGAGGGGGCTGGATGGAGTCACTGAAGCAGTAGGCGTAAGCTTCAATGGACTCCAGAAGATGGTAGAGGACAGGAAGGCCTGGAGGAACGTTGTCCATGGGGTCGCGATGGGTTGGACACGACTTCACAACTAACAACAAGTTTAATGAAGAGAAGGAGTAGGGGTGACACGATAGCAGAGAAGAGGGAGTCAAGCTATTTTCCAAGGCACCTGAAGGCAGGACAAGAAACAACAGATGGGAACTAATCAAGCAGAGAAGCAACCTAGAACTAAGAAGGAATTTCCTGACAGAACAATTAACCAGTGGAACAGCTTGCTTCCAGAAGTTGTGGGTGCTCCATCACTGGAGGTTATCAAGAAGAACTGGACAGCCATTTGTCCGAAATGGTATAGGATTTCCTGCCTGAGCAGGGGGTTGGACTAGAAGACCTCCATGGTTCCTTCCAACTCTGTTATTCTGTTATCCACAAAAAAGAGGGAGTCAAGCTATTCTCCAAAGCACCTGAAGGCAGGACAAGAAGCAACGGAGGGAAACTAATCAAGGAGAGAAGCAACCTGGAACTAAGGAGAAACTTCCTGACAGTGAGAACAATTAACCAGTGGAACAACCTGCCTCCAGAAGATGTGAATGCTCCAACACTGGAAGTTTTTAAGAAGAGATTGGACAGCCATTTGTCTGAAAGGGTATAGAGTCTCCTGCTTGAGCAGGGGGTTAGACTAGAAGACCTCCATGGTTCCTTCCAACTATTGTTATTCTGTGTCCTTCTGAAACCAGCAACTGCTGTTTCAATACCAGCCCTATCAGTGATTGAAATATGATGGATAAATTACTGGATCCCAGACGAATGCAGCCTTTTATCAACTTTTCACCTCCTCTGGGGCAACCATCACTCGTTCAGCCCTTAATGAGTGCCTTTCTGAAGGGGGGGGAGAAAAAACCCAAGAAAGACAAAATCTTGAAGCATTTTAACCTTCTTGACCTTATTAATAACTTGTGAGGAGTTGACCAGCATTGGCAAAACAGCTTCAATTAGACCAGTAATCTGGAATGAAAGAAAAGGAAAGTTACTCAGAGCAAGAAGAGAATTATGGATACATTGCCGGGATTTCTATGCCTATCTAGGCACATTTATTCAAGGGTTCAAAATTATAGTGGTCTCTGGCTGGTTGGGATGTCAATATTCAGGGACAGAGAAGAGACTGTGGGGAAGATAATCAAAAGCTCTTTGCCAGGGGTAGCAAAACTAGAACCAGAAACGGGGATAAATTGCATTTATTTAGATTTAATTTAAATATAAGGACAAGTATCCTGATGGTCAAATCTGTAAAAACTGTGCTTATGGAAGTTGTGGGTCTCCATCTCTGAAAGTTTGTGGGGAAAGGCTGGAGATCTCCATTTCTCATTCCTGACAGCTTTCCGATGTGTGGACTCCAATTCCCAGAATTCCCCTGCCAGCAAGCTGGCAGAGGAATTCTGGGAATTAGTCCACATGTTGGGAAAACTGCCATGATTGAGAAATTACGTTCTAAAGCAGGGCTTTTCAACCAGTGGTACAGGTACCACCTGTGGTCCATTGGCACCTGGCAGGTGGTACATGACCATCCTAGAAAAGTGGAAGCGGGGGAGGGGAATGAGGTGAACCGGTGGCAGCACCACACAAGCCTGAGCGAGAGGGCTGGAGCTGCAGGGCTGTCAGGGCTCAGTGGAAGCGCCAGGATCAGGGCCACTTTCCAGCTGGAGCTCGGTGTTGATCCTGGCGCTTCTGCTGAGCCCAGAAGAAGCACCAATCAGCTGGAATGTTGCAGCCTCTCCAGGGTCTTGTGATTTACATTCAGATGCTTGGCAATGGATTCATATTTATGACGGTCACAGTGTCCCAGGGTCATGTGAAGTGACCAAAACCTCTGCAACCACCCAGCAGACGGGGGGAATAAAAACCAAACACCCCCCACCCCACCCCCACTGCCAATCCTCAACAGAAATGCTCACAACAATGAAAACCTCGGACAAGAGGAAGAGTGCCACTGGGTGGGCAGGCAGGTGTCTTGCTCGGCTGTGGCTTGGGGGGCACTTTTTTCAGTGCCATTGTAACTTCAAACAGTCACTAAGCGAACTGTTGTAAGTTGAGGACTACCTGTACTTTATCACTTTTTTTCTTTTTCTTTTTTTTTTTGGTCATCAAGTTTTTGACACCTTGCTAGGCGACTGGTGGTCCTCGGATGTTGCCATGTCCTAAAAGTGGTACAATGGGTGAAAAGGTTGAAAAGCCCTGTTCTAAAGGACAATGGAATTCATCTTTCTGCATATTGCCTGAAATTTCTGTTGCTAAGCAAGACAGCTGTTCAGTGAGTTTTGTCCCATTTTATGACCTTTCCTGCCACGGTTGTTAAGTGAATCACTGCAGTAACATGGTTGTTAAGTGAATCTGCCTTCCCCTGCTTGCCAGAAGGTTGCAAAAGATGATCACATGACCCGGGGACACGGCAACCGTCTTAAATACGAGTCAGTTGCCAACGTTTGAATTTGGGTCACGTGACCATGGGAATGTTGCAGTGGTTGTAAGTGTGAAAAACAATCATAAGTCATTTTTTTCAATGCCATTGTAACTCTGAACTGTCACCAAACATATGAATTATAAGTTGAGGATTACCTGTATGGTATGAATTGAAGGATTTGTATTCTTTGCAGTCCTTCCATTCTCCCATTCCCCACCAGTCCTTTAGAACTGATGGATGAGACGCGAACTGAATGAGAAGTGAAACGTTTTCAAAGGAAAAAAAAAAAAACAAGAAAGTCCAGTTGCCTTTTGGAAAAAAAAGGAACTTTGAGACAAGCATGACCTGGCATAGAATCAAAAATCACGTGAAGTGGTGAATGCTTCAACACTGGAAGTTTTTAAGAAGAGACTGGACAGCCATTTGTCTGAAATGGTACTATAGGGTTTCCTGCCTGAGCAGGGGGTTGGACTAGAAGACCTCCAAGGTCCCTTCCAATTCTGTTATTCTGTTATCCGCAAAGAAGAGGGAATCAAGCTATTCTCCAAAGTGCCTGAGAGCAGGACAAGAAGCAACGGATGGAAACTAACCAAAGAGAGAATTAAAGAGAAACTTCCTGACAGTTGGAACAATTAACCAGTGGAACAACCTGCCTGCAGGAGTTGTGAATGCTCCAATCCTGGAAGTTTTTAAGAAGAGACTGGACAGACATTTGTCTGAAATGGTATAGGGTTTCCTGCCTGAGCAGGGGGTTGGACTAGATGACCTCCAAGGTCCCTTCCAACTTTATTATTATTATGGATCATCGCACAGTCAGCCAGATGTTCAGACTGGATTTGGCATTTTGTCTACCTATCGAGTCTTACCCAGGACCTGGGATAGGCAGATGTGGATGTTTGATGGTATTACAGGTATCGTCGCAGGATGGAAGCAGTTCCTAATAAGGCCGCCTTTTGCAATTGACTAATAGCAAATTTGTCAATGCCAATGGTGTTCAAGTGGTGCTCCAGTTGTTTTGGGATTGCGCCCAAGGAGCCTATGACTATTGGTACTACCTTGCTTGCTTTTGCCACAGTCTTTCTATTTCTATTTGTAGGTCTTTGTATTTTGTTATCTTCTCCAGTTCTTTCTCTTCTATTCTGCTATCTCCAGGCACTGCCACGTCCACTATCCAGACTTTTTTGTCTTTCTTATCGACAATTGTTAAGTCTGGGGTGTTATATTGCAGGTGCTTGTTGTTGTTGTTGTTATTATTATTATTATTTCTTTATAAAGCCTTAGTAAGGCCACACCTGGAATACAGCGTCCAGTTTTGGTCACCACATTACAAAAAAGAGATTGAGATTTTGGAAAAAGTGCAGAGAAAAGCAACTAAGATGATTAAAGGTCCGGAGACAAAAACACATGAAGAACGGTTGCAGGAATTGGGTATGGCCAGTCTAGAGAAAAGAACTGGGGGGGGGGACACAGGATATCAGTATTCCAATATTTGAGGGGCTGCCACAAAGAAGAGGGGGTCAGCTAATTTTTCCAAAGCATCGGAAGGCAAGATTTTTAAAAAAAGGGATGGAAATTAATCAAAGAGAAAAACTGGAATTAAGGAGAACCTTCCTAACAGTGAGGACAATTAACCAGTAAAACTGCTTGCTTTGAGACATTGTGGAGATTTATGAGAAGACCCTGGACAGCCACTTGTGTCAAATTGTATAGGATCTCCTGCTTGAGCAGGGGGTTGGACTAAAAGTCCTTTAAGGTCCCTTCTAGTTCTACTCTGATTGATTGATTGATTGATTGATTGATAGATTGAGAATCTCCAGAGACATTTTCCCCGTGGGTTGGACTTCAACTCCCAGAATTCACGGCCAAATTAGAAATCTGAGACTTCAAATTTGGCACACCTGGAAGGAACGTGGTGGTGAAAGGCTACCTTTGAATAAAGTTGGGGGGGAGGGAAATGACCTGTATCTTTTGATACCCTTTAAATAGAAGACCCACAGAAGACCCAGATCAGCAGAATAAAGTCACTTCCTGTTGGGGGAGCTCACCCCAAACGTGTCGGGCTCCACCCCATAGCCTCCCCCCCATGCTCTCCTATAAACACCCCTGGATACATCCATGCATTGTGCCGTGATCTCTGTTAAATGGCCCCAGACAACGACCTCTGTTCTTGAGTGTGCAGGGCCGTTAATTGGGAGACAACAGCCCCAGGAAGGGGGGGGGGAGAAAAAAATCTCCATTAAGTGAAAAACACCAGCGCAGACGCCTCTAATTGGGGTCTCCACTGGGTGGATCAACCCAGATTTTCTTTGTTCAGGAGACGGGAGGCGTCAGACAGCAGCATCCGGACAAAAGGCTGTCTGCTGTCCATAAGGCCAGGCGTCCTGCTCGCCAAGCCCCCTTTCTCTTCCCCAGGCCAGATCCACCAAGACCATTAACCCTTTGCAAATGGGTTCAAGACTGGGAAAGCCCTGTTCTTGGAGACCGCGGCAAACGGGTGGATTACCCCAATGAAGCACCTTTTGTGAAAAAACAAAAAAACAAAACCTCAGTTCAAACAGGTGAGGCAGCTGTTCAAAAACCACTGATAACCCACATCACCTATTTGCCCAAAGGAGAAAGCTGCATTGATTGCCCATCAAAGTTTGGTCTAGTCAGTGGTTAAGGCACCAAGCTAGAAAGCGGGAGGCGGTGAGTTCCAGTCCAGCCTTAGGCATGAAAGCCAGCTGGGTGACTTTGGGCCAATCACTGGGAGACAGTGAGTTCTAGTCTGGCCTTAGCCATGAAAGCCAGCTGGGTAACTTTGGGCCAATCACTGGGAGACGGTGAGTTCTAGTCCCGCCTTAAGCATGGCCAGCTGGGTGACTTTGGACCAATCACCGGGAGACAGTGAGTTCTAGTCCTGCCTTAAGCATGAAGGCCAGCTGGGTGACTTTGGGCCAATCACTGGGAGACAGTGAGTTCTAGTCCGGCTTTAGGCATGAAAGCCAGCTGGGTGACTTCGGGCCAATCCCTCTCTCTCAGCTCAACCCACCTCACAGGGTTGTTATGAGGGAAAACAGGAGGAGGAAGGTGTGTTGGATATATTTGCCACCTTGAGTTATTTATAAAAATAATAAAGGCAGGATAGTAAATAAATAAATAATGTATGTATGTATATATGTATGTGTGTAGGTCTTTGGTTGTTCGGGTTTTCTCCCGCGTAAAATTGAAAGTGTCTTGGTGACGTTTCGAAGAAGTCCCATTCGTCATCTTCAGGCTGGTGTTTTCAGCTTCGTGCTTCGAGCAGCAATTGCACAAAGCTGAAAACACCAGCCTGAAGATGACGAATGGGACTTCGTCGAAACGTCGCCAAGACACTTCCAATTTTACTCGGGAGAAAACCCGAACAACCAAAGACCTACATACAAACACCTGCGAAAACCTCAGAAAACAAATATGTATGTATGTATATATGTATGCATGTATGCTGTTGGGCAGAGGGTTGAAGACCTTCAAGGTCTCTTCCAGCCTTCTCATTCCATGATTCTATAATTCTGTCCTGACAGATGATGGAATTAGTGGCTGCCAAGTCTTTTGGCGGATCAAGGAACAGTTTTCATAAGGGGAGGATGCCCCAGGCCCCAAATACATGCAGTCCTTGACTTACAACTTTTCATTTAGGGCAGGGGTAGGCAACCTTGGCTCTTTTATGACTCATGGACTTCAACTCCCAGAATTCCTGAGTCAGCCATGCTGAGGGAAAAGGGAGAGGTTTCCATGCTGAGCCATGCCGGCTCAGGAATTCTGGGAGTTGAAGTCCACGAGTCATAAAAGAGCCAAGGTTGCCTACCCCTGGTTTACGGATTGTTGGAGTTACAAGAGCAATGAAAAACGTGACCATTTTTCATGTTGATGAAGAGAAGGACGAGGGGGGGGACATGATAGCAGTCTTCCATACGGTATTAACCGGTTTTGTTCCATACGGTATTAACCTTGTGAACTCTAAAGCTTCCTCCTTTCATTATGTATTCAAGATGGACAGTGATTAATATTTATATGTTACTTATATGTAAGGGTGTAGGTCTATACATATGTTGTATACAGTATGTTTTTAAATGTGTGTTACGTATGTGTACACTTTGAGAGCAAGCAACTCAATTTCATTTTTAATGTTGTGCCCGCAGGAAAAAAAAATGACAATGATGGTTATCTAATCTAATCTAATCTGGTTGTGAGTTTTGCCCCATTTTGCAAACTTTCTTACTACAGTTGATTAGTGAATCGGTTGTTTTATCATGGTTGGAATTTTGAAACTGTGTCATAAGTAGCTTTTGAAGGGGTATCTCATAACTTCGATCCGTTGCTAAATGACTGATTGTAAATTGAGGATTACCTGTAATCCAAACCATTCTTGTCAGGACTATCCAGTAGGGCCTCAAATGATACACCTGTCTCTACAGGACAACCTGTATTTGTTTATTCCAGGGGTTTTCAAACCTGGCCCTTTTATGACTTGACTTCAACTCCCAGAATTCCTCAGCCTGGCACGCTGGCTGAGGAATTCTGGGAGTTGAAGTCCACTAGTCATGAAGGGGCCATAGTTCCCCCATGCTGGCTGAGGAATTCTGGGAGTTGAAGTCCGCAAGTCATGAAGAGGCCATAGTTCCCCCATGCTGGCTGAGGAATTCTGGGAGTTGAAGTCCACAAGTCATAAAAGGGCCAAGTTTGAAGACCTCTGGTTTATTCTGTTAACACTGATCTTTATAGGCAATTTGTAAACACTACAAGTGCTCTAATAATGCTTGCATTTTACTGTTTTACTAGTGTTATGCTTACACTTCCTTTCATTTCTCCGTTTTTATTATTGGAAGCTGCGTTGGATGACCCCCAACAATGAGATAGGGGGCAAATAAATTTAACGAATACAATAAACCACAGCAATAGTAATAGCGTGGATTGTTCCTCACTCGTTCAAGTTTAAAAATGACTTAACAGGCTCGGCCAGAAGAGGGCGCCCCGATCATAAATTGCTGGGCCTGAGTTTGTACAGCGATTTATGTTAGAGCGAAAAGGCTAGGAAGAAAAGCGAATTAAAAAAGGAGGAAGAGGTGGATAGGCAGGAAACCCTATACCATTTCAGACAAATGGCTGTCCAGTCTCTTCTTAAAAACTTCCAGTGTTGGAGCTCCCAGAACTTCTGGAGGCAGGTTGTTCCACTGGTTAATTGTTCAAACTGTCAGGAAATTTCTCCTCAGTTCCAGGTTGCTTCTCTCCTTGATCAGTTTCCATCTGTTGCTTCTTGTCCTGCCTTCAGGCGCTTTGGAGAAAAGCTTGACTCCCTCTATTTTCTGGATAAGAGAATAGCAGAGACAGAAGGGACCTTAGAGGTCTTCTAGTCCAACCCCCTGTTCAGACAAGAAACCCTATACCATTTCAGACAAATAGTTGACCAGTTTCTTCTTAAAAACTTCCAGTAATGGAGCACCCACAACTTCTGGAGGCAAGCAGTTCCACTGGTTAATTGTTCTCACTGTCAGGAAATTTCTCCTTAGATCTAGGTTGCTTCTCTCCTTGATTAATTTCCATCCGTTGCTTCTTGTCCTGCCTTCCGGCGCTTTGGAGAGTAGCTTGACTCCCTCTTCTTTGTGGCAGCCCCTGAGATATGGGAAGACTGCTATCCTGTCACCCCTCGTCCTTCTCTTCGTTAAACTGGACATTCCCAATTCCATCAACTGTTCCTTTTGAAGAGAACGGCTGCCTGAACTCGCGCAAGATCACGAACCCCAAAAACTTTCATTTTTGGCGGAAAAAATGTCTGCAGTGCCTTCTCCTGCCTCCCCCCCCCCCCAACTCCTTTCCACCACTACCGGAACACATTTTTACCCGGATTGGAGACCTTAGGACAGTGGTTCTCAACCTTTTTAATGCCGCGACCCCCAACCGGTCGTAAGCCGAGAACTACTCAACCGGTCGTAAGTCGAGGACTACTCAACTGGTGCAGCACCATTTGCAGAATGGGACTTTTGGCGGGCTCAGCAGAGCAGAGACAGCCTGGACAATTCCTATTGGCTTTTGAAAGCCAATAGAATTAGACTCTATTCAAGAGAGTCTATTGTGTTGGCTTTCAAAAGCCAATAGAATAAAAGGGAGTAGCACAGCTAAGGAAAAGGGGGAAAAAATGGCAGACTGCGTTGTTTGGCGACCCCCGTGAAATGGTCATTCGACCCCAAATGGGGTCCCGACCCACAGGCTGAGAACCACTGCCTTAGGGAGACTGGAAGCTCTGTCTGCCTGCAAATGAGGTGCTTGGAAATGGAGCGATTTGTTTAGTTACAATGGCACTGAAAAAAAGTGGCTTGTGACCATTTATCTCACGCACATTGAGGCATCCCCTATGGTCATGTGGTCAAAATTCAGTCACTTGGCAACTGACTCGTATTTATGACGGTCGCAATGTTCCAGGGTCATTTGTTCTCCTTTTGCGACCATCTGACAAGCAAAGTCAATGGGGAAGACAGATTCACTTAATAACCGTGTTACTAACTTAACAACTACAGTGATTCACTTAACAGAAAGGTCATAAAACGGGACAAAACTCACTTAACCAATGTCTCACTTAACAGAAATTTTGGGCTCCATTGTGGTCGTCAGTCGAGGACTGCCTGTATGTGGTGAGAAACGCCGTTCAGAAATCCTTCCGCTCTTTTCTTTGAGAAAATGCAGGCGGTAAATGCAAGAAATAAATTCAAGGATACCAACACAAAACTATGTTTTTTCTGAGCAGGGTGTTTGGTGGGGCCAAAGAGCCAGGATAATCAAAGGGAATCCAGGCTTATTTGGTTTGTAAAAGTGATCCAGGGTGGTTTCAAATCAATTACATCCACGCCCCTTTAAAAAAAAAACCCTTTTAGCTGATTAAAATGTTTGTCTTAATTGATTCAGTTCTGACTCACTGCCTGGCTGGGATGTGAAAAGGGCTCTTGGCTTTTAAGAAGAGACTGGACAGCCATTTGTCTGGAATGGAATAGGGCAGGGCTTTTCAACCTTTTCACCCATTGGATCACTTTTAGGAGATGGCAACATCCGAGGACCACCAGTCGCCTAGCAAGGTGTCAAAAACTTGATGACCCCCCCCCCAAAAGGAAAAAAGGTAGTCTTCGGCTTACAATAGTTTGCTTAGTGACTGTTCGAAGTTACAATGGCACTGAAAAAAGTGCCCCCTAAGCCACAGCCGAGCAAGACACCTGCCTGCCCACCCGGCGGTGCTCTTCCTCCTGTCCGAAGTTTTCATTGTTGTGAGCATTTCTGTTGAGGATTGGCAGCAGGGGTGGGGTAGGGGGTGTTTGGTTTTTATTCCCCCCGTCTGCTGGGTGGTTGTAGCAGGTTTTGGTCTCTTCACATGATTGTGGGACACTGTGACCGTCATAAATATGAATCCGTTGCCAAGCATCTGAATGTAAATCACAAGACCCTGGAGAGGCTGCAACATTCCAGCTGATTGGTGCTTCTTCTGGGCTCAGCAGAAGCGCCAGAATCAACACCGAGCTCCAGCTGGAGCCTGGCGCTGATCCTGGAGCTTCCACTGAGCCCTGTCAGCCCCGAAGCGCCGATCAGCTGGAAAGTGGCACTGATCCTGACGCTTCTGCTGAGCCCTGACAGTCCCACAGAAGTGCTGATTCTGGCGCTTCCGCTGAGCCCTGAGAGCCCTGCAGCTCCAGCCATCACTCGCTCAGGCTTGTGCGGTGCTGCCACCGGTTCAGCTCATTCCCCTCCCCCGCTACTTTTCTAGGATGGTCACTACCACCTGCCAGGTGCCAATGTACCACAGGTGGTACCCGCACCACTGGTTGAAAAGCCCTGGTCTAGGGCAGGGGTAGGCCACCTTGGCTCTTTTATGACTCGTGGACTTCAACTCCCAGAATTCCTGAGCCAGCCAGGCTGAGGAGAAAGGGAGAGGTTTCCATGCTGAGCCATGCCGGCTCAGGAATTCTGGGTGTTGAAGTCCACGAGTTATAAAAGGGCCAAGGTTGCCTATCCCTGGTATAGGGTCTCCTGCCTGAGCGGGGGGGGGGGGTAGACTAGAACAGGGGCCCCCAACCTCTTGAGTGACAAGCCGGTGTATGCATGTGTGCTGCGCACACAGCCCCACTCACGCAGCATCACTGCAAATGTCCGCAGATCCACTGGTGTGAGTGTCGTGGGTATTCGTGGTCCCACTCGCACGAGCAATGGGTGTTCGCATGCGCACACGCGTTCACCCCCCCTGCAAAACTATCCCTTATTTTCCCCCTCCCCCGCTCTGGCCCGCCAAGCCCAAAAGATTAGGGAACTCTGGACTAGAACATCTCCAAGATCTCTTCCAACTCTTATTCTATGTTGTAACATTGGGGGTGGGGTTATCTACATCAGGGCTTTTCAACCTTTTCACCCATTGGATCACTTTTAGGATATGGCAACATCCCAGTACCACCAGGCGCCTAGCAACGTGTCAGAAACTTGATGACCAAAAAAAAAAAGGGGGGGGGGAAGTGATAAAGTATAGGTAGTCCTCGACTTACAACAGTTCGCTTAGTGACTGTTCAAAGTTACAATGGCACTGAAAAAGGTGCCCCCCAAGCCACAGCCGAGCAAGACACCTGTCTGCCCGCCCGGCAGCGCTCTTCCTCCTGTCCGAGGTTTTCATTGTTGTGAGCATTTCTGTTGAGGATTGGGAGCAGGGGTGGGGTGGGGGGTGTTTGGTTTTTATTCCCCCCCGTCTGCTGGGTGGTTGTAGCAGGTTTTGGTCTCTTCACATGATTGTGGGACACTGTGACCGTCATAAATATGAATCCGTTGCCAAGCATCTGAATGTAAACCACAAGACCCTGGAGAGGCTGCAACATTCCAGCTGATCGGCGCTTCTTCTGGGCTCAGCACAAGCACCAGGACTAGCACTGAGCTCCAGCTGGAGCCTGGCACTGATCCTGGCGCTTCCGCTGAGCCCTGACAGCCCTGCAGCTCCAGCCATCTCTCGCTCAGGCTTGTGCGGTGCTGCCACCGGTTCAGCTCATTCCCCTCCCCCGCTACTTTTCTAGGATGGTCACGTACCACCTGCCAGGTGCCAATGTACCACAGGTGGTACCCGCACCACTGGTTGAAAAGCCCTGGTCTACATATATAGCAGTAGCACTTAGACTTATATACCACTTCACAGTGCTTTTTACAGCCCTTTCTAAGCGGTTTTACAGAGTCAGCACCTTGCCCCCCCCAACAGTCTCCCTCTAAGGTTACTATAGAGTCCTACAAAGGCCTTATCTACTCAAACATTCCCCCCTTGCCAGGCTGTAGGGCAGGCAGCCTTACTAAGAACAGGTAATCCTTGAGTTACGACCGTAACGAAGCCTGTAAGTCAAAACATTTGTATTTTATTATTTTTTCGCAGCGGTCGTTAAGCGAACACAGTGGTCATAAGTGTGAATGCTATACAAGTAGTCCTCGACGTACAATAGTTCACTTAGTGACTGTTCAAAATAACGACGGCACTGCGGAAAGTGACTCACAACTGTTTTTCACACGGACAACAGCCTCTCCCAGGGCCATGCGATCAAAATTCAGGTGCTCATATTTATGACGGTTGCAGAGTCCTGGGTTCACGTGTTCTCCTTCTGCAACCTGTGGACAAGCAAAGTCCATGGGGAAGCTGGATTCGCTTAACAACCGTGCGACTAATTTAAGGACTGCAGTGGTTCGCCTAACAGCTGTGGCAAGAAAGGTCATAAAATGGGGCAACTTTACAAATGTCTCACTTAGCAAACAGAAATTTTGGCCTCAGTTCCGGTCGTAAATCAAGGACAACCTACAGTCCTTAAGCAAACACCATAGTTGTAAAGCGAATCCATTGTTAATAACTATGGTGAGGTTTTACCGAAAACCAGAAGCAAATGATGATTTTTGGCAAACCGTCATTAAAAAGCGATCAGAATTTGAATCCTGATCCTAAGTGCCCTTTTTGAGATAGGTGGTAACTTTGAATGGTCGCTATGCAAACCAGTCATAAGTCAAGGACTACTTGATCTCGGTTCTCAGTGCCTTGCATATTCAAATAGTCCTCAAGTTATGACCACAACTGAGCCCAAAAGTTAGGTTGCTATTTTTTGTCACATTTGTTAAGCGAATCACTGCAGTTGTTAGATTGGTAAGACGGTTATTAAGTGAGTCTGTCTTCCCCCATTGATTTGCTTGTCAGAAGGTCGCAGAAGGACAGCTATAATAAAAATTATTAGCTTAAATATGAGATAGCAGACATCAAGAGAAAAAGAGAGGAAGTATTTAATGTTGAAATAAGAGAAATTTTGGTTACTAAATTTAAGACATTTGGAAATCAATAGAAAATAAGAATGTTATACTGTATTATTAATGAGTTGATGTAAGATGGTGAGAAATAGAATATATTTAAATAGATAAGACGTATAGCCTGAACATTAGATTTTGTGATGAGTTGGGATAAAGGGAACTGTGGTTATTTAAAACTTGGAAATTATAAATATTAAATGTTAAATTTAAATATTAATGGAAAACTAAAAATTGGGAAAAAGCTAATTAGGACATTGATAGTCTATAAATATTGAATGTTAAAATAACTAGGATATGTATAAACTAAACATTATTGATAAACGTAAGAAAG
This sequence comes from Crotalus tigris, assembly GCF_016545835.1. Lineage (NCBI taxonomy): Eukaryota > Metazoa > Chordata > Lepidosauria > Squamata > Viperidae > Crotalus > Crotalus tigris. Next base: position 600,344 of record NW_024100134.1, on the reverse strand, counting down.
TTAATTTTATTTAATTGATATAATAAGAATTGTATTAGTTTAAACATGAGACAGTATACACTAAGGGGAAAAGAGAGGAAATATTTAATGTGGTAGTTTGAGACTTGTACTAAAGATATTTGTATGTTACTGAATTATCGATTAATTCAGCCGCCACGTTGCTTTTTAAATATTTAAATGTAAAACTACAAAATATATATTTTTTAAAAAAAAAGGGGATCGCAGGACTCTGGGACACGGACACCGTCATAAATACGAGTCAGTCGCCAAGCGTCTGAATTTCGATCACGTGACCACGGGGATGCTGCCACGGTCGTAAGTGTGAAAAACGGTCCTAAGTCACTTTTTTAAAGTGACCTTGTAATTTTGAACGGTCACTAAGTGGACTGTTGTACGTCGAGGACCAACTGTATAATATTTCTCAATGTCTGTGCAGTTGTTCCAACAAGCAACTGGCGGGGGGGGGATAAATCCCCCAAAATACAGCCAGCCAAAAATCAAATGAAACAAAACAAAATAAAACTAACCATAAATGACTTGCAAGGATGATAAGCATATTTTGCAAACATAATTAAGGCAAAGATCCTTTTCAAAGAGAAAGGGTTTACGTTGGCAGCAAGAATCCAGACGACCGGGACGGTGGATTTTACGGCCTATAAGAGCCTGAAGTTGTTTAAAATGCAACACACAAATGCACAGTCTGCCTCGTCTCTTGCTTCCCCCCCCCCCCAACCGTTTGGTTGGCTGGCTGTCGCTTTAAATCAGTCTTCGCCCATGCGTGCCCTCCCCCCCCTCTTCCCAGCCCCCTCCCCTCTGCGTTTATATCTCTGTAATGTGAAGCGGATGTCAATGTGAATTCAAGCATTTTAATCTTTCCTGATCAAAATGAAATGCAGACGCGTTCGGGATTGATAGCAAACTTCCTACACATTCTCTAATTGAAAATAATAACAAACATATTTTTTATTTTAAAAAAAATAAAATAAAAAATTAAAGAAAAAGCAGGGCTCTGGATAAAACAAGAGAGCGGGGGACAGAAGAGAGAAACTACAAAGGAAAGTGGGGTGGAAAAAGTCCAAATTTGGAATTTTAATGTGGATTAAGACCCTAGGACTTTACTGGTTTTTGTAAGCATAGTTTAAGAAACGAGGGGGGGGGGAATCCCTCAAATCTGTAAAATGAGACTACGGGAAGTCCTCGAGTTACAATAGTTCATTTAGTGACCGTTCAAAGTTACAACGGCACTGGAAAAAAGGGACTTAGGACCGTTTTGAGACCGTCGCAGCGTCCCCATGATCACGTGATCAAAATTCAGATGCTTGGCAACTGGTTCATACTTACGACCGTGTCCCGGGGTCACGTGACCCCCTTTCTGCAAGCTTCCGACAAGCAACCGTCATCAATATGAGTCAGTTGTCAAGCATTTGAATGTATAATAAAATAGAAATATAAAAAATAGCAATTAAAATATGGATTCCTGTTTAGTAATTGCCCAGGGTTGTTTAAGGTGATCTCCTTCCTATTTAAACATTTTTAAAAATAGAATGATGTCACAGCATCTATAAATGGGGAGGTGATACAATTGGGAGTAACTGGGAAGTTTCTTCCCATAGTGTAAAAATATTTGAAAAATGCACAACTTTGCTGTTGGAGAAGAATGCTGAGAAGACAATGGGCAGCCGAGAAAACCAATCAATGAATCACTAAAGTTCTCACTAGAGGCACTAATGACCAGGGTTCAAATTATCCCACTTCAGATACAAGGTATGAAGATCCAGGTTACAATTGGAGAAAGCTCAGATGCTAGGAAAGGTGGAAGGAAAGAAGACAGAATACAGAATAACTGAGTCAAAAGGGACCTTGGAGGTCTTCTAGTCCAACCCCCTGCCAAAGCAGGAGACCCTACATCATTTCAGACAACGGCTGTCCAATCTCTTCTTAAAAATCCTCCAGTTATGGAGCACCCACAACTTCTGGTGGCAAGTTGTTCCACTGGTTAATTGTTCTAAATTCCTCCAAGGTTGCTTTTCTCCTTGATTAGTTTCCATCCGTTGCTTCCTGTCCTGCCTTCTGGTGCTTTGGAGAATAGCTTGACTCCCTCTTCTCGGTGACACCCCTCAAACATCATGTCACTCCTCGTCCTTCTCTTCGTAAGAACAGCAAGATGGAGGCACTCAGAACGGCGATGGGGGTTCCATTGCAAGACCTGAAGGACCCCGTGGGGGAACAGGTAAAAATCTATTTATATGGCTGCTTAGAATCAACACTTACTTGGATAAAAAAGTTTTGGATGAAATGGCTGATCAGACATGGAACAGATTTTTTTTACTCTTCATAGTCCTCAACTTACAATAGTTCATTTAGTGACCGTTCGAAGTTACAATGGCACTTAATTTATGACCGTTATAGCATCCCCAGAGTCACGTAATAATAATAATAATAATAACAACGATGATGATGATGATGTTGGAAGGGACCTTGGAGGTCATATAGTCCAACCCCCTGCTGAGGCAGGAAACCCTATACCATTTCAGACAAACGATTGTCTAATCTCCTCTTAAAAACTTCCAGTGTTGGAGCATTCACCACTTCTGGAGGCAGGTTGTTCCGCTGATTAATTGTTCTCACTGTCAGGAAGTTTCTCCTTAGTTCCAGGTTGCATCTCTCCTTGATTAGTTTCCATCCATTGCTTCTTGTCCTGCCTTCAGGCGCTTTGGAGAATAGCTTGACTCCCTCTTCTTTGGGGCAGCCCGAGATATTGGAAGACTGCTATCATGTCCCCCCTCGTCCTTCTCTTCATTAAACTAGACATCCCCAATTCCAGCAACTGTCCCTTATATGTTTTAGCCTCCAGTCCCCTAATCATCCTTGTTGCTCTTCTCTGCACTCTTTCTGGAGTCTCAGCATCTTTTTTACATCGTGGCAGGGGTTTTTTTTGTCATAGAACACCCAGAATGGAGTTCCGGCACCTTTTTTGGATGGAACCTTGTAGAGTAGGCAAGGCGGGTTGTATGACAGGTGTGAGTTCCAGCACCTTTTTTTTTTCACAAAAAAAGCACTACATCACAGTGACCAAAACTGGATGCAGTATTCCAAGTGTGGCCTTATCAAGGCATTGTAAAGTGATATTAATACTTCGCGTGATCTTGAGTCTCTCCTTCTGTTAATGCAGCCCAGCACTGTGTTGGCTTTTTTGGCAGCTGCAGCACACGGCTGGCTCCTATTTAGGTGATTGTGCACTGGGACTCCGAGGTCCCTCTCACAATTTCTACTATTGAGCCAGGTACCCCCTATACTATACCTGTCCATTTGGTTTTTCTTGCCTAAATGTAGAACCTTACTTTTTTCACCACTGAATTTCATTTTGTTAGATAGCGCCCAGTGTTCAAGTCTGTCCAGCTCCTCCTGTATCGAAATTGTGATCGAAATTGTGGGAATGCAACACCACAAGGCCTTCCCCTCCATCTTTTAGGAACAGGTGGTAGTCCTCAACTTTCAAGCATTCATTTAGTGACCATTCAAAGTTTAAAAAGTGACTTACGACCGTTTTTCAGACTTACAACTGTTGTAGCATCCCCATAGTCGTGTGATCAAAATTCAGAGGCTTGGCCACTGGCATGTACTTATGACGATTGCAGTGTGCCCCGGGGTCATGTGATCCCCTTTTGCCACCTTCTAACCCACAAACTCAATGAGGAATCCAGATTTGCTTAACAGCCATGTTACAAGTTTAATGACTGCAATCGTTCACTTGTGCTGAGAAAGGTCGTAAAACGGGGCACAATTGACTTAACAGTTATCTTGCTTGGCGTAAGGCGAGGACTGCCTGCATGTTGCAATATGGGTTAAAAAAAAAGGGCTGTAAACAGAATCCGTGCCAACTCCTTGACTTTTTAACCCCACCCCTGCAAATACCCCTGAGGTCAGTCTATCAAAGTAGTTGACAGCACATACAGGAAATTCATTTTAGACTGTTTTCCAGGCTGTCACTTAACATTGTTTTATTGATTGCACTGATAAACGCTGGATGGGCATGTTTCCACCAGTTCCTCTCCCCCCCCCTTCTGTTGCTGTTATGAATTCAGTTTTAAGACTTTGTCATCTACACTATGGTCTGAAGTTGCATGTCTAGAAAGGTCTAAGGAGATTCCTAGTCATCCAGATCATAGTTATCCCAAAGATGCTTGTTTTTTCCTTTGAAGACATTTCGCTTCTCCTCCAAGAAGCTTCTTCAGCTTTGACTGGATGGTGGGGAATGGAAGGAATTGGGTATGTCTAGTTTAACGAAGAGAAGGACAAGGGGGGACAGAATAGCAGTGTTCCAGTATCTGAGGGGCTGCCCTAAAGAAGAGGGAGTCAAGCTCTTCTCCAAAGCGCCTGAAGGCAGGACAAGAAGCAACGGGTGGAAACTAATCAAGGAGAGAAGCAACCTAGAACTAAGGAGAAACTTCCTGACAGTGAGAACAATTAATCAGTGGAACAGCCTGCCTCCAGAAGCAGTAAATGCTCCAACACTGGAAGTTTTTAAGAAGAGACTGGACAGCCATTTGTCTGAAATGGTGTAGGGTTTCCTGCCCGAGCAGGGGGTTGAACTAGATGACCTCCAAGGTCCCTTCCAACTTTACTATTATTATTATTATTACTCCTTGCAGACAACTGGTTATTTGCATTCCTTTTAGAGAGTCCTTGAGGCCATCTGGAGGTGTCCCTGTGCCCTCAGGGTCACCTGGTAGTTCCCCAGTGCTCCAGGATGTTTGAAAGATACAGTTCAGTGTTTGTGAGGTCACATCTGCCAGTTCCTTGAGAACCTTGGGGTGTAATCCATCTAGTCCTGGTGATTTGAACTCATCTAGGGTGGACAGGTGCTCACTTACCATTTTCTTGCCTATCTTAACTTGTGTTTCTAATCTGCTTTTTACGGTACTGTTTTTGATAGGTTGGACTGTTTTTTTCCCTTTTGTGTAAAGACAGATGCAAAAAAATGAGTTAAATAGTTCTGCTTTCTCCCTATTGCTTGTCACCTTCTTGCCACTTTGGACCAATTGTTTCCTTCACTTTTTTCTTGTTTTTTACATGTTGAAAGAAGCTTTTTTTGTTGTTATTTTTGACTTTGGTCGCAAGCCTTAGTTCATTTTGAGCCTTGGCTTTCCTTACTTCATCTTTGCAGGCTCGGGCTATTTGTTGATATTCTGCCTTACTTATGTGCCCCTCTTTCCACTTTTTATACTTGTCCTTTTTGTCTTTCAATTTATCAGAGTTCTTTATGCAGCCATGCTGGTTTCTTCTGAGAGCTGCTATTTTTCTTCTTTATTAGTATTGTGCTAGACTGGGCTTTTATTATCTCATTTTTAAAAACTTCCCAAGCTTCTTGAATTGTTTTCCTCTTGAGGATTCTCATCCATGGAATTCTTCCAAAGCTCTCTCTAAGTTTATTGAAATTAGCGCTGTTAAAGTCCAAGACTCTAGTTTGACTGTGTTCTATTGCTTGTGCTTGCATAATGTTGAATTCCAATATTGTATGATCACTTCCCCCCAAGGTTCCTTTGGCTTCAACACTTTCTATCATTTCATCTCTGTTAGTGAGAATTAAATCCAATATGGCTAACCCCCTAGTTCCCTTCTCTACTTTTTGGGAGACAAAGTTGTCTGCTAGGTTTGTCAGGAATCTGTTTGATCTTCCACGTGGTGCCGAGTTTGTCTCCCAGTTGATGTCAGGGTAATTAAAGTCCCCCATTACTATTGTGATGTGCTTCCTACATACGTTAGTTAACTGACTAGCAAAAAGTTCATCTATTACCTCTGGTTGGGCGACCTATAGCAGTGGTTCTCAACCTTTTTAATGCCGCGACCCCCAACCGGTCGTAAGTCGAGGACTACCCAACCGGTCGTAAGTCGAGGACTACCCAATTGATCGTAAGTCGAGGACTTTCCCTGCCCGGGAGCGCCGCGCATGCGTGGTGCCGCCCCCTGCACCGGCCGAGGTGTAGCTGGCAAGCGGCAGAGATGGCGCAGGCTAACCACCGGCTGGGCCACCAGCTGGCCCAACCCAAGGGAGGTAAGGTACCCGCCGGGCCACACGTGCGCCAGCAACCCTCCCTGCGCCCGCCGGCCTCCCACCTCCCACCCCTGGCCCTCTTTTACTTACATTTTTAGTAGCTGCTCAGCAGGGAGGGGTGGAAACTTCCAGACAGCTCGCCTTCGCTGCAGACAACTTGCAGCACCGTTTGCAGAATGGGACTTTTGGCGGGCTCAGCAGGGCAGAGACAGCCTGGACAATTCCTATTGGCTTTTGAAAGCCAATAGAAATTAGACTCTATTCAAGAGAGTCTATTCTATTGGCTTTCAAAAGCCAATAGAATAAAAGGGAGTAGCACAGCTAAGGAAAAGGGGGGAAAAATGGTGGACTGTGTTGTTTGGCGACCCCCGTGAAATGGTCATTCGACCCCAAATGGGGTCCAGACCCACAGGTTGAGAACCACTGATCTATAGTATACACCTATGGCAATGTCATTTCCCGCCCTTTTATATTGACCCAAATGCATTTGAGACAGTTTTCATCATTGTTGTGCTCTATTTCTGTAGAGATGTAGTTATTTCTCACATAGAGAACAACTCCACCTCCTCTTTTATTTGGTCTGTTTCTTTTAAATAATTTTAATCCCTCTAGCTGTGTGTTCCATTTGTGTGTTTCATCCCATCAAGTTTCCCTAATGGCAACAATATCATATCTGCTGTCATTTACCTGAATTTCTAATTCACCGTTTGTTGCTCATACTCTGTGCATTGGTGTACAGACATTTGAGTCCTTTATGACTGACCCTGTGTTTACGTTCTACATCACCTGTGTAGTGCCTGAGTTCCCCTATTTTCTTACCACCTGTTGGATTAGTGCACTTGGTGTGGCACTCACTATTAAAAGCTTGATTTTGCTTGACAGCTAAGTTGATATTCTAGTCCACACATCCCTCTATGTTACATGCACTGATAACCTTATAATTTTTAGATTGCTGAGGACAGGAATGGTCTGTATCAATTAACTCACTGTCCCCGTTGTCTGGTTTAAAATATTGAAATATTGTGTTCTTTTGACTGGTTGCTGTAAGTGCCTAGGATCATGTGTGACAGAATTAACAGAACAGAATCACAGAGTTGAAAGGGACCTTGGAGGTCTTCTAGTCCAACCCAAGCAGGAGACCCTACACCATTTCAAACAAATGGTTGTCTAATCTCTTCTTAAAAACTTCCAGTTATGGAGCACCCACAACTTCTAAAGGCAAGTCGTTCCACTGGTTAATTGTTCTCACTGTCAGGAAATTTCTCCTTAGTTCCAGGTTGCTTCTCTCCTTGATTAGTTTCCATCCGTTGCTTCTTGTCCGGCCTTCAGGCGCTTTGGAGAATAGCTTGATTCCCTCTTCTTTGGGGCACCCCCTGAGATACTGGAATACTGCTATCATGTCCCCCCTCGTCCTTCTCTTGGTTAAACTAGACATCCCCAATTCCAGCAACTGTTCTTCATATGTTTTAGCCTCCTGTCCCCTAATCATCTTTGTTGCTCTTCTCTGTACTCTTTTCAGAGTCTCAACATCTTTTTTACATCATGGTGACCACGATGTAGATAGATGACGTTGTATCCTTACCCCTCTCTTTCAAACCAGCGGTCCTCCCTGTCCAAAATGTGGACTTTGTTGTCTTCAAAGAAAAAACAAGAAAGTCCAGTTTGCATGTGAAAAAGCACCTTTGGGATGTCTAGAAAGTAGTTATTTAAAAAAAAAAATTAGCTCCAGAAAGACAATTCTGTTTTCATTGTGAATTGACCAGATGTGAATTGATGGGTTTTGCTTCTTTTTTAAAACAAAAATAAAAGCAGACACAGATAGTCCTCAATTTACAGCCATTGGCTTAGTGACCTTTCAACGTTACAACATCACTGAAAAAAGTGATTTGTGCCCATTTTCTCACCCATGACCGTTGCAGCATCCTTGTGTTCATGTGATCAAAATTCGGACACTGGGAAACTGGCATGTACGTATGATGGTTGCAGTGTCCCAGGATCGGGCGATCTCCTTTCACAACCTTCTGACAAGCCAAGTTGATGGGGAAGCCAAATCTACTTTATGACCGTATTACTAATTTAACAGCCACAGCGATTCACTTAACAACTGCGGCAAGAAAGGTCATAAAATGGAACAAAATACATTTAAAAGCTGTTTTGGGCTCAATTGTGGCCATAAACCGAGGACTACCTGTATGATTATGGTTATTACTTATTGTTGTATCATTTTAATGTTGACCGGTTGTCTCCAATTTCCCTGATGTATAAAAAAAAGGGAATGTTTCTGATAGCGTGCTCGGAGGAGGAGTCTGCGGCAAACGTGGGTCTTCATAAAGTGAGGAAGGGATTCCTAACAGAAGAAATACAGGGAGTCCTTGACTTACAACTGTTTGTTTAGCTACTGTTCAAAGTTTTCCTCACAACAACCTTATGAGGTGGGTTGGGCTGAGAGAGTGATTGGCCCAACGTCACCCGACTGGCTTTCATGCCTAAGGCGGGACTAGAATTCACCATTTCCTGGTAATTGGCCCAAGTCACCCAGTGGGCATTCATGACTAAGGCAGGACTAGAATTCACCATCTCCTGGGGATTGGCCCAAAGTCACCCAGCTGACTTTCATGCCTAAGGCGGCGGTAGAATTCACCATCTCCTGGTGATTGGATCAAAGTCATCCAGCTGGTTTCCATGTCTAAGGTGGGGCTGGAACTCCCACCTCCTGTATTAGATACTGTATGTTAGCAGCCTTGGGTTATTCAACAAAATAATAAAGGTGGATACACACAGAGAGAAAGGGGGGGGGAGAAAGAGATAGATAGATAGATAGATAGATAGATAGATAGATAGATAGATAGATAGATAGATAGATAGATAATGGATGGATGGATAGATAGATAGATAGATAGATAGATAGATAGATGATAGATAGATAGATAGATAAATAGATAGATGATGGATGGATAGATAGATAGATGATAGATAGATAGATAGATAGATAGATAGATAGATAGATAGATAGATAGATAATGGATGGATGGATAGATAGATAGATGATAGATAGATAGATAGATAGATAGATAGATAGATAGATAGATAGATAGATGAGAGAGAGAGATGCTAGCTAGGTAGATGCTAGCTAGAGACAGACAACAGATAGACAGACAGACAGACAGACAGACATAGAATCAGTGACATCCAGACTTCGAAATTACCTACCAGCACCACCACTGCAATCCAACTTGGTACATTTCAGCTCAACCAGGAAGAGATGCTGGCTTCGGGAATGGCAGAGATGACGTGGTCCATCCTGGCCAGGAGAAAAGTGTGGGACTGGACAACCAAACCCTCCCCGAAGACTTTGCCATTTCAAAGCCTTGTGGCTCAGGAGGATTCAAACTGCCCCCCTCCCCACCCATCCATTCCCAGGTCCCAGGATGAAGGGAAAAAAAGAGAGGAAAAACCAAAGAGGAAGAAAATTATTTGAATATTTTTTTTTATTGAAAGTTGTGAGAGGACTCATCCCAAAAATCGAACCAAGAAGATACCCGAATAACCAGCACATTTTCTAACGATGCCATTAAAAAAGAAAAAAACAATATATAGCACACCGTCCATGTGATATTTTAAATTTTCATATACTTTTAAAGGTTTCCGGTGTTCTGTCTTCCCTTCCCCCACTCTGGAGTGAAAAATAAAAACCTGAGGTTGGTTTCTGTACTGACTTTTTTTTTCTTTCTGTTAATACCCCACACTGTAAAAGTTTTTTTTTTAAATCATTCATTCGTTATTCATTGTTGTTCTTTGAACTATATATAAGGAGAAAGTCATATTTTTCCCTGTTGAGTTCCTTTTGAAGGATTTGATCGTCTCCTGGTTCTTTATAGCTGGATCTAAATATAATGATTGTCTTCCAACACACGGGATAAATTTTTTTTCTTGTTTTTTTTTTTAGATACAGAACAAAATTTTTCTTCGATTCACAAAGGGTTAAACAAGCAGGTTGAAAAAAAATTCAAGATGGTTGCTCCGCCCTTGCATTCAAAGCCCCGCCCCTTCAATATCGCTGGAAGAGTGGGCGGGGCTTGGACTGCACAGCCCTTGCCACGCCTACCTGGTATTTGACCCCGCCCCAGGGACCTTGGAAAACAGACCTTCATTTACAATATATGCACGTTCACATAAAATGAAAAAAAAAAAAGAAATCAAACATGAGTTAAACTCTAATTATGTACACTCCAATGTACAACTCTAAATAAATTAATACCAATTTTTGCATATTTGGGGGCGGGGATTTGTTATAGCTTATTTACAGAAATTACCATTTTATTCCATAAATATTATGTTTCTTTTTCTTTTCTTTTTTTTTTCCTTTTTTTTCCAATTTTTTTTTTCGATACGCAGAGAGAAAGTCGTTTCCCCCCCCGAAGAAAAAGATCCACACGTGGATTGTACCAACTCTGAATGCTGGGGGGGGGGGAGAGAGGGACGTTCATGTTTATTTTGCTTCTTTTTTTTTTTTCCTTTTCGGTGGCCTTCAAAACCTCGGTGAGCAGAGAGCGTGGGAAAACGTGCCTCGGCTTCCTCTTGCTGATATAAACCCAATTTGCTAACATTTATAGCTCGGCAAAAAAAAAAAAAAAGCTCACATCTTCCCCGTTTTCCTAGCATCGGAGGACCGAGTCCTACGGCATCGTCCGCATTTCAAAATTCAATTCTCGGAGGGAGAAAAAGTGCCGAGGGTTTTTCCAAAACGAGCTGGAGGTGACCTAGGACGTCACCTTCCTCTCTGACGGCCATTTTAGAGATGCACTTGGATGAAAATGGACCTCTTCAGCTCAATCCAGGGGGGGGGCAGGAAACACGTAAATAGCGGCGGGCTGTTGTGATCACAGCATGAGTTCGAAAACCTGGTCAGCAACGGCCTTCCGGCATGTTTTTCCTGCCTCCTCTGCTAGGCCCTTGGCCCTCCCTGCCCATCTCAGTGGACGCCCGAGCTACTGATGCTTATACAGCCTTCGACCCATCTCAATCTCCTCTCCTCTTTTTTCTTAAAAAATAAATATTTATATACTATGTGCTGTACACCTCTCTTTCCCGGGGGGGGGCCCCTAAGCTCTCGGGGGTTGGCTGCTTCCGTGAACCGTCGACTTGGGGGAATTCCGACTAGGGGACACTTCCCTTTGGGTTTCCAAACCGCTGACCAGTCTTTGGATGTTCTGCAGCTCGTTCATGGAACCCTTCAAAGATGGCTTGGGGGACAGAGATGCCCGCTGGCTGCTGGATTTCGGGACGGGCAGATCCGAAAGAGGGCTGGATTCCCGACTGCTCCCGGCCTTGGAGGCTTCTGAGCCGACGTTCAAACTGGCAGGCAACCCGGTGGTGAGGAGGCTGGTGCTGGGAGGAATGGCCACCGGGATCTGGTAGGGGTTGAAACGCGGGCGAGCTCGAGCACTGCTCAGAAAGGGGTTCCGGGACAGCGAGCTGGTGGTGGTGGCGCTGGTCACCGGCATGGCAGAGGCCGCGGCGGCTGCAGCCGCCATGTAAGTGTACGGGTAAGGAAAGAGTCCGCCAAAGGCAGGCAGTGGGATTCCCTGGAAGGAGAAAGGAAGAGAAGGAAAAAGGGTCAGCCGGGAATAGTACAAGTAGTCCTCGAATTACGGCAGTTTGTTTAGTGATCGTTCGAAGTTACAACAGTTGGGGGCAAGATGCTGACTCTGTAAACCGCTTAGAGAGGGCTGTAAAAGCATTGTGAAGCGGTATATAAGCGCTCTTGCTATTGCTATTGCAGGCAAACTCTGCCCACTGCCAGGAGTTTGATCCCTATTGGCTCAAAGCTGACTCAGCCTTCCATCCTTCCGTGGTCAGTAAAATGAGGACCCAGATTGTTGGGGGGCAAGATGCTGACTCTGTAAACCACTTAGAGAGGGCTGTAAAAGCACTGTGAAGCGGGATATAAGTCTAAGTGCTATCGCAATTGCAGGCATACTCTGCCCACTGCCAGGAGTTCGATCCTGACTGGCTCAAGGCTGACTCAGCCTTCCATTCTTCCAAGGTCAGTAAAATGAGGACCCAGATTGCAATGGGCAAGATGCTGAGTCTGTAAACTGCTTAGAGAGGGCTGTAAACCACTGTGAAGCGGTATATAAATATAAGTGTTATTGCTATTGCTACAACGGCACTGAAAAAAGGGACTGTTCTTCACGCTTACGACCGTTGCAGCATCTCCACGACCACGTAATCCAATTTCGGACACTCGGCAACTGACTCACACTGATGACAGCTGCAGTCTCCCATATGATCCCCTTTTGCGACCTTCTGATAAGCAGTCGATGGGGAAAGCCAGATTCACTTAACAACCGTGTGACTAACTTAACAAGTGCAGGGATTCACTTAATCACTGTGGCAAGAAAGGTCGTAAAATGGAGCAAAACCCACTTAGCAAATGTCTTGCTTAACATCAGAAGTGTTGGGCTTCTTTGCAGTCGTACGCCAAGGACTCCCTGTAGTTCTGTCCTTAATTGTGAGATTACATTCACAGGATCTTGTGGGTCTAAAGGTAGATCTCTTGTCCTCTCTCACTTTTACAATCCAAAAATCTAGGGAGGGTCCCTTCTCAGACATTTGCCATATCCCTTTCCTTCTTGGGGGTCAGCTGCCTCTTATCTGACTGTTGCTTAGACCGGGGGTCTCCAACCCCTGATCTGTGGACCGGTACCGGGCCACAGCATGCCAGCAACCAGTCCACACAAACAAGCAAAGTCCCATCCGCGAGATGCAGGCAGCACACAAAACCACGCACCCTCCGGTCTGCAAAAAAACTTTCTTTTCTCCATCTCAGATGGACAATCCACCATTAGGATTACAGGCGGTCCTTGACTTATGACCACAACAGAGTCCGACATTTCTGTTGCTAAACAAGACCGTGGTTGTGTGGGGCTTGCCACATTTTACGACCTTCTCTTGCCACCGTTGTGAAGTGAATCACTGCAGTTGTGAAGTTAGTAGCATGCTTGTTAAAGGGAAACTGGCTTCCCCACTGACTTTGTCAGAAGGTTGCAAAAGGGGAAATCACGTGACCCAGTGGTGGGATTCAGATAGGTGAACCACCGGTTCTGTGTGTGGATGCCGCTTCCGGAAATCCATTCTGGGCCTGGGCAACAAAAAATTAAGCTACCGGTTCTGCCGAAGTGGTGCGAACCGGCTGAATCCCACCACTGACGTGACCCCTGGACACTGCAAATGTCATAAATATGAACCAATTTGCAAGCAGTTTTGGTCACCGTATCACAAAAAAGATGTTGAGAGTTTGGAAAAAATTTGGATGATCAAAAGCCTGGAGACTAAAACATGAAGAACGGCTTCAGGATTTGGGTTTGGCTAAGCTAGACCAGGGGTCCCCAACCCCCGGTCTGTGGGCTGGTACCAGGCCGCGGCATGCCAGCAACCAGTCCGCACAAACAAGCAAGGCCCCATCTGCGGGATGCAGGCAGCACACAAAACCACACACCCTCCGGTCCACGGAAAAACCTCTCTCCATGGAACCGGTCCCTGGTGCCCAAAAGGTTGGGGACCTCTGGCTTAGACTGTGACTCTTCCTCCAGGGAAGTGGGCAAACCCTATGACTTATCTTAAACTTTGTCTCCTCTTTTTCTTAAAAAGTAAACATTTTCAGGTAGTCCTCGACTTACGACCGCAATTGCGCCCAAAACCTCGGTCGCTAGGCGAGACACTTGTTAAGCGAGTTTCGTCGCCCTTGTATGTTCTTATATGTTCTTATGTTCCTTATATGTTTTCGCCTCCAGTCCCCTGATCATCTTTGTTGCTCTTCTCTTGCACTTTTTCTAGAGCAGTGGTTCTCAACCTTTCTAATGCCGCGACCCCATAATACAGTTCCCCATGTTGTGGTGACCCCCAACCACTTATACATCACCGGGTGCCAGGGCGTGGCCAAAAAAAGGGGGGAAAAAATGGCGGACAGGCTTGTTTGGCGACCCCCGTGAAATGGTAGTTCGACCCCAAATGGGGTCCTGACCCACAGGTTGAGAACCACTGTTCTAGAGTCTCAACATCTTTTTTACATCAAGGACTACCTCTGCACTTATTCCCATGTATTTTTTTTTCCTGGTGCTAGAAAATCAGGAGAAGTGCAAAGCTGTCAGACCAGCAATTGCTTTCTTCATTTGCACAGCAGTTGTGAGCAATTACAGCTGGTTTTCATGTGAATCCAGTAAAACATTCCCCACTCTATTCCCATAAATACTGGAGGCAGTTTCCCACCCACATCAAACCCTTCGTCAATTTATTTGCTTAGTAACTGTATATCCTGCCCAGTCCTTAGTGGCTTGGCTGTGACCCATAAAAGAAAACAGCTACATTAAAAAAAAAAATCAGGATTATAAATTTTAAATGCAACATAAAATATCAGCAAAGGAAACGCCGTCCGGCTAAGAAAGCTAAAAGCAGCAAACTCGACTTTTTTCGACTTAGGAGTTCAAAATTCTGTGAGTTGTTCTCACTTAACAACTGTCTCGCTTAACGACAGAAATTTTGGCTCAGTTGTGGTCGTAAGTTGAGGACGACCTGTACCAAGATGAACAGAAAAATATATCTGGTTTTCAAATCTTGGAAAACAGGAGAGATTTTTTTTCCCCCTGGTGTCAAAGACGGTAGATTTAAATCCTCGTTTCTCAACCTCAGCCATTTTAAGATGGGTGGACTTCAACTCCCAGAATTCCTCAGCCAGCATTTGAGGATTGCATTTTAATTAGTACGTTCTTGGGAGATGGGTGCAGCGCTCCTGACGATCTATCTTAAGAAAGTCACTTGCAGAATATAATTCCACCACTTTTTGGAAGACTTACAAAAAATTTGCATTGGAGAAAAGTTATTCAGGTACGACATACTTGAAGTTTGAAGTTACGACAGGGCTCAGAAAAATACGTTTTGACCAATCCTCGTATTTATGTCTGTCACAATGACCTTGTGGTCACATGATCCTTGGCAACAATCACACATGTACAATAGTCACGGAATTCCACTGTTTAATTCAGGGCTCTTCAAACTTAGCCCTTTTATGACTTGTGGACTTCAACTCCCAGAATTCCTCAGCCAGTGTGCCTGGCTGAGGAATTCTGGGAGTTGAAGTCCACAAGTCATAAAAGGGCCAAGTTTGAAGACCCCTGGTCTAATTAATAGCTATTCACAATCTTGCCAGCCAAAATTGTTAAGATTTCCTTAACAACTGCGTGATTCATTTAACAACTTGCTTAACAACTGTGACACAAACAACTGTGACACAAACAGTCACAATAAAGTAGGACAACTCACCTAGCCAGTGTCTTGCTTAGCAAAAGAAATGTTGGGCTGAATTTTAGCCATAGGTCAAGGACTGCCCTTAAATAAAATCATTTATAGATTGCCTTTCATAATGTATGCTTAATTGGAAGAGTGATTCAACTTCTCTCTCTCTCTCCCTCCCTCCCCCCTCCCTTTCTCTCTCCTTCGTCATATGGACTAGAAGACTGTAATTAAATTGGATTATTTTTCCTGCTAGAAAATGAAACCATGTAGCTTGGCTGTTTTCCACCCTACCTGCCAAAATAATTTATCAGGGCAACCCGTGTTTTATTTCACAAGACAATGTTTTGAGTATCCTCTTCAGAAATGAGGCCTGCTAGGAAATACAGCAGCCTTTTCAGGTAAATAGGTGGGTGGGGTTAGGCAAAACACGGTCAAATTGTCGCGGTTTTGTAGAAGATATCAATGCAACCAGATTCTCACAAGATGAAAAAAAGAAAAAAAATATGATTTTTTAAGGGAAAAACACATATACACACACACTTAAATAAGAGTCTTAATTTTTTTTAAAGGAACTTGTTCTGCTGCAAACGCAGAAAAAAAATCTGCAATCGTGGAAAAACATATTTATAGAAATAAGTTGTGGGGAGAAACCAAAGAAAGAAATTTTGGGGGGAATATTAGAAAGGAATAATGGAGAAAATCTTTAAAAAAGACAGAAACCAGCACCCAGAAAAAAGCCCCAGCCCCACTCTCCCAAGCAGAAACTAGGCAGAGGCCAGCTTTTAGAAATGCAGATGTAATAATCCTTTCAGGAAGATTGGAGCCAGGAAGCTAGAAGCTGATGAGATTAGGAAGACAAAGACCCCCTAAAATCTACATACCCCCACCCAAACTCTAAAGACAGGAAACACAATAGGATTAACCCACCAATACCAAAAGGGCACACTCAGACCCAGGTCAAAGTACATGACACAGGAAATACAAAGCCTCAAACAGGAACAGGAAACAACCTAAAAAGCCCCAGAAGGTATAAAACCCCACCACTCCCAGCAACATGTGGTCAGTTTTTCACAGAGCCATCTTTCTGTCTGGCTCTCCTCTTCAATAAACTGCAACTTTCTTTCTAAAGCAGTCTCCATTTTGTTTATTCCCGGCTTGGACTGGACCCTGAAGAACATTTTTCATCAACAATATCTCGTCAAAGATAAACCTAATTCATTTTTTCCCCCCAGGTAAGCATGCACAGAAATGCAATCTTAATTTGGAAAACCATTTATGCAATCTCTCAATATTGAAGCAGGCACGTAAAACAATACTTGGGCATTTCATGCACCCCCCTGCACCAGACTGCATCCGTTCCTGTCCAGCCAGAGTGAGATCAATTGAAATTAAAAATCAAATGTGAACGTAATATTGCTTTTATTTTGAAGATGACTGCTACCTATTTTTTTTTTCAATTTAAATATGTGTGTGCGTGCAGGTCTACGCATTTTCACAGTACAGCTAGACCTTGACTTATGACCACAATTGAGCCCAAAATTTCTGCTGTTAAGTGAGACATTTGTTAAGTGAGTTTTGACCCCTTTTACGACCTTTCTTGTCACAGTTGTTAAGTGGATCATTGCAGTTGATAAGTTAATCACATGGTTGTTAAGTGAAGCTGGCTTCCCTCATTGACTTTGCTGGTCAAAAGGTCACAAAAGGGGATCACGTGATCTTAGGGAATAGCAATGGTCATAAGTATGAGTCAGTTGGCAAGCGGCTGAAATTTGATCACATGACCTTGGGGATGCTGGAAAGGTCGTAACTGTGAAAAATGGCCATAAGTCACTTTTTTCAGTGCCGTTGTAACTTGGAACAGTCACTAAATGAACTGTTGTACATTGAGGACGACCTGCAGTGTGTTGGTCCTATTGTTTCAGTCCTCCACAACAGTCCCTGTTTCTCCTATGATTCCTTGGGAAAATTAATTGCCCTTTCTTGGAATAACTTTATCTACAGATATGAGACAGCAACAACTTCAGGATAAAAAGAGCAATACAATTAAACAGAACAGATAAAACTCCAGGTGCTTTTTTTTTTAAAAAAAATCCTTATGTTTTGGGAACTCTGGGAAACTAAAAGAAACATTGGAATATTGCACCTTTACATTTCAGATGCTCTTCTCCTGTTCCAAATCAGAATGTTTAGATCAAGGGTCCCCAACCGTGGCAACTTTCAGACTTGTGGACTTCAACTCCCAGAATTCTTCAGCCAGCAAAGCTGGCTGAGGAATTCTGGGAGTTGAAGTCCACAAGTCTGAAAGTCGCCACGGTTGTGGACCCCTGATCTAGATAACATTGCCCTCTGTATAGGCAAGAGAGGAAATGTTGAAAATAATCTGATTTTACATCTCCTGGCCATTTCTGCTGATATCTCCTTCCGTTTGTTGTCAGGGAAAAGCCGACTTAGTATCTGGTAGCACCTTTTCCAACAATTGAATGTTATTAAAAGCTTTTGTGGTTATGATCCAGAAACCGTGTTCCCAGACTTCAAATTTTGACTTCCATCCATAACAATCTTCTGCTATCTTTTTGATACTTGTATATTAACCTAAAGTTCTTATACAGATAGTTTTCAGCTTATGAACAAATAGTTTATAGATAAATAAATCAGTAAGTAAGTGAGCTAGTGAGGAGCAAAGGTTCTTTCTTTCTTTCTTTCTTTCTTTCTTTCTTTTTTTCTCTTTCTTTCCTTCCTTTCTTTTCATTATTTTTTTCTTTCTTTTTCTTTCTTTCCTTCCTTTCTTTTCATTCTCTTTCTTTCTTCCTTCTTTCCTTTCTTTCTTTCCTTCATTCCTTTTTGCTTTTCTTTTTTCTTTCTTTCATTCTTCCTTCCTTCCTTTTTTCCTTTCTTTCCTTCCTTTCCTTGTGGTGGGGGGGGCACGGAGGGAGGCTCAGCCAATCTCACTGTATACATTTATACGTTGATAATAAAGGTTCATTCATTCATTCTTTTTCTTTCTTTCTTCCTTCCACCCTTCCTTCCTTCTTTTTCCTTTCTTTTTTCCCTTTTTTCCTACCTCCCTGTCTAGGCACTTATTTCTGCATTTATTTATTTATTTATAATCCATCTTGGATAGATTAATGGCTTTTACCAATCAAGTGCCCTTCCTGCCTCTTGCTGAGACAGGCAGCTATAGAAATAAAATAAATAATAAAATAAAATAAAATAATAAAATAAAATAAGAAATAAAATAATGAAAGGTCTGCTTATATATTTTTTTTCCATTTATGCATTTATTTATTTATATCCTGCCTTTGGTAAAGGCGGTGGCCTCTAACAAACCTGAGATGGGTGGCTATAGAAATCAAAGAAACAAAGACAATTATAAGTTTTCTATCAAATCTCAAACAAAAAAACATCCTCTATGCTTGCTCCCTGAATTTCCCTGCCCAGGAGGGAACTGTGTTCCTATCAGTGCTCAAGAAGGTAATAATAATAATAATAATAATAATAATAATAATATTAATAATATTATTATTAATAATAATAATAACAATGTTGGAAAGGACCTTGGAGGTCATCTAGTCCAACCCCCTCCTCAGGCAGGAAACCCTATGCCATTTCAGACAAATGGCTGTCCAGTCTCTTCTTAAAAACTTCCAGTGATAAAACTCCCACAACTTCTGGTGGCAGGTGGTTCCACTGGTTAATTGTTCTAACTGTCAGGAAATTTCTCCTTAGTTCCAGGTTGTTTCTCTTCTTGGTTAGTTTCCATCCATGGCTTCTTGTCCTGCCTTCAGGCGCTTTGGAGAATAGATTGACTCCCTCTTCTTTGGGGCAGCCCCTGAGATACTGGAACACTGCTATCATGTCCCCCCTTGTCCTTCTCTTCATTAAACTAGACCAGGGGCAGGCAACCTTGGCTCTTTTATGACTCGTGGACTTCAACTCCCAGAATTCCTGAGCCAGCATGGCTCAGCATGGAAACCTCTCCCTTTCTCCTCAGCATGGCTGGCTCAGGAATTCTGGGAGTTGAAGTCCACGAGTCATAAAAGAGCCAAGGTGGCCTACCTCTGAACTAGACATACTCAATTCCAGCAACCATTCCTTATATGTTTTAGCCTCCAGTCCTCTAATCATCTTTGTTGCTCTTCTTGCCCTGGAGAAGATGACTGGGCATTTTTTATTTACAGAATGTAGAACCACAGGCACCTTAGAGGTCTTCTAGTCCAACCCCCTGCTCAGGTAGGAGATCCTACACCATTCCAGACAAATGGCTGTCCAATGCTTTCCCTGAAACCATTGAAAACTTTCCTTCTCCCCCTCTGATGGAGGAGATTTCTGAAAAGCTATTTGGATCCACACCAGCAGCTTACGGTGCCTGTACAATTATTTTTTTTTCCCCCGCTGGGCTATTACAAAAGTTATGAAAGTTTACTGCCAAATCAAGGCAGGCAGAGATTCCAGATGCAATGCCAGCTTTAACTCAGCTTTGGAGAACTGGGTGTTATTGTGTTTTTTTTAGCCATCTTGAAACTTACCATAAATGTACAAACAGGACGGTATAATTCCACATCTGCTTATCGTAAACTCTAAGGCACTGTTTGCATCCTTAAGGACTAGAAACTGCTTTTTAAAAAACAAAAAAACTATGCGTGAGAACTTGCTGATGTAGATTGTAGCTTTTTTTGTGCCGGGAGGACAAAAACACACAAAGAGGTCAAAATACATCCGGCTTCTAGCTCCCAAAAAAACTGCCTGGGTGGGGAAGGACTGACTGTTGTTGCTCCTGCAAGGTTTTGGGTGGACTTGTTACATAAAACAGATCATAGGTCTGCCTTGCTCTATTGTCTAATTGGCACCCTTGTCTGATTCCTCGTGCACAAAAGGGGCTATCCTTAAAAAGACACAATTCACTCTCTGATTTAACTCTTTCTTTCTTTCTTTCTTTCTTTCTTTCTTTCTTTCTTTCCTTCCTATCTCTCTCTCTCTCTCTCTCTCTCTCTCTATATATATATATATATATATATATATATATGTCTTTGGTTGTTCGGGTTTTCTCCCGCGTAAAATTGGAAGTGTCTTGGCAACGTTTCGACGAAGTCACATTCGTCATCTTCAGGCTGGTGTTTTTAGCTTCTTGCTTTGAGCAGCACTGTGTGGTTTTAGCTGTTTCTTCCTTTTAACTGCCAGTGAGGGTATGAACTGATTGGATGGGAGCTTGGCTGTGTTCTGATTGGGTGGAGGTGTGTTCTGAATGGTTAGGGGCTTGGCTGTGCTCTGATTGACTGGGGGAGTGTTCTGTTTGGTTGTGCTCAGGTTAGTCTGAGTTGCAGAGGGGTTTAAGATTTTGGGGTTAGGGAGTCGTTTGTCAATAAGGGCAGGTTTCCAAATGGCTGGTAGGCGGGAGGTATCATCTCGCTTGTTCATGCTGTGTGGGCGTTTTTCTATCTCGATGGCTTCTCTGATTATTCTGTTATTAAAATGTTCACTTTTGGCAATGGTTCTGGTATTTTTAAAGTCAATTTCGTGTCCTGTGGCTTTAAGGTGTTGGACCAGGGAAGATGTTGGTTCCTCTTTTTTGACTGAGTTCTTATGTTCTTCAATGCGTGCACTTATTCTTTTCTTCTTCTTCTTATTCTTCTACTAACATCCAATGGATTCCATAGAAATAAGATTACAAACCTAATCCAAAAAGAAACCCCCACCAAAATCCAAGACAAAGAACAAGAAAACGGCAAAGCCCTCCTCCCATACATAAAAGGCACCACAGACAGAATCAGTAAGATCCTCCATAAACACAACATCAAAACAGCATTCTGCACAAACAGAAAAATATCCACCATCCTTAGAAACCCCAAAGATAAAATTGAATTAGAAAATCAAGGAGTATACGAAATCCCATGCACCACTTGTCCCACCACATACATCGGACAAACCAACAGAAGAATAAGTGCACGCATTGAAGAACATAAGAACTCAGTCAAAAAAGAGGAACCAACATCTTCCCTGGTCCAACACCTTAAAGCCACAGGACATGAAATTGACTTTAAAAATACCAGAACCATTGCCAAAAGTGAACATTTTAATAACAGAATAATCAGAGAAGCCATCGAGATAGAAAAACGCCCACACAGCATGAACAAGCGAGATGATACCTCCCGCCTACCAGCCATTTGGAAACCTGCCCTTATTGACAAACGACTCCCTAACCCCAAAATCTTAAACCCCTCTGCAACTCAGACTAACCTGAGCACAACCAAACAGAACACTCCCCCAGCCAATCAGAGCACAGCCAAGCCCCTAACCATTCAGAACACACCTCCACCCAATCAGAACACAGCCAAGCTCCCATCCAATCAGTTCATACCCTCACTGGCAGTTAAAAGGAATAAACAGCTAAAACCACACATTGCTGCTCAAAGCAAGAAGCTAAAAACACCAGCCTGAAGATGACGAATGTGACTTCGTCGAAACGTTGCCAAGACACTTCCAATTTTACGCGGGAGAAAACCCGAACAACCAAAGACCTATATACAAATACCCGCGAAAACCTCAGAAAACATATATATATATATATATATATATATATATATATATATATATATATATATGTATGTATATATAGAGAGAGAGAGTCTATCTATCTCTGCCTATCTATCTATCACCATGTCTAGTTTAATGAAGGATGGGAGGGGACATGGTAGCAGTGTTTCAGTATCTCAGGGGCTGCCTCAAAGAAGAGGGAGTCAAGCTATTTTCCAAAGCGCCTGAAGGCAGGACAAGAAGCAACGGATGGAAACTAACCAAAGAGAGAAACAACCTAGAACTAAGGAGAAACTTCCTGACAGTGAGAACAATTAACCAGTGGAACAACCTGCCTCCAGAAGCGGTGAATGCTCCAACACTGGAAGTTTTTAAGAAGAGACTGGACAGCCATTTGTCTGAAATGGTATAGGGTTTCCTGCCTGAGCAGGGGGTTGGACCAGATGACCTCCAAGGTCCCTTCCAACTTTCTATTATTATTATTATTATTATTATTATTATTATTATTATTATTATTATTACTACTACTACTACTATCTATCCAGTGCTTTTTTTCTAAAAAATAAAGGTGCCGGAACTCACACACGTCATGCAACCCTCCTTGTCTATTCTACAAGGTTTTATCCAAAAAAGGTGCCAGAACTCCATTCTGGGCGTTCTATGAGAAAAAAAGCCCTGTATCTATCTATCGTTTGTTATTTTTACAAATAACGCAAGGCAGCAAACACATCCAACACATCTTCCTTCTATTTACCCCACCACAACGACAATCTGTAAAGTGACTTGGGCTGAGAGAGAGAGAGACTGGCCCAAAGTCACCCAACCAGCTTTCATGCCTAAGGCAGGACTAGAACTCTCCCTCTCCTGGTGATTGGCCCACAGTCACCCAGCTGGTTTTCATGCCTAAGGCGGGACTAGAACTCTCCCTCTCCCGGTGATTGGCCCAAAGTCACCCAGCTGGTTTTCATGCCTAAGGCGGGACTAGAACTCTCCCTCTCCTGGTGATTGGCCCACAGTCACCCAGCTGGTTTTCATGCCTAAGGCGGGACTAGAACTCTCCCTCTCCCGGTGATTGGCCCAAAGTCACCCAGCTGGTTTTCATGCTTAAGGCGGGACTAGAACTCTTCCCCTTCTGGTGATTGGCCCACAGTCACCCAGCTGGTTTTCATGCCTAAGGCGGGACTAGAACTCTCCCTCTCCTGGTGATTGGCCCACAGTCACCCAGCTGGTTTTCATGCCTAAGGCAGGACTAGAACTCTTCCCCTTCTGGTGATTGGCCCACAGTCAACCAGCTGGTTTTCATGCTTAAGGCGGGACTAGAACTCTCCCTCTCCTGGTGATTGGCCCAAAGTCACACAGCTGGTTTTCGTGCCTAAGGCGGGACTAGAACTCTCCCTCTCCTGGTGATTGGCCCAAAGTCACACAGCTGGTTTTCATGACTAAGGCGGAACTAGAACTCTCCATCTCCTGGCCCAAAGTCTCCCAGCTGGCTTTCACAGCTAAGGCAGGATTTGAACTCACAGTCTCCTGCTTTTTGCCTTAACCCCTAAACCAAACTGAGGTGTTTCATACATAAAACTGGGACATGCTTGTAAATACTTTGATATCTTGCAACAGGAGTGAGTGGCTGATCTCTCTGTTTACAGGTAGTCCTCAACTTATGACCACAATTGGAACTGGAGCTTCCACTGCTAAGCAAGCCAATTGATAAGTGAGTCACACCTGATTTTAAGGCAGTTTTGTTGTGCCCATTAAGCGAATCACAGTAGTGACTTACAGCCATCCATTTAGTGACCATTCAAAGTTACAACCTCACTGAAAAAAATGACTTATACCTGTTTTCCACACTTACAACCATCGGAGCATCTCCATGCTTACGTGATCAAAATTTTGACAACTTGGCAACTGACTCATATTTATGACAGGTTGCAGTGTCCTGGGGTCATGTGATCTCTTTTTGTGACCTTCTAACAAGCAATGGGGATGCCAGATTTTGTCCACAACCATGTCCATGTTACTAACTTAACAACTGTCACGAAGAAAATTTAACTGCCCCTGTCACTAAGAACTGACACAAAATTAATCACACATCATCATCAATCCACTTTTCTTGTTCTTATTCCATGCCTTCTCGGCAGACTAAAGCAAATTTTGATGTATTCTAGGAACTGTGCCTAAACTGTATAGTTTTGACAAATGTCCTGCAAATTCTGATAACTTTCCTCAATTATAGTCCAGTGTAGGTTCTCCTGCTTGAGCATGAGGGCTGGACTAGAAGACCTCCAGGGTCCCTTCCAGCTCTATTCTCTTCTATTTTTTTAGTTTACAGTAATGGAGGAAAGCAAAAAGCAACAAGCATTTGCGGACCAAGTATCAGAACACGAGGCTTAAGTAAAAATCTCATTGGATCACTAAATGCAATTTTCTGCCCTGTTGGGAAGGGTGACACAGGTTATTATGCTTGCATTTTAATAGTTTTTTTTTCCTTCTCGCTGCAGTAAGTACCATTTTATTTTAAGATGAAGTCCACAATGTTCAGTTGATCGAGCTCTTGGGAGGCTAGTTGATTAAAGTGTAAGTTTAGGGCACAAACCTGGGACTTTGAATGAATCTAAGAGGCATTTTCTTTTAAGGAGAGATCGCTACCTCATCGATTAGCTGAAAATTATCTTTTAACCTGGTTGGGAGGAAGAATGGTACTTTTTGCTTTGAACTAACTCATGTGTGCATGATTAGGTTAATCAAACTATTTCCCCCCCCCCACTTGGCTGAGGAAAAAAAATAACCAAGGAACCACTTTTGAAATAAAAGCATTGTTTCAAATCCTTTGAAAAAGAGAAGCAGTGGGATAAATTTGCTATAGGTCAGTGGTTCTCCACCTGTGGGTCGGGACCCCATTTGGGGTCGAACGACCATTTCACGGGGGTCGCCAAACAAGGCTGTCCGCCATTTTTCCCCCCTTTTCTTTGGCCACGCCCCTGGCATCCCGTGATGTATAAGTGGTTGGGGGTCACCACAACATGGGGAACTGTATTATGGGGTCGCGGCATTAGAAAGGTTGAGAACCACCGCTATAGGTGGTATTTCGCACCCATTTCTTGAAAATGCAGTTCAGTTAATGAGTGTTCAAAGTTACAACGGCACTGAGAAAAGTGACTTGTGACCAGTTTTTCACACTGACAACCGTTGTAGCATCCCCACGGTCACGTGATCAAAATTCAGATGCTTGGCAACTGACTCGTATTTATGACGGTAGCAGTGTCCCGGGGTCACGTGATCCCCATTTGCGACCTTCTGACAAGCGGATTAAGGGGGGGAAACCAGATTCACTTAACAACCGTGTTACTAACTTAATAACTGCAGTGATTCACTTAACAACCGTGGCATGAAAAGTCGTAAAACGGAGCAAACTTCGCTTAAATGTTTTCGCTTAGCAACAGGTGCTTTCGGCTCAATTGTGGTCGTACGTCAAGGACGACCTGTAGGCGGCTGTCCCTCTTGCGTTGCTTACAGTCATTAGCATCCTAGAACTAAGGAGAAACTTCCTGACAATGAGGACAATCAACCAGGGGAACAGCTTGCCACCAGAAATCGTGGGCGCTCCATCACTGGAGGTTTTTAAGAAGAGACTGGACAATCACCTGTCTGAGATGGTACAGGTCAGTGATGGTGAACCTTTTAGAGACCAAATGCCCCAAAACTGGCCCTGCCCTGCCCCAGCTCTGTCTCCCCATCCCCTGCCCCACCTGCCCACAGGACCACTCACCGCCTCCAGGGCCTGCCACAGATCGCCCAGGCAGCCCAGCAGCGCTATGGTGGCCATACCGTCTGCCCGCGCCCTGCAGCATCAACTGCATGATGGGATGTGAGGGCAGAGTCTTGTCTACGCTGCCTGGCTGCCATGTCCTTGGCTGTGCTGCTCTGTGTGGGCCACGCTCGGGGGCGACTCTCCTCCAGGGGGGCTGCTGGAGAGGAGGGGGTCACAGGGGGAGGCGAGGCTGGGGCAACGGCACGTGTGCCCAGAGAGCGGGCTCTGAGTGCCGCCTCTGGCACCCGTGCCATAGGTTTGCCACCACTGGAATAGTTCCTCCTGCTTGAGCAGGGGGCTGGACTAGAAGACCTCCAAGGTCCCTTCCAACGTTATTATTATTAATATTATTATTGTTGTTGATCATCGCACAGTCAGCCAGATGTTCAGACTGGATTTGGCACTTTTGTCTACCTATCGAGTCCTCCCCAAGGACCCGGGATAGGCAGATGTGGATGTTTGATGGTATTACAAATCTCGTCGCAGGATGGAAGCAGTTCCTAGTAAGGTTGCCTTCTGCAATTGACTAACGGCAAATTTGTCAATGCCAATGATGGTGTTCAAGTGGTGCTCCAGTTGTTTTGGGATTGCACCCAAGGCGCCTATTACTATTGGTACTACCCTTGCTTGCCTTTGCCACAGTCTTTCTATTTCTATTTGTAGGTCTTTGTATTTTGTTATTTTCTCCAGTTCTTTCTTGTCTATTCTGCTGTCTCTAGGCCTCATCACCATCATCATCATCATCATTATCATTATCATTATTATTATTATTATTATTATTACTTTTCCCCTTCTGTTTACAAAAAAGGAATTGGTCACAAACCCCAATGAAGGAGAAATCATGATTAATGAACAAACCTTAAGGTCATTTAGTCCAACCCTTTGCTCTCTACAGAAATGGAAGTCATGACATCTCCTTCCAGGCCCGAATTGAATTTAACCAATGGAGAAGAGTTTGTTGTATCCCTTGCCTCCAGTATCAAATCACTCATACGACGCCTTCCTAAGCTTCAACAGGAAACTGCCTTCCATCCTGTCCATGGAGATTCTCCATCATCCAGGTCGTGGTTGTCCCAAAGGTGCTTTTTCAAGAAGCAACTTGAAAAAGCCTTTTGAAAAAGCTCCTTTGGGACAACCATCACCTGGATGACTGAGAATCTCCATAGACATTTTGGGATGCCCTTTGGGATGGACACCCTTCGGATGGTGAGGGGGTATAAATGGATTTCCAGAAAACGTTGCAGACTCCAGGAACCATTTGCGCTTCAGTTTGAGATGGGGACCACACAGACTCATCCCCAACAGCCTGTGTGCCTGTCTTCAACAGAGAAGAGACCCAGGACACAAAACATCCTGCAGCGAAGAAGGCTCCACACCCATTTGCATCACTCAGGTGACCCTGCTTAGCCACGCTTAATTGAACCAAAATTTACTCCATTAACCCTTCCTTGGAAGCTAAACCATATAAGAAACGGTTGCAGGAATTGGGTATGTCTAGTCCTGTGGGTCGGGACCCCATTTGGGGTCGAGCGACCATTTCACGGGGGTCGCCAAACAACGCAGTCTGATATTTTTTTCCCCTTCTCCTTAGCTGTGCTACTCCCTTTTATTCTATTAGCTTTTGAAAGCCAATAGAATAGACTCTCTTGAACAGAGTCTAATTCTACTGGCTTTCAAAAGCCAATAGGAATTGTCCAGGCTGTCTCTGCCCTGCTGAGCCCGCCAAAAGTCCCATTCTGCAAACGGTGCTGCACCAGTTGAGTAGTCCTCGACTTACGACTGTTGAGTAGTCCTCGACTTACGACCGGTTGGGGGTCGCGGCATTAAAAAGGTTGAGAACCACTGGTCTAGTCTAATGAAAAGAAGGACGAGGGGGGACATGATAGCAGCGTTCCAGTATCTCAGGGCCTGCCCCAAAGAAGAGGGAGTCAAGCTATTTTCCAAGGCGCCTGAAGGCAGGACAAGAAGCAACGGGTGGACACTGATCAAGGAGAGAAGCAACCTAGAACAGTGGTGGCGAACCTATGGCACGCGTGCCAGAGGCGGCACTCAGAGCCCTCTCTGTGGGCACGCGTGCCATGCCCTGGAGATGGCAACCATCCTCTTCAACCAGCCGCCTGCTAACTCGCTCAGGTCACACGTGGCCGGATGCATCCCAGCACCCATGCGCTCGCTGGCCTCTGTGTGCGGGGGCCGATGGTGTCAGGCAGCAGGCGTCTTGGCCCCTGCCTCGCCTTGCCTTGCCTCACCTCACCCTGCAGGACGAGCTTCCTGCCCACCTCCCCATCCGCCAGAGACGCCCTGGATCTCCCCCAACGCTGCCCGGCCCCCACAGGCGTCCCTCCCCAGGAGCAACATTGAGCTGGCCACGCCCACCCTGGCCATGCCCATCCAAACCTGGTTTATGGGCAATTCCACCATTAACAACCCCATTTGGAAGATTCCTCTACCCCTACTAAAGAGAAAGACCATTGTATCATCACCGTATCAGGTGATCAAAATTGAGACGCTTGGCCCCTGACTCATATTTATGACGGTCACAGTGGCTGGGGGTGGTGGTCATGTGATCATCTTTTTTGACCTTCTGACAAGCAAAGTCAATGGGGGATGCCAGATTCGCTTAACAACCGTGTTTCTAACTTAACAACGGCAGGCAAGAAATGTCGTGAAATGGGACAAAATTCACTTAACAAGGTCTTGCTTAGCAACAAAAATGTTGGGCTCAGTTGTGGTTGTAAGTCGAGGACTATATGTACTTTTACTGTGTTCAGGGGGGCTAACTCCCTTGACCATGTGCTCCCTCCAAAAAGCCAAGGTTAAAACTAATCCAGTTTACCACGTCGTGTGAATGTAACTGCCGAGTTCTTAACACTCTCCACTTGTTAGGAGGTAATAATAATAATAATAATAATAATAATAATAATAATAATAATGGTGGTGGTGGTGGTGGTGGTGGTGGTGGTGGTGATGATGATGATGATGATGATGATAAAGTTGGAAGGGATCTTGGAGGTCATCTAGTCCAACCCCCTGCTCAGGCAGGAAACCCTATACCATTTTGGGCAAATGATTGTCCAGTCCTTTCTTCAAAACTTCCAGTGTTGGAGCATTCACAGCTTCTGGAGGCAAGTTGTTCCACTGGTTAATTGTTCTCACTGTCAGGAAATTCCTCCTTAGTTCTGGGTTGCTTCTCTCTTTGATGAGTTTCCATCCGTTGCTTCTTGTCCTGCCTTCTGGTGCTTTGGAGAATAGCTTGACTCCCTCTTCTTTGTGGCAGCCCCTGAGATATTGGAAGACTGCTATCATGTCCCCCCTCGTCCTTCTCTCCATTAAACTAGACATTCCCAATTCCAGCAACTGTTCCTTATATGCTTTAGCCTCCAGTCCCCTAATCATCTTTGTTGCTCTTCTCTGTACTCTTTCTAGAGTCTCAGCATCTTTTTTACATCATAGTGACCAAAACTGGATGCAGTATAATAATAACAATAATAAGAGCAGCAGCAACAACAACAATAATAAAGTTGGAAGGGATCTTGGAGGTCATCTAGTCCAACCCCCTGCTCAGGCAGGAAACCCTATACCATTTCGGACAAATGGCTGTCCAGTCTCTTCTTAAAAACTTTCAATGTTGGCGCATTCACCGCTTCTGGAGGCAGGTGGTTCCACTGGCAAACCCAGCCCAAGAGTTTTGTCTTGATGTTTGGTCCACCTGGACTTGAATCTCCCTGTCGAGCGTAGCAGGTTGGCGGCAAAATGATTAAAACGGTGCATGCAGGCTGCTTGTGTGTCGAGTCCGATGCATGTGTACTTTGTCCACGCTGGTTGTGATGGTGCTGCTCGGCTTGTAGTTGGTCGTGTGGTTGCGCACTGAGTGCTTACTGTGGGCAGCAGCCGTTATGTTTTGTTACACAACTGACATGTTTGGGTGTGTGTACAGTGATTGACTATGTGCGAAAGGTAAATAATTTCTTATTTTAAAAAATGGTTGGTGAATCGAAAATCTTTTTTAAATTTTTAGTGTAAAAGTGTGACCCCAAATTTAAAAATGAAAAAAAAAAAATTACTTCTCAACCACTGGTCCTGCTAAGAACTGAATATATAATTTTTTAAATAAAAACTTCACAAGATGTGAGTTCCGGCACCTTTTTTCTTACAAAAAAAGCACTGGCTAAAAGCCATATACTGTATGATTCAAAGCAATTGGGGCTGATTGGACAAAAACCTACTTAAAACAGGTCTGAACTCAGTTTGAAAAGGGGAGAAACTTAATTACCAGCCTCTACAGGTAGTCCTCAACTTACGACGACAATTGAGCCCAAATTTTCTGTTGCTAAGCGAGACCTTTGTTCAGTGAATTTTGCCCCATTTTATAACCTTTCTTGCCACAGTTAAGTTATTAGTAACACAATTATTGTGTGAATCTGTCTTTGATTTGGCTTAAGTTCGCAAAAAGTGATCACATGAGTCCGGGACACTGCAATCATCAAGCATTTGAATTTTGATCACGTGATGCTGCAATGGACATAAGCGTGAAAACCAATCACAAGTCACTTTTTCAGGGCCCTTCTAACTTCAAATGATCTGTTGCAAGTGGAGGTTTACCTGAGTTTAATTTAGAATTCTCCACATTGAGAAAGCACCCATTCTCAAAATCTCACACCGAAATATTTTTTCGGGTCTCTTTTTTTTAAACGGGACTGTTCAGGAACTGGATCCAGTGGTTCCTAGGCAGCCTATTTCAAGGTTACTCAAATGTGTCACCTTTAAGACCTACGGACTTCAACTCCCAGAGTTCTCCAGCCAGCCATGAGGAGCATTGAGAAACATTTACAGTGCTTCTTAAACATGTCACCTTTAAGACCTGTGGACTTCAACTCCCAGAGTTCCCGAGTCAGCCATGAGAAGCATTGAGAAGCATATACAGCAGTGGTTCTCAACCTGTGGGTCGGGACCCCATTTGGGGTCAAATGACCATTTCACGGGGATCGCCAAACCACACTGTCCGCCATTTTTTTCCCTTTTCCCTAGCTGTCCTACTCCCTCTTATTGGTGGCCACACCCACTTGGGGGTCACCACAACATGGGGAACTGTATTATGGGGTCACGGCATTAGAAAGGTTGAGAACCATTGATTTACAGTGACAACATGGGGGCTCCCTTGGTGGATTTGGCCCGTTCAATGAACCCCCTCGCTAGGTTATTGTTCACGTATCGCTGTATCTCCTCCATTTCGAGGGGGGACATAGCATAAGGTCGTGGGAGTTTGGCTTCTGGCACTAGTTCGATGGAGCAGTCATTGGGTCTGTGAGGGGGTAGGGCAGTGTTTCTCAACCTTGACAATTTGAAGGCATGTGGACTTCAACTCCCAGAATTCCACAGCCAGCAATGCTGGCTGTGGAATTCTGGGAGTTGAAGTCCACATGCCTTGAAATTGTCAAGGTTGAGAAACACTGGGGTAGGGCATTGCATTCTTTTTCATTGAATGCCTCTGCCAGGTCCCAGTAGTCATTGGGAATGAGTGGTTCATCTAGTGGTGGTAAGGCAGCCACGTGCGCTCGTTCATTGGGTGGCCTAAGGTGCCCTGCAACATCTGTTGAATCAATGGGGGGGATTAGGCCCTATAGGTAGTCTCACGGTTCTCATTCCTTTCTCCCACCAGATAAACAGCTTCCGTTTGTCTAACCAGGCTAGCCCTAGGATCACAGTCATTTTTGGAGCCACTAGGAAGCGAATAAACTCCCAGTGCGCACCTATTCCTAGGCGTAAGGGCTCAGTTACTTGTGTGACAAGAGTCCCTCTCATGAGAAGGCCATCGGCTTGCTCAAACCTCATGGGTTCAGAGAGCAATTTTGCTCGAATGTCCAATTTCATGGCAAAGGGTAAGCTAATAATACATCGGGTACATCCAGAATCTATTAGCACATTTAAAGTGTCCCCTTTAAGACCTGCAGACTTCCAGTGTTCTCCAGTCAGCCATGAGGAGCATTGAGAAGCATCTACAACAGCGGTTCTCAACCTGTGGGTCGGGACCCCATTTGGGGTCAAACGACCATTTCACGGAGGTCACCAAACAACGCAGTCCACCATTTTTTCCCGCCTTTTCCTTAGCTGTGCTACTCCCTTTTATTCTATTGGCTTTTGAAAGCCAATAGAATAGACTCTCTTGAATAGAGTCTAATTCTATTGGCTTTCAAAAGCCAATAGGAATTGTCCAGGCTGTCTCTGCCCTGCTGAGCCCGCCAAAAGTCCCATTCTGCAAACGGTGCTGCACCAGTTGAGTAGTCCTCGACTTACGACCGGTTGAGTAGTCCTCGACTTACGACCGGTTCAGGGTCGCGGCATTAAAAAGGTTGAGAACCACTGATCTACAATAATTCTCAAAGGTATCACCTTTAAGATTTGTGGACTTCCACTCCCAGAGTTCTCCAGTCAGCCATGAGGAGCATTGAGAAGCATGGCTGGGGAATTCTGGGAGTCGAAGTCCACAGATCTTAAAGGTGACACCTTAAAGAAACACCGTCAATTTATCCCAGGACCGGTCCCATCCTGAGCCGAAGAGGGGAGACCAACCCTTTGCCCCCTTCCTCCTTGCCCCCTTACCTGAGAAGCCAACATGTGCTGGGAGAGATGGAAGGGGAACGGGGTGGTGGTGCCCGCCGTCCCTTGAGGAGCTGAGAGTCCCCCGTTTTCCAGGCCCCCTCCGCCTGCCACCGAAGCCAGCAAGTGTCCCATGCCCATCGCCGAAAAGGCGCCCGGAGCCATGGCAAACTGAGTCGGGTGAAGAAAGAAGGGCTGCCCGGCACCCAGAGGGTTGAAGAACTGTTGACCGTGAAGGCCCGAGAGAGCCAAGCTCTGAAGGTGGCTGGGGTTCAGGTGTGGCGGGCTGTCGGTCTGCACCATCAGAGGGGCGAAGGCTTCCTTGCTGCTGCACCCCACCGGGGCACAATCCCCGGGCAATTCCTTTTTGGATCCTTCTTGGGACGGCTGCAGGAGAGACTCCTTCCTTCTGCCCTCCAGCTTCTCCTTCTCCGAGCCCAGAGGGGTGAAGAGGGAGGCCTCACCGCCTCCATTGCCTTCTTTGGAGACCTCGCTGGCTTTTCCTCGTTCTTTACTCCGCTCTTCGCCTTGCAAGCAGAGGCTGTGGTTGTGGGGCGGGCTGCCCGGGCCCAGGTCCGGGCTGGATCTCTTCACCCCTGATCCTTTCTCCAGCTCTTGGTCACTTCCTTTGTCTTCTGCAAGGAGAAAAAGGCCACTTTAGCCCAACTGGCAGAAGAGAAGAGAAGAGAAGAGAAGAGAAGAGAAGAGAAGAGAAGAGAAGAGAAGAGAAGAGAAGAGAAGAGAAGAGAAGAGAAAATATGGAATGGAAGAATAGAATAGAATAGAATAGAATAGAATAGAATAGAATAGAATAGAATAGAATAGAATCTGCTTCCTGCTTCCTACAGAGATGCAGCAAAGGAAGGAGCCCCGCCCAATAAGCTTGTCAGCGTGAGGCCACTCTCTTTTTTACACACACATACACATGCAGAGAGAGGGGGAGGGAAGTGCAAGTGACTCTCTCTGTCTCTGTCTATCTCTCTGCAAATGGTGGAGGAGGCTGGGAGCTGCAGGAGAAGGCTCAAAGAACCACATGAGGCTCCGGAGCTGCAGGTTGCCGACCTGTGCCCTAGACCATTTCAGACAAATAGTTGTCCAGTCTCTTCTTAAAAACTTCCAGTTGGAGCATTCACAACTTCTGGAGGCAGGTTGTTCCACTGGTTAATTGTTCTCGCTGAGCTGCGAGAGGGAGGAACCAGGGTCCTCCAAGAACTGAGGAACCACAAGCCCCATCATCCTCGGGAAGAGGGTTTGGAGATTTTATTTTAGGTGTTTTGGATTCTGCAAAGGATGGTCTTTTCCAAACAGTATTTCTGTCTTTGGTGCTCACTGAGCTGGGTTGTTTTCTTGCAGACGTTTCATTACCCCACTAGGTAACATCATCAGTGCTAAAAGCAATGGTGGGATTCAGCCGGTTTGCACCACTTCGGCAGAACTGATAGCTAATTTTTTGTTGCCCAGGCCCAGAATGGACTTCTGGAAGTGGCATCCATACAGAGAACCGGTTGTTCACCTATTTGAAACCCAGCACTGGCTAAAAGGGAGTGGGTTTTGCTCTCTGATTATATACTAGTGATTTGTCTTGTCAGTGTTGGTGGGAGTGTTCTTAGTGCTTCCTCAATTAGGCTGTTGTTTACTCTTTGAAATAGTAAATCCCACTCCTTTCTAGTACTGATGATGTTACCTAGTTGGGTAATGAAACGTCTGCAAGAAAACAGCCAAGCCCAGAGAGCACCAAGGACCCCGCAGTTCAACCCTGAGCAATTACTATTATCCTCTTTTAGTTAGTATTTCTGTCTTTGGTAGCATGATATGTTGTATTTTGTGAACCACCTAGAGTCACCACTAATTGAGGTGGGCCAAGCCAGATTCACTTAACGACCATGTTACTATCTTAACAAACTGCAGGGATTCACTTAACAACTGTGGCAAGAAAAGTCGTAAAATGGGGCAAAATTTGCTTAACAAATATTTAATTTAGTAATGGAAATTGGGGGTTCAGTTGTGGTCATACGTCGAGAACAACCTGTAAAATTTGTAAAATGTGTAAATGGACAAAAATCACGCTAATGTTACAATAAAGTACACATTAGAACTAAAAATGGAGTCCCTTGAAAAATCCTATTTTATAAAATTGAGCCAGCATCTGCTTGGCCTGGCATTAGTGCTGCCAAGGATTCGTGACTCAGGAGAAAGGGGATTTTTTTTTTTTTAATAGCTTCCTTGTTACTGGAGAACATCAGATATTTTGCTGTAAATACTCCAGTATTCAACTTGCCGCCAAAATAAATGAGACTTTCAGATTTACAGCTTCTTGCTACTAAAATATGACTTGGTATAATCAATAAATCATAAAACCTCCCAGACTATGACCTTATCACACATTCTTAGAAGGAAATGCCAATTTTTATGCCTCTCCTTTGCTTATAAGGAACCACAGAGTTGTAATAATGTATGCAATATTCAGTACTCAAAAAAAAAATTGATCTTGAAGTCACCGCATTTCGAAATTCATTTCTGTGCAAATGATCAACTAAAGAGCCATCAATTTAAACCTGCCACCAAACTTAAAATCTTGTGTTGTGCAAGTTTACTCAAAAGTAAAATAATGGCTTAAGGCTGAAAACATGGACACGTTACTGACTGTATTTGCTCTTTTATATTAAACCACCAATCCTGTTTAGCAATCTCTCATTGCTAAGACAAAACTAGATAAATTGCATTAAAGGTGCATAAATTAGATTGTCATATTAAGCTATAATGTGGCTGTCTGGCTTGGATTTAGCATATGCAAAGATATTTCCTGAGAGTAAACTGCTAGAAATTTTAATTCCAAGACACTTAAATCCAGATGAGCAAAATTCCCCTAATTACAGGTAGTCCTTGACTTACCACAGTTGGATTAGTGACCGTTCGAAGTTACAACGGCACTGAAAAAAGTGACTTATGACCATTTTTCACACTTATGACTATTGCAACATCCACACGGTCATGTGATTAAAATTTGGATGCTTGACAACTGATTCACATTTATGCAGTGCCCCAAGGTCATATCAAAAAAAGTTGTAAAATGGGGCAAATCTCACTTAACAAAATTCTCACAACATAAATTGGGGACTCAGTCGTAGTTGTAAATTGAGGACTACCTGTATAGTGAATTTTTTGCAGGCACTTATAGGTGTGTGAAGATAGCAACCTTGATCCTTTTATTGTCAGTTCATTTGGTAGGGACTTAGAAACCCCCATGTTCGTTAATTTTAAGAATTAGAAAAGCCTCACTAATTTTAAGAATTCCAAGGATTTTCTGAAAGTTTTTAGGGCAAAATGTGTCTTAAAAATTCCAGAGGGAAAAAAAAAAGTGGGTTTAATACAGCCAGCAGGGGGCGATGGATAGCAAAGTCTCTCTTCCCCAAAATTACATTATGGGTAGCAAGGAACTAAGTTGAAGGGAACAGAGAGATAATTCTCTGCAGAAAATATTAAAAAAATATTTTAAATATTAAAATATTGAAAAAAAAAACTTTTTGGAGTTGCAGTCCAAACATCTTCAAATCGCCAAGGTTGAGAGACATAGGTATAGTAGGGTCTGCTCCATGAATAAACATAATTTAAGCTTAGAAACATCTCTGTTTCTCACCTCTTTGGGACCTGCAAATCTCCAACTATGGCAAAATGCAGATAGTCCTCGACTTACAACAGTTCACTTAGTGACCGTTCAAAGTTACAACGGCCCTGAAAAAAGTGACTTATGATTGTTTTTCACACTTATGACCGTTGCAGCAGCTGATTCGTATTTACGACAGCTGCAGTGTCCTGGGGTCAGGTGATCCCCTTCTGCGACCTTCTGACAAGCAAAAACAATGGGGAAGGCAAATTCACTTAATGACCGCATTACTAACTTAACAACGGCAGCGATTCACTTAACAAATGTGGCTAGAAAAGTGGTAAAATGGGACAAATTCACTTAACAAATTTCTCACTTAAGTACATAAACTTTGGGCTCCATTGTGGTCGTAAGTTGAGAACTACCTGCATAAATTAACTGGGATAGGGAGGTGGATTCTTACGATTATAATTTGGGAAGGAGTTAGATCACACAACAGTACAGGTAATCCTTGATTTACAACCTTTTGTTTAGTGACTGTTCAAAGTTACAAACGGCACTGGGAAAAAAATGACTTACAACCATTTTTCACATGTACAACCATTGCAGCATCCGCAGGGTCACGTGACCAAAATCCAGACTCTTGGCAACTGGCATGTACTTAATGACGGTTGCAGTGTCCCGGGGTCATGTGATCCCCTTTTGCGAACTTCTGACAAGCAAACTCAGATACGCTTAACAACCGTGTTACTAACTTAACAACTGCAAGTGATTCAGTTAACAACCATGGCGAGAAAGGTCGCAAAATGGGACAAAGGAGCACTGTCTCGCTTAGCAACAGAAACGGGCTCAACTGTGGTCATAAGCAGAGGACTACATATACGTATTTGTTTTTTCATGGAAGAAGTTCAAACTTTTTTAAAGGGGGAAAATGCTGAACGGGGGCTCCAGGGATTCAGGATTGGAACCGGGGTGACTCTCCCCCCCCCATTTGGAGAAGGACCCACCCCTCCACCCCCTTGTGGGCTCTGCTCCCCTCCGCAAAGATCCTCACCTCTGCTGTTCCGGTGGACCCGCAAAGGGCTGGGGGTTGTGGCCAACGGGGAGTGAAGGGACTCTTGAACTGGGCCAGGTTCACAAGAAGAGGCATCCGATTCGCCCCCGTCTCTATCCTGCTTGCAGGGGTCCTCATACATCCTCAGGGAAGGCAGAGTCAGCTGTTTCCTTTCAGTGGGGAAAAGAAGGGGAGGGGGACAAGTTTTAATCTTCAGCATCAGGATTTCAGAGGGTCTGAGTTCCCCCCCCCCACTTCTTTCTCCCTGTCATCCCCAGAATTTGTGGGTGCTCCATCACTGTAGGTTTCCAAGAAGAGATTGGGCGGCCATTTTGCCTGGAATTATGTGTACAGCACTAATTCTCAACCTTGGCAGCTGGAAGTTGCGTGGACTTCAGTTCCCAGAATTCCCCAGCCAGACTTGCTAGGATCTCCTGCTTGAGCTGGCTGAGGAATTCTGGGAGTTGAAGTCCACACATCTTCAAACTGCCACGGTTGAGAGACATAGATGTGGGGTCTCCTGCTCGGGCTGGCTGAGGAATTCTGGGAGTTCAAGTCCACACATTTTCAAGCTACCAAGATTGAAAGACATAAGTGTGGGATCTCCTGCTCGGGCTGGCTGAGGAATTCTGGGAGTTGAAGTCCACACATCTCCCAGTTGCCAAGGTTGAGAGACATAGGCGTAGGGTCTCCTGCTTGAGCAGAGAGTTGGACTAGAAGACCTCCAAGGTCCCTTCCAAACCTACATCAGATAGTCCTCGACTTACAATAGTTCATTTAGTGACCGTTCAAAGTTACAACTGAAAAATGTGACTTAGGACAGCTTTTCATGGTTACGACCTTTGCAGCATCCCTGTGATCATGTGATCAGAATTCAGATGCTTGGCAAAGGGTTGGTATTTATGACCGCAGCTCTGTGTCGCAAGGTCATGGGGTCCCCGTTTTGTGACCGGCAAAGTCAACGGGAAAGCCAGATTCACTTAACCACCGGGTTGCTAACTTATCAACTGGAGCGGTTCCCTTAATAACTGTGGCAAGAAAGGCTGTAAACTGGGGCAAGGCTCACTTAGCAAAGGTCTCATTTAACAACAGAAATTTTGGGGTCAACTGTGGTCGTACGTCGAGGACTACCTGTATATGTTTTACTTCTCGAGGTCAAAAAAAAAAAAAACCAGGTGATAGTAACCCAAAAGTTCCCAACGAAACCAGACATGGACATCACCTCACTAAAGCCGAGCCACTTTTGAGGAAAATGGATTCCCGCTCAAAAATCTGCATGATATGCTTGGCGGCAGTGCGGAAGGACCTTGATGCTGCTTTCTCAGTTGATTAATTTCTCAGCCTAATTGGCATCCCAGGAATCAATGAGTGATCTCCCATCCAATTGCTAACCGGCCCTCCCCCTGCTTAGCTTCTTAGACAGCCAAAATGGCCTCTGTGCTGCCATTTGCTGAAGGGTTGGTGACTGCTATTAAACCTGGAGCAAAAAACACGGCCTAGAACTCCTTTTCTTTCATACGTTCAGCCTCATTTCCCCAATGCTAAAATTTAGAGTTGGTTGAGATAATATGTTATTTGAGGGAGGCAGAGCAGTTTAAGGTACCTTGGAAGCTGTGCTTTAACTGAAGATGCCATGTTTCAGCTAAGGCCGTGCTTTGAATGTTGAGTCACGTTTGTGTAGAGTTTAATAGAATATAGAACAATAGAGTTAGAAGGGACCTTGGAGGTCTTCTAGTCCAACCCCCTGCTAGAGCAGGAGATCCTCTACCAGGGGTAGGCAACCTTGGCTCTTTTATGACTCGTGGACTTCAACTCCCAGAATTCCTGAGCCAGCCATGCTGAGGAGAAATGGAGAGGTTTCCATGCTGAGCCATGTTGGCTCAGGAATTCTGGGAGTTGAAGTCCACGAGTCATAAAAGCCAAGATTGCCTATTCCATTTCAGATAAATGGTGATCCAAACTCTTCTTGAAAACCTCGAGTAATGGAGCACCCACAACTTCTGGTGGCAAGCTGTTCCACTGGTTAATTGTTCTGTCAGGAAATTTCTCCTTAATTCCAAGTTACTTCTCTCCCTGATTAGTTTCTATCCCTTGCTTCTTGTCCTGCCTTCAGGAATTTCAGAGAATAGGTTGACCCCCTCTTCTCTGTGGCAGCCCCTCAAATATTAGAACACTGCTATCTTGTCACCCCTAATCTTGTCTCCTCTCCTCCCCTTCTCTCCCCCCATCCCTCCCCTCTCTTCCCTTCTCTGCAACTTAATGAAAAGGACGAAGGGGGACATGATAGCTGTGTTCCAATATCTCAGGGGCTGCCCCAAAGAAGAGGGAGTCAAGCTATTTTCCAAAGCGCCTGAAGGCAGAACAAGAAGGAACAGATGGAAACTAACCAAAGAGAGAAGCAACCTAGAACTAAGGAGAAACTTCCTGACAGTTAGAACAATTAACCAGTGGAACAACCTGCCTCCAGAAGCGGTGAATGCTCCAACACTGGAAGTTTTTAAGAAGAAACTGGACAGCCATTTGTCCAAAATGGTATAAGGTTTCCTGCCTGAGCAGGGAGTTGGACTAGATGACCTCCAAGATCCCTTCCAACTTTATCATTATTATTATTATATAAATCCAGCAACTGTGACTTGTAAGCCATGTTTATGGCAAGGTGCTATCAAAACCCAGGCAGCAGGAGGTTGTTTAATAAACCATAATTAAACTAACCACAGTTCAATACCTTGGATGAACACAGTATTTGATTAAAAAGTTGGGTTAATTTCTCTTGTTTTCAACAAGCTGAAGACTCGGTCAAGCTCGTAAGGCTGCCCACAAAATTTCTGAGTAAACACCACTAAGGTGGCCGATAACAATAACAAATTTGCAATACAACATTGCAATACAATTTTGTGAATGCTTGTTCCAAAATCAATCCCATACAGGTCAGGGACTATATTTAGGATGGCCAAATGAAGATAAGGAGAAAGTGCAGAAATGAAAAAAAACGGCATTGGCCCATTGAAATAAATTCAACTTTATTGACATTAAGGGAGGAAAAAAATATACTCTCAATTTACCTTTTCTCTCTCCGTCCATTCCCTGTATCTCGGAATCCTTTTGCAAAGGGGTTGTTATCTATCTTCAGCTGGGTGATCTGAGGAAAAAAAAAATGGAAATAACATTTAGAAACACTCCAAACCTATTGCCCCCAGCAATGTCACGTCGTTCAGTGCTGTCGTAAATTTTAACAGTCACTAAGCAAACCGTTGTAAGTCAAGGACTGTATTCCCTAGGGTTTCAAAAACAGAATGTTGGAGAAATAAGATAGAAGAAAATGTGAATGGGGGGAGGGGGCAGAGAAGTGGGGCTGAGACTCTTGGACGGGACTAAAGGAAGGAACAGGGGTCTCCACCCCATCTCCAGACCCCAAGATCTGCAAAAGCCAGATTTTCAGGGATTTTTTTTTTCCCATTTCCCTCCTCAGGCTGGCTGGGCTTCTCTCGCCTGGTGGTCTCGTAAATTTGAAGGGCGAAGGCCGTAACCGATTAACAACCTTCCACCGTGAAGCAAAAGCCCCCAAGCGACAGGGGGGAACAAGTGGGGGGCTGGCAATGAAAAACTCCTCTCTTCTCGCCCGAGTCCCTCTCTGCTAGCATTTGCAAAAGAAATTTCCCTGCATCCTTCCTTTGCTGCCGGCTTCAGATCTAATTCCGATCCGATTTCCAGCCAAGGGTTTATACCTTGGATCCGGACCCTAATTGTACTTAAACTATAAAAACTTCTCCTCTCCCTCCTTTCCTTCCTTTTAGGCCTGAGCACCACAAACTGCAAGGAGAAAAATGCTGGTTTAAAGAGGGTTTTCTTGCATGTGTTATGATTCAAATAGGGGACACCTATTTGAAACCTGGGGTGGGATTCCCACAACCAGGTCGGGTGAAGACCTACCGAGGACCTTGGGAGGACAATTCCGGCCTTGTTTTGATGCTCCACTCCAGAGCGATTTTAAAATTTCAGGGACTGAATTAGCAACTGCATTTTGCAAGTCAGCTTGCGTTTATTGTAAACTGGAACGTGACTTTTTACCTCTCTATCTTCTATACCTATATTTTACAGTTTCGTTCTTAGTGTCATAAGTGGAATTATCTTGTGGTGAAATAGGCGGCCAAGAAATTTAATAAATGAATAAAAATAAAGTCAGTTCCTGGTTAATGCATTGCGGGGTGTGGGGGGGGGTGGAGGAAGCATACAACCAATTTATTCAATTGGCAGCATAAGCTGGTTGGGGGAATTCAGCCCCCAATTCTCTGCTTCCCTGCTCCTTTCCTGACGCCCCCCCCCCCAAAAAAATTCAGGGAAATCTGGAGGGTGCTTCCAAGCACCACTTACCCAGGCTTGGCTAAAATTTGCAGAATTCAGCTAAATAGGAACTGTAAGCCTGCAGTACATGGCCTGGTTTTACATATTTAAACTGTCTCTAATGGAGTTGAGTTCAGAGGGTCACGAAAAATCACCCATTGTTTTAGGAAGTTGTGTGAATCAGGCCATTAGGGCTGATTCGTGTGAATGCGGCAATGGTTCCGGTCACCCGGGGTTACCATTTCTTGTGAACGTGACTAGTGGCTCCTACAATCCTCTATTTATTCTATTCTCTCCCTCTCCCCGGAAATGGGGAGGGGGGGAAATGAACACTGACAAACTGTGTGAAACCTTTTTTTTTTTTTTGGAAGATGTTTCTAGAAGATAGATAAAGACTCTGAAACATCTCTTAAAACCTTGAAGATATTCCTAGAGGACACACACACACACAAAAAAAATCAGCAGGATGAAGGGGGGGATAGTTTGGAGATTTTTTTATATAACAAAAAAAGTTGCACGGATCAGATATCCCCTTCTAATATTAATAGAGGGCCAGTTTGGTGTAGCAGCGGATAAGGTGCTGGCCTGAAAACCAGGCGGTGTGAATTCTAGTCCTGTCCGAGGCACGAAATTTGACTGGGTGAGTTTGGGTCAATCACCAGGCGTCTGAGAATTCTAGTCCCGCCTTAGGCCTGAAAGCTGGTTGGGTGGCTTTGGGCCGATCACCAGGAGAAGCCTGAAAGCCAATTGGGTGACCTTGAGCCAGTCATCAGGCGACGGTGAGTTCTAGCTGCACCTTAGGCACGAAAGTTGGTTTTGGTGACTTTGGGCCAGCCCAACCCACCACACACAGGATTGCCGTTGTGGGAAAAATAGGAAGAGAGAGAAGTATTGGATATGTTCGCTGGCTTGAATTACCTACGAAGTAATAAAGGCAGGACATAACTTAAATAAATAAATATACAATCCACCCTGCATGTTAGATATTTAAGACCGAAAGCCAAGCCTCCAGTCACAAATCGTAGAGCAGAGATTAGATTTTTCTTGCCCTAATACTAGCCTTACACCTCCCTTCAATGGGTGGCTACTTGTCTCAAATTCTTAGACTTAAAAAAAAAAAGAAGAGGAGGAGGAGGAGGAGGAGGAGGAGGAGGAGGAGGAGGAGGAGGAGGAGGAAAAAGAGACAAATCCAGGAAGCTTAAAGCTCAATGGAGCCTCCGTGGATCATGGCAGTCTATCTTGAATCACTCATGGGAAATCTCCTGTTTCAGCTGGTTCGGTTTTTCAAATCTAGCCCCTTGGAAGTTAAGAATTGAAAGGCGGGACTAACCAAGAAATTAAGGAAGAGAGACCCAGTCCTTAATCACCCACCCACCCACCCAGGCATACCCCACCAAGTTCTTGCCTTGTCATTTTGATAAGCAGTCACCGCAATGAAGTCGGTTTCCGGGAACACGTAGGTGCGGAAAGTGCTGTAAGGTAACTTGAGGATGTCATTCGCTCGGACTATGTGGAACCTGGGCTGGTACTTATGCATGGAATTGAGGATCGTCTGTAAAGGAAGCCAGGAGAGAGGAGAAAGCAGGTTAAAAGCTAGTCAAAGAGAAGAGATGTGGGGTGGAGGGGAAAATCCAGACCTCTTTTAAACATGGCTGTGTGATGCTATCACGCTCATTAAAAAAAGGGAAAAAAATCTGCTTATTGTTTTGTTTTTATGCCGTTAAAAATCCCATTGCATCCATCCATCCCCCCCCCCCAATAAAGTTAGAAAGAATACTGTTTGGGGGCAAAAGAAGAAAAAGAAGGAGAGTTTAGGATTAAATACGTTCACGAGAACACTGCATTCCCACCCTAAATAAATAAGAGAAGGAAAACTTCTACAAAAAAAAAAAAAAGCCTTATGGAACAATCCCTTTTCAGGATCAACCCAGCCCCAAATTTAATCCAAAGCTGAATTTAATTTTTTTTTTTTTGCTAGTAGAGGCAAGGATGATTTTTGAATCACTTGGGTAGAAGTTGCAGAAACTGAATAAATAAATCAAATGGTTTTGCTGGTGACAGAAGGGACAGAGAAAATTCCGAGGGAGACGCCCCCCCCCCAAAGCCAGTTCCCAGAGAGGGAATTGCCCTCTCCATAGGTTTATTTTTTTTTAGGAAAAATAAAAAAATTTGAAAGAGCCGAAGAAAAAGCTCTGTTTTAAAACTGCTGGCCCAGGT
This sequence comes from Crotalus tigris, assembly GCF_016545835.1. Lineage (NCBI taxonomy): Eukaryota > Metazoa > Chordata > Lepidosauria > Squamata > Viperidae > Crotalus > Crotalus tigris. The sequence continues at coordinate 556,843 of NW_024100134.1, read as the reverse complement.
TAAGAGGTATAAGAACAGGGAGAGATTTAAGGAGCTTCCTCACGAGTAACACTTTACACATTGTGGTCCCAGGCTCAAACAATGCCTTGCTTTGGGCCTAGACGGAGAAACCTCACATTCGTCAGTGTGCTTTTATAATACATAATTGCTTTTTTATTTATGTATTTATCATCTTGGGAGAGGAATTACGGTGCCGGACCAGAATTTCCATTGGTCAGCAAAGTCGTCATTCAGCGAGTCATGTCCAAAGGTATTACCTTTTTGCCACAGTTGCTAAGCGAATCGCATCCGTTGTCAATAGGTTGTTAAGTGAACCCAGCTTCCTTTATTGATTTTGTTTGTCGGAAAGCCAGTTGGGAAAGTTGCAAATGGTGATCATTTGGACCCCAGGATGCTGCAGTGGTCAAGTTCCTGAATTTGGAACATGCGACCATGAGGAGGCTACAATGGTCGTAAGTGCGAGGACTGTCTTAAGTGGCATTTTTTTCAGAAGGCTGATGGAATGGTTGTAAGCCAAGGACTATCTGTATGGGAGGGGAACTCAAGAGACTATTTTTCTGTGCTCCAAGCTTGGTCTTACAATTCTGACTTTCAAGTATCTTTTCCCTTAGCTTTCCCATTCTCCCCCCCCCCAAAAAAAAACTCAGCAAGGAATTATTTGAGTCTGAAACCTCAACCTGTAAAGCATTACTGTCCCTGCTTTTAAATAAAGGGTGGGGGAATGTTAAAAATCGATGCAGAATTCTATCCAATGATGAAACAGATTAATAGCAATAATGCTGAGAGTTTAAAGGTAGATTAAGAAAAGTTTTCCTTGCTCTGGGGAAAACAGTTGGAAGCCCCCTCCCCTCCTTTCTCGGCTGCCACGGAAATCCGGAGGCTGTCAAAAGGGCTTCTGCTTCGCCCCTTCCCCAAAAAAGGAAGGACGTGCACCCCAAAGCACCAACTTCTTTTGATCAACCCCCCCCCCATCTCCTGTCTCCTTCGAAGGCCACTAAGACGCTTGGCCCAGAGTAAATCAGAGGGAGCCAACAGAAACCCGTTTTCTTTGCTTGCGGCCTCCCTAAGGCGCTAGTCCTCCGCACCTCGGCTGCCATCAACCCAACCGACAAACAGCGGCGAGCCGCAGGAATTCGAATCGGATCCCCCCCCCCTTTTCTCTGGCGAGCGTTTCACCGGAGCTGGTTTGAAACAAAGTGGGGGGAGCGCAAAAGCCCCCCCCCCGCTTTCCACTTCCACGCCTCCCCACGAGAAGCGGATCGGCGGGAGATCTCCGGAAGCAAAGCAGATCCGTTTGGATCTAAGATCCTGGCGGCTAAAGGGAATAAAAAGTCGCCGATCTTTGGCAGCAGCGCGGGTTGATCTGGTCTCCCTTGGGGGGGGGGAGAGAGAGAAGCGCGGCGCAGAGCGAGCGATCCTAACAGCTGGCTCGGGGAATCGAGAAGGGAGAGAAGGCGCCGATCCACCCGATCTGGGAGGCTCCTTGCTCCCGAACAACGACGGTACCCCCAACTTTTGTAGGCTTTTTCTTCCCCCGTCTAACTGGCTCGGATCTCTAAAACGGGGCAAATCCAGCAGGTTCATTTCCAATCAATCAAGATCCCGGATACAAACGCCATTGGATTCCCGGTGCCGCAAAGGGGTGGGCGGGTGATCCAATTCAATCAGGCTTCACTCCCTCTGGGTCTGGGACAATAGCCCAGGTTATCAGTATGGCTACTAGTTCGAGTTGGGGAAGATGGGCCTTGTAGTCCCATCAGTCCTGAGGAAGCCTGGATGGGGAGCGGTCCTAAATTATTTGGCGTGGGGAAATGGGGTGGGGGTGGGGGGGGGTGTCCAAGCGACAAGGGAAATCTAGTGGCTGGGAAATCAGGTCCTTAGAGTGAATGCAAGGCCGCCCGGGATCCTTAAAAGCGGATCACATCCGTTTCCAACGAGATCTACCTGCCACTGGTTCACACTCAACAGCCCTGCGTTCGAAGAAACGCCGTCAAGGCTTAACGGCTAGCGTTAAAACGTATCTTACGACTCACAAGGGACCGCCTGAACATCCACGCTTAAAACACGGAGACACATTCACACGTGCAAAGAGTGAACAGAATGGGTTTTTCTGGGAAGTAAATCTCGAATCAGGCGCCATTGGATCACTAGATCGGTTTGGGGTCGTTTCTGGCCACCGATTCGATTTTCGGAAGGATCTAACCCCCCTCCCATTTTGGACCCACGCACCCCAGACATAATAATTATTTTTATTTATATCTGCAGCATTTAACCACCCATTTGGGGGGGGGGACTTCATTCTTAATCCGCCCCTGTCAGTCCCTTTCTTGGGTTGCTAATTCCCTTAAACCGAGTTCACCTCGGATTTAAATTCCATCACATGGAACTAACTGTAGCTGAAAGGGGAAAGGGCCCATTTTAAACCGTTTTATTTTTCACAAGCTAATTTTTTTGGGGGGGGATCTAATTCCTCCGAAGGAAAGTCCCCTGAATTTCAAAGAGGCTTTCTTTCAACCCAGTTTTGAAAAGAATTTCTGCTGTCCATCGGCCTTTGTGCCAATAGATGGGCCTGGCTGATAATTCGAATTAAAGGACGGGGTGAGATCAATCCTCAAACGGAGGCGGCTCTGATCCGTTTTGCGCTTGATAAACCGCTTGCCCTAGACTTACTGTTTCATTCAGTGGAGCTGGAAACCTATGAGATCTCTTCTTGAGGGATTTTATTTATTTATCTTCATTTATTCGATTTACACAGCTGCCCCCCTCCTCTTTGTGACTCTAGGCAGCCGCGTATTTTGTGCTTGTATTCCCAATGCGCGCTTACTCTGTTTCAACTCATTCTGATTTTTCACAAGGCACACCTCGAACCTGGCTACAGGCTAGGTTAAAATATGGCCAAGTTAGACTGTGGTTTAGTTTATCGTGGGTATAAGACTGGCGGGGTTACAGAAGGAAGAGTTTTTAGCTCGGATTTATATCTTGCTCGAGGTACAACTAACAAGATTTGGGCACAACTAGCAAGATTTGGGCGCGGCCGTTTTGGGTGTCGAAAAACTAAGGTAAAGGACGGCAAGAGCACGTAGACTTATATATCGCTTCGCAGTGCTTTGCAGCCCTGTTCTAAGCGGTTTACAGAGTCAGCCTATTTGCCCCCAACGATCTGGGTCCTCGTCTTACAACCTCGGAAGGCCGAGTCAACCAAGGATGGTCACAAGCAAGTGAAATACCAATTAAACCAGGAGAATCGGGGTTTAAGCAAGCTCCGTTTAAGCCAAGGTCTCGGACCTGCTCCAAAAGTCTAGTATGGGAAGAACTAAGCTCGTGTAACTGCCATCGATCTCCCTTCAAATCAAAGGGGCTTTGCTTCGATTTATTATTATGGGATGGAGAGTGGAACGTCCGGATCCTGACCGCCTTTCCCCCGCCCCCACACACACACCCCAAAAGCAATTTAACAAGGAATTGAGGGAAACGGATCCAAACCTAGAGATGAGACGAAACACGCAGCTTTCTCGGGAATAGGTCAGCCCTGCAATTCGCAGCAGGAGCAGCCCTTCCGACGTGCTGCTTGGCTTAGCAAGTGAAGACGCTGCTGATACTCTTATTTTAAGGCACCTGGGAATAAGCCTCGCAGGAACGAGTGGGACGCAGGCCTCCCGAGGGGGACCCACTCGCAGTTTTTGCTTCTTAGTCCCACATTAATCCCAAACCCTAGTCCCAAAGGGTCTCTTTGATTTCCTTACTCGCGAGTAAAGCCCTAAGTAAAGCATTTCTGCGGGACGAGCAGGAGCGAGGCTTGGACGCCCTTATGAAGCCACACCCTTATCCTCGCCAGTACAGTTTACTAGTCGGCCTCGTTTTGGGGGAATATTAGGAATATTATCAATATTCCACAGGATCCCAGTGGCGTTTCCTCAGAGGCCGAGGGAGGGAGGTGTGCCCTGTCTCAGAGAAGGCCCCTCGGCTGAGCCCTTCTTCCCGGAGGGCAAAACCCCAACGACTGACTCGGCGCCTGCCCAGCCACTGAACCCCCAAAACAACGCAAGAGGATAAAACACCGTGGAAAAAAATAATCAGAAAAAAAAAAATTCAGCCGCGCTGAATTCTTCCCCGTTTGCAGCGCTCCTTGCTCGACGCGTGTGTGACTCTGCCCCCCCTTTTTTCCCTTCGTCCCCCTAAAAGCACATTTCTTTAGAAAGGGGTCCCTGGCAAGCTCAGAGAGTCTTCTCCTCTTTCGGGGACCCCCGCCGGACTTTTGAACCAACCCTGGTTCCCTCCAACGAGGTCTTTGCGCCCCGCTGGGTTCATTCAGACGGTCCTGGGTTTTATTTTATTTTATTTTTTTGCCACCGGGAGGCAAAATACTTCACCCTGGCAAATGATCAGAGGGTGAGTCTTTGGAGGTCTTCAGAAAAAGCCCCCTCTGTTTTTCTCCTCCCCCCCCCCTCCCCTTCCCGGAGCATGTGAGGCTCACAGTTTGGGAAGTGATTCAACCCCGGGACAGGTTCGAGGCGAGATTTCTTCGATCGGTTAAGGCAAAGGGTCTTTGGGAGTAGTTGAGGTGATGGAAGTAAATTGGGAAAGGGAGGGAGGGAGGGAGGGAGGGAGGAAGGAAGGAAGGAAGGAAGGAAGGAAGGAAGGAAGGAAGGAGAAAAGGGAGGGAGAGAAGGAAGGAGAAGGAGAGAAGGAAGGAGAGGAAGAGAGGAGGGATGGAAGGAAGGAAGGAAGATGGAGGAGGGATGGAAGAAAGGAGAGGGAGAGAAAAGGAAGGAAGGAAGATGGACGAGGGAAGGAGGGAAGGAAAGAAGGAAGGAAGGAGAGGGAGGGAGAGAGGAGGGAAGGAAGGAAGGAAGGAGAAAAGGGAGGGAGAGAAGGAAGGAGAGGGAGAGAGGAGGGAAGGAAGGAAAGAAGGAAGGAAGGAAGATGGAGGAGGGAGGGAAGAAAGAAGAGGGAGAGAGAAAAGGAAAGAAGGAAGGAAAGAAGCAAGGAAGGAGAGAGGAAGGAAGGAAGGAAGGAAGGAAGGAAGGAAGGAAGGAAGGAAGGAAGGAAGGAAGGAAGGAAGGAAGGACATGTGTCGCAAACTGCCCAGTGCACTAAACCCACTCCTGCCCTTCAAACGACCAATTCTCCACCGGTTCCACTGAGAATTACGCCCGGGGTCCCACCACCGTCTTTTCTTTCCCTCCAGCACGAAATCTAAAAAAAAGAAGATATTTCCCTGCTATTTCGCCTTTTTCGAGTGGGGTGATGATGATGATGATGGGGGGGGGCATTTTTAAGCAAGGCTCCTCTTCCCCCCCCCCCAGCGACCTTACTAACCCAGCTCAGGTCCAAAGCGGCCCACGAGGGGCGACCTGAAAGAAGACCGGACACTTTCAGCCCATTTACAGAGTAGGCTATTAACCGTCTCATCCCTGCAGGCGTTTCTCTCTTTCTGGTTGTTCGAGGCAGCAACCTTCGCAGCCCTGAATCCCACCATGCCCCAAAGATGTGGCTTTTCATTTAAAGGGGGGGGGGAGGGCGAAGGACAGTGAAAAGCTGACCTGGGTAATCACACCCTCCCAAGCAATACAATGTTGGCTCTCCTTCTTTTCAGCCACCCCCCCCCAAAGGTGCTTTTTTCCAAAAGGCCACTGGATCGCCCAGTTGCAGTAGTAGTAGCCCGTTTTCAGGGGTTCAGTCGCGTTCCCTCCGGCAAGCTTTCCCCGGTTGTGGGTTGCGTGCGTTGCACACACACACACACACACACACGCGAGTGCAAAGAGGCCGGAGCTGAATTCCAACATGGGTGGGGGGAAAATTAGAGAAGGAGCTTAAACTCGAAGTTTAAGGCTCTCAGTTCTCACAAACTCACGCGGGGGGTGTGGGGGTGTGGAGAAGCTGGCTGTGCACATTCCACGGGAGGAAAATTAAATTTATATATTTATATAGCAAAACCGGGCAGGCTCAGCTTTTTTTTTTTTTTCCCTCACTCTTAACTCGCAAGCTGTAATTTATTTTTTTAAACCAGATCCTGTGAGATAGAAGGAGAAGGCCGACTTGAGTGGCGAGAATCAGAATCTAGCCCTTTTATTTTTTTTTGCTGCATTTTTTTTGCTTTTGTAAAATACACCTGTAATTCAACTTGTTTTCTTTATTCCCTTCCCGGAGGGGGAGAGAAAGAGAGAGAGAGAGAAAAAAGACCTTTTCGTAACCTCTTAAAGTGAGTTTAAAAGGAGGTCAAGTTATAACACAACAAACCAAGTCAAGATTTATGGAAATAATTCCTTCTGTCCCTCCTTCTCGCTTGAAACGTCTAAGTGATTTTAATGAAAAAAGGTCTTTTTAAAAAAAAAAAACAAGCCGATTTTTCCTGCGCTGCCTAGATTCGTTCCGATACGCCCATTACTGTTCTATGGAGAGATGTAAAACATAAAAATATTTCTCCCTCTCCTTTCTTTCTTTCTTTCTTTCTTTCTTTCTTTCTTTCTTTCTTTCTTTCTCTCTCTCTCTCTCCTCCCCTCTCCCTCTCTCTTTTTCTCTCTTTTTTTCCCCCACTCTTTCTCCTGCTCTTTCTCTCTCTCTTTTGCTACTCCGAGATCTACTCCTTTGTATTTCATTTGATTTTCAACAGGGCGTCATTGATGTAGAAATGCATTTTTAAATATATGTTTAACACCGCGCTGCTGGAGAAAAGTTTACTCTAAGATGTGGCATCATTCTGTTTAAGGAGTTTTTTTTCCCAGGTCACGAAAGACGGAGAATTGCAGTCTAAGGTTTGGGAAAGGCGAGCACAAAAACAGCCAGGTGATCATCTAAGATCAAAATGTAGGTGGGTAGGTAGGTATATACACGCATGCATGCATGCATACAGTGAAAAGGCACAATTGTATAAATATTGTAGCTTTTTCAAATGGATGGCTGGGAGCAGAATCCAGTTTTCAAACAATCCCCCCCCCCCTCCAAATCGCTCAGCTCAACTGCTAGTTTGTCCCAAAGCCAGTTCGTCAACTTCCAGGATCCGTTTTCCCCACCTCACAATATTTGTAAGAGGATGGGGTGGGAGTATCCGAGCCCACTCTCCATCCCGTCTGCAATTTGGAAGCAATGAGGGGGGGGGGAGAAAGGAAGGAAACGCTTAAACACCTTACAAGGAAACGTTTTTTCTCTCTCTTTCACCGATCCCCGCTTTGCGTCTTTTCCTTCGGCTGGTTGCAAAAAAAGAGTTGACGGCTTTCCGAATGAGCGGCCGGGGAAAAAAAATTACAAATAAAAATCCGAAAATCCTCCGGGGGGGGGGGTCAACTCTCTCTCTCTCCTTGCTCCTTCCCGCCCGGCAATCGCGGATCCTCGGGAAAATTGCGCTTCCCGAATTTCTCTCTCTACCCGGAGGAAATTTGCGGGTGATTTTCTCTTCTTCCCCACCCTCTTCTTTTATTTAAAAATCTGCTGAAGACGGTGCTTCTTTTATTTAAAAATCTGCTGATCCCAACGGGGCTTCGCTTACCTAACTATGGTTGGGAATCTAAACCGGAGACAAGCCCGGTGACTTCATATTTCTATCGACACACCTTCCAAGCAAGCGACTGGTGCAGAGAGAATGCCGTATATTATTATTATTATTAATCATCGCACAGTCAGCCAGATGTTCAGACTGGATTTGGCATTATTATTAATTATTATTATTATTATTATTACTGATCATCTCACAATGAGCCAGATGTTCAGACTGGATTTGGCATTTTGTCTACCTATCGAGTCTTTACCCAGGACCTGGGATAGGCAGATGTGGATGTTTGATGCTATTACAGATATCGTCGCAGTTATTATTATTATTATTATTATTATTATTATTATTATTATAGATCATCGCACAATCAGCCAGATGTTCAGACTGGATTTGGCATTTTGTCTACCTATTGAGTCCTTACCCAGGACCTGGGATAGGCAGATGTGGATGTTTGATGGTATTACAGGTATTATTATTATTATTATTATTATTATTATTATTACTACTACTACTACTACCACCACCACTAAAACTACTACAACTACTACATGGGAATTGGGGCGCTGGAGGATACGCGAAGCAGAATGGGGGGGGTCCCTCTGTGTGTTTGTGTGTGTGTGTGTGTGTGTGTGTGTGTGTGTATGGTGTTAGGATATTTTTTTACTACTTCCCTCGCCCCCCACCCCACGGCTTAGCTTAGAAACCCAGCTTGCTCTGAACATTAAGCTCCTGATAAGAGAGCGTGGAGGCCGCGAGGATTTATCGCTTGCTGATAAGAGTCTCCCCCGTTTCAGAATCAGGTGATTGGGGGGGGGAATGGGAGGAATAAAACCCCCAGGTAGAAACCGTTTGAAAGTCGCCTCTTTCCCCAGACAGAAAGAGGAGACGCGCCAAACTTTATCCCGCGCCAATCTTTATGCAAGGATCCTATCAAAATTGTGGTGAAAGCATTGTTGTTTTTATGCGCCCAGCTATTCTGTCCTCGGGAAGATTGGAAAAGGCTAAGGAGAAAAGAGAGCGCCCCCAGCACTGGGCTCTTGGAGACAGAATTGGGAAGAGGGGCCTCGAGCTGGCAGTGGCTAGAGCCCCCACCCCCACCCCCAAAGCCAGGGTTGGGCTGAAATCCTGTGCCCGTCTAAGGAAGGGCCTTTCAGAGGGGGCGAAAAGGCAGCGATGGCGGCTGCCTGCCAGCGCTCCAGTTCCCAGTGGAGTGATTATCTGAAGATAGAGACACGTGTCAATGGCGTAGGATTCCCCCGGGCCAGAAGGACAGAGCTAAAGTAAAGAGGAAGAGGGAGGAAGGGGAAAGAAAGAAAGAAAGAAAGAAAGAAAGAAAGAAAGAAAGAAAGAAAGAAAGAAAGAGGGAGGGAGGGAGGAAGGAAAGAAAGAAAGAAGGAAAGAAAGAAAGAAAGAAAGAAAGAAAGAAAGAAAGAAAGAAAGAAAGAAAGGGGGTAAGGAGGAAGGAAGGAAAGGAGAAATGGAAGGTAGGGAGGGAGGGAGGGAGGAAAGGGAAGGAGACAGAAAAAAGAGAGAAAAGGAAAGAAAGAAAGAAAGAAAGAAAGAAAGAAAGAAAGAAAGAAAGAGAAAGGGAAGGAAACAAGGAGAAAAGGCAGGCAACCAGGAAGGAAGGAAGAAGGGAGGAAAGGAAAGGAAGGAGAGAGAAAAAAGAGGAAGAGAAAGAAAGAAAGAAAGAAAGAAAGAACCAAAGAAAACCATAAATGTAAGGAAGAAAAGGAAACAAAGAGAAAAGGAAGGAAGGAAGGAAGGCGCCCACTTACAAATCCGTGCTTGTCCGATATGTTGTTGGTGAGCTTCAGCTTATGGAAGGCCACCGGCTTGGCCATCCACTGCTCGCCCGTGGCCGGACTATCTGGGTGGATGTACATCCTCTTCGGCATCTCCGGGTCGGCTTTGCCGGCCACCATCCAACGCGAGTTGTGGAACTTGTAGCGACAATCGTCGGCAGCCACAATATCCATCAGCAAAATGTACTTGGCTTTCTTATCCAGGCCGCTGACCCTCACTTTGAAAGGGGGGAACATCCGTCTGAAGGCGAAAGAGAGAGACGAGACTAAATCTCGGCGCAATTCCAATTCCATATATTTAAAATTATGAATAAAAAGAAGAATATCATACTTTGCAACCCACTTCTGCACCTGTCCCTTTAAACTAACTAGGGCCCAACAACGAGTGATCCCTGGTTAATAATGTCCATTAAATGCCACAATTCTCTCTAAATTTCCTGCTCGGACAAGCTTGAAGGCCTGTGTCCCCCTCCCCTTTCTATGATACAGCCCCCCTCTGTTAAACTGGGGGAGACTCGGTTTACTCCCGAATAATACACCGCTTTGGTCTTTTCCCTGGACGCCCCCCCCCCCAGACTTCAGTCAAACTTCCCAAGAAGGAACTGAAAATGGGGTAGGCAGGAGTGGGTGGGGGGGTCTTTTCCCCTTCGGAAACTCGGAACAATTAATCCGGAGTAACAACGTCTGCTTCCTTCCCCCCACCCCTGCGGGGTCGCCCCGATTTTAGCCTTTGCCGGGGGGGGGGTTCATTTCTCTCCTTCGCTATCAAAACAGACTCGGGGCAAAGACAATCCAGCATGCCTTCATTTGGTTAAGGAAATATTTCTAACCGGTCCAATCATTTCTGCTTTAGAAGCCCGAAGAAGGCTAAACAATAAAACCGTTTCAATTAAAAGAATAACAAAAAAAACCCCACTTCTCTTCCTACCACCTGCAGGCACCTATCCAGCCATTTTAAAGAGAGGTGCTTCCCACTCAAGGGAGCTTTTCTACACTTCTCTCTCTCTCTCACTCACACACACACACACAGGGAAATAATCCGAGTTATGGATTTGCACCAAAAAAAAAGGGAAATTATGAAGAGGGAGGTGATTTACCCCCTCCTCCCCCCCCCGAAGGTCCCTTTGCCTGGAGTTAAAATGAAAACTAAAACTAAAACTTAAAACACAGAAACCTGGAATTAAAAAGCCTGCAAGATTCTCTCTTGGAGAAGAAGCAGCTGCTTGGGTTTGACTTAAACTCAGCCTCGGTGTCCGAGGTTGGCTGGATAAAAACCCCGAGGCTAGGGAGGACGGGGGGGGGGGGAGGAAGGGCGTGTACAGAGGACCCCTTTAATAACAGAAGGAAGAAGTGATTTTAAAAAAAAACAACGCGAAGGACAGGCCGCTGGAAGAGAGACAAGCGAAAGGAGGGGGAAAAAAAACGCATAGGGGAAAAAAAAAAAACCGCATAAAGTCCCTCTGTAAAACCAATAACTCCTCAGATATTTTAAAAAAGGGGGGGACAAAAAGCAGGGGTGCAAATGACACCCCCCCCTACACACACACACAGACACCCACACACAGATCCAATCAATTTAATCAGCCTAAAAACTTGAACCAGGAAGGCCGGCCGGGGATGGGTGGGAAATTATAAAAACGCGAATCTGGGCAGTTTTTCTTTTGCTTGATTTTTTTACTCGCGAGGAAACCTCGCCGTTGCCCCGAGCTCTGGGGGCAACCGAGCCTGGGACACTAGGCCACCTGCCCGCCTTGCCAGACTTTTTACACGGGAATCCTGTACACGGATTTTTGGGGGGTGGTTGTTTTTTTTTTCCCCTGCCAGCCGCCCCCAACTATTTCCAGCTGTGGCTTTCCAGATGTTGGCGCATTAAAAAAAAACGTAGTTTTTTTTTCTTTAAAAAAAAAAAAATCCTTCTGATTTGCTCAAAATGATTCAGAATGGCAGAAGAACAGACAAGAGATATTGCAAAGGGACCAGCGAGAAATTCTTTAAAAAAAGAAGGAAAAAAAGCGCAGGTCAACCTTTACATCGAAATAAACTGCATGTGGAAATAGAGCCTAAACTGCAGTTCAGTGTTTAAAGAATAAGAATCGGAATTCTAAAGGGGACGGGGGTGGGTGGGTTTGGACGCCAATTTCTCGAAACTGCTTCGGGGGGGGGGAATCATCCTGTCTTTTTAAAAAATAAAAATAAAAAATAAGATAAATGGCTTTCAGGCTCCTTGTCAAGTCCCCCACCCCGCTCTCCTAACCCGCCTGTCTGAAATCAACCCTCCGCTCGTTTCAGGATTTCCAGGGACCTCCAAACGGAAGATTCCCTTTCGCAGATATCAGCCTAAATATTTGGGATGCGAAGGGAGGGGGGTTGGGGTTGGAGACAGCAGGGCTCAAACTGGAAAAATTGCAAATATTGTTGTATTAGTAACGTGGCGAAGCCCCATCTCGCGGAAAGGAGAAAAAAAGTTGGTTTTTCTCTGCTTTCCCACGGGAAAACCCCAACAGGGATTCTGGAAATTATATGATTTGTTCGTTACTTCTTACTCTTTTTCCGCACTTACTTCAAAAGGGCACAGCGTGTTGTTGATGATGATGGTGGTGAATTCTCCCTCTCTCCCTAATATATACTAAAAATCCTTCTGCATATTATTATTATTATTATACAAGGACAATTTGTCTTCTGTCCCCAATAAATACTAACAATCCTTCTAACATATATTTATATGTAATATTGCTATTTTATTATTATTGTTGGACAAGGGCTGAATTCTTTCCTCCCTCCACAATAAATAATAAAATCATTTCGCATATGTATTATGTTGCTGTTTTATGATTATTGGACAAGGGCTGAATTCTTTCCTGTCTCCACAATAAGTAATAAAATCATTTCGCATGCGTATTATTGTGGCTATTTTATTATAATTGGACAAGGACTGAATGAATTCTCCTTCTTTCCATCATAGATACTCAAAATCCTTCTGCATGTATATTATTATTGCTACTGTATTATCATTATTATAGGACAGGGACTGAATTCTCTCTCTTTCCATAATAATTACTAAAAAAAACCCTTTTGCATCTATATAATTATTGCTATTACATTATTGTTGGACCAGGATTGGATTCTCTCTCTCTCTCTCTCTCTCTCTCTCTCTCTCTCTCTCTCTCTCTCTCTCTCTCTCTCTCTCTCTCTCTCCCCACAAAATTGCTAAAATCATTCTGCCTATATTATTATTATTGGTGTTGTTAGCTCTTTGAGAATCCGGTGGCCTCAAAATCTAATCCACAGGGCTCTAGCCAGGCAGAAACTTCTTACGTTTTCTGCACTACTTAGCTTCAAAGGGAATAGCACTACATAGTCTTATTTTAGGATGATAACACACAAGGGCTGGCTTTCCCCCCCCCCCCGAGGTCCATAAACCACTCCTTCCGCACATTCCATTAATATTCCCATTTATTCCTAATTCTTGTTCTGTGCAGCTTTGCTTTGAAAAAAGACCCTGTACAGACAGGGACAGTCAACTACATTACTACGACCGTGGTTATTACCGTGGTCATCCATTCCACGGCTGGCTTTTTTTTTTCCTGCCCGGTGAAATCTACTTTATTGTTGTGATGATTCTTTTTAATTAATAGCGGTGGGGGGGAGCGGCGGGGGGGGGTAGGGAGCTCTTCCTTACCTGCCCGATTTCGTGATCACCATCTCGGTGCCCAGTTTGTGGAATTCGTCCCAGAGGTCTTTGGCTTCCAACGTGACTTTGGGGTCGTCTTCCACTTCCTCCTCCGGCTCCAAGCTTTTCAGCGACCGCAGATGGGCGGCTTGGTGGTGATGTCCGAGAGCCGAGACGTGCAAGCCGGCTTCGGCGGCGGCTCCAGCCAGGCTGGGATCCGCCAAGGGCTTGGTGAGGGCGGCGGGGGGCAGAGCCAGCGCCGGGAAGAAGGAAGGCTGGGCGGCCGCTAAGAAAGCAGACATGGGGAAGTCGGCTGGCCTGGGCGCGTGGAAGGGGTGGTAAGCCATCGCAGCCCCGGAGAACGCTGGATCTCTCATCGGGACATCCACAAAGCCAGGCGGGAAAAGCGAGGCCCCCCAGGCCGAGAGGGCTAGCGGCGGGAAGGAAGAAGCCGGCGGCCCGCTGAATTTCAGCCCGGCTTGCTTGGCGCTCAGCGGCGGAGGTCTAGTCAGTTTCAACCTACCGGCGCTTTCAGCCAGGCTGCCGTCTTCGCCTCCTTTCGGGGCTTGGCAGAGAGGGAGGGGGGGAGAAGAGGGGAGCACCGCAGAAGACGGGTGGGGAGCCCAGGCCCCCGCCACCACCACCACCACCCCTGGCGACTCCGACGATCGGAAGCCTCCGGACGGGTTGCCGGACGCCCGGAGGGGCTTCTTCTTCGCCGCCGCCAACGGGAGGCAGGCCGGCAGGGAAGGGACGCCCCCCCCCTTCCTTCGCTGAGATCTTCAAAAATCAAGAAAAATCAAGAAGATCCGGGGGGGTCCCCTCCCCCGCCACCGATTCCTCACGCCTCGGGATCTTGCAGCTTTTTTGATGGGGGGGGGTGGTTCTTTAATTTAAAAAGAAAAAAAGAAAGAAAAGCACCTCTCCAGACGAGCTTGCAAACTTGGGGGGCTTGCTTTGGGAGGGGGCAGTCGGGCAGGGCAGCGTCGTCGTCCCCCCCCCCCTCCCGGGCGCCTGCAGCCTGGAGAACAACTCCCGGCCGTTCCGAGAGAGAGAGAGAGAGAGAGACAGAGAGAGAAAGAGAGAGAGTGAGAGAGAGAGAAAGAGAAAGAGAGAGAGCCGAGTTGGATCTTGGAGGAATAAAGAGCGAGCGGTTCGTTCCGGGCTGGCACTCAGCTCTCGGGCCGGCTCTGCCTCTCAGCCTTTTCCAATCCAAAGCGAAAGCAAAGGGCGGATTCCTCGAGTCAAGAAGCGCGAGGCTCCGGCGTCGGATCGAGCCCGGCTCGGGGGGCGAAGAGGAGAGCCGGACGGTTCATCGCTCCGGCCGGGAGAACTCCGGGTGGAATGCTTCTCTTTTCCCCTGCTGGCTTCGCTCTGCAAAAAAAAAAAAAAAAAAAGGAAAGAAAGAAAGAAAAAAAAAAAAGCTGGGGGCTGTCTCGCGTGCGCCGCCTCGCTCCTCTCCCCGCTTCCTCCGCCTCTTTGCTCGCTCGCTCCGCTCGCTCCACCCGCCGCCCACCCGCGTCCCCCCCTCCTTTCCCTTCCCTTCCCTTCCCCTTCTTCCCTCCGCCGGCGCGTTTCCACCTCTCTTCCCTCTTTCTCTCCCCCCCCACCCCCCCCACTCTTAATGATTGTGGATTTTACGAAGCGCAGACCAATTGTGGAAGCCCAGAGGCGTGGTTTTGACAGGTTGGGCCCATCTGCGGGGGGGGGAGGGAGGGAGGGGGGAGGCAGAATTAAAAAAAATAAAATAAAAAAGGCAGAAAAGAAAGCGGTTTGCTGCAGGGGGGGGAAGGAAAGAAGGAGGAAGGAGGAGGAGGGAGAGAAGGAGAGAGCGAGCGAGCGAGGAAGACTTGGGCGAAGGTGTCGGGAAAACTCTGGCCAGAAAGCAAACATGTCAACAGAATAAAATATTAACCGAGGCTGGAGGCCTTATAGGAGGCCTCCCCACGCCGGACCGGGGTTCCCGGGCGGCAGGATCCTGGCTCACCGAGCGGGAGGGAAGCTTCCCCGGAGCTGCTACCAAAGGCTGTCCGAAGCTGCCCGGGCAGCCAGCAAGGCAGCAAGCGCCCCGCCGCCGCCCAACGCGGCGGACCGCAGCCTTTAAGAACGGCATCCTGGAGCGAAAGGCAGAAGATTGGCGTCCCGGGGGTGGAGGTGTGGGTGGAGGGATGGGGGGGGGGCTAGGGGGTTGCACGAGGGAGGGGTCAGGGACAAGAGACGAGGCTGACCCACGGGGGCGTCCTAGTTCCACGAAGCAGGAGTTAAAGGAAGGCCAATAAGCCCCCTTCCCCCCCCTTTCCCAAGACCTTTAAACACGCGGGCGTTTTGAGGGCCGGTGAGAACACGACGCCGGGTTAAAACCTCGGATAAGGTTATTTCTCCCCCTTTTTCCAAGCGCCTTCGGCCCCGGTGCGCCCCAGCCTCGTTGCAACCCCAAGCCCGCCGCGTCTTCCTCGGATTTCCCCCTTCGCACGTCTGCTTCCCTCTCACACACCCCTTCTCTCGCTTCCTCCCCTTCGGCCCGGCGCCCTAAGGCTTAACGCTCCAAGGAGGCGCGTTTGGACCGGGCAAGAGGTTTTTGGGGGGGGTGGGGGGGTGGGAAGAGCTGATCTGGTGCCCGGTTTTGCCCCAAACTTGCAAAGAACTCAGGCCGCCGGTGTCAAGTCCGCAAGTAAATAATCTTGCCCGCCAGGGTGTTCTCTTTGCCCAGTCAAGACGGAGGGATGTAGTATCTATCCCTGGGCGAAGATTGAGCGGACGCTGCCCCGAAAAGCTTGCAGCGCCCCAGTTATAAGAGACGCCGCTTCCCTCCCGAGTCCCCGGAGCCGGTTAGTTTTTTACCCTGCGGGAATAAAACCCTTTACCTTGGGGTAAAGAAGCCTGCTAGGGAGCAGGCTGGGTGTAAACCGAAAGCCTCGGCCAAGCCAGCCCCTCGCCCTTACTCGGGAGTAAATGCCAACTTCGAGAAAAGCGGCGCTTCCAACTTCGCGCAGCAATTTCGGGTCTCTGTCTTAGAGCAGCGCCGGGTCCAGCCCGAGCCCCAAGCGAGGCGCACAGACACCCCCGCCGCCCAGTTTGAAGGTGCGTGAGTGGGGGGGGGGAGGGACGAAAGAGAGAACCGGGGATCGAGCGGGTAGAATCCTTTGAATCAGTCCTGTCGGAGGGGGCTCTTTCGTCCTATCTCCCCCCCGCCCTCGGCGAGAGTTGGAGGCTAAGGCGCTGGCTCCTTCGGTCGAGACGCACTTAGGAAGGAAGGAAGGAAGGAAGGAAGGAAGGAAGGAAGGAAGGAAGGAAGGAAGGAAGGAAGGAAGGAAGGAAGAGCTGAGTGAAAAAACAGGGAAGGAAGGAAGAAAGAAAGGAAGGAAGGAAGAAAGAGCTGAGTGGAAAAACAGGGAAAGAAGGAAGGAAGGAAGGAAGGAAGGAAGGAAGGAAGGAAGGAAGGAAGGAAGGAAGGAAGGAAGGAAGAGCTGAGTGAAAAAACAGGGAAGGAAGGAAGGAAGGAAGGAAGGAAGGAAGGAAGGAAGGAAGCTGAGTGGAAAAACCAGGAAGGAAGGGGAGAAAGGAAAGAAAGAAAGAAAGAAAGAAAGAAAGAGAAAGAAAGAAAGAAAGAAAGAAAGAAAGAAAGAAAGAAAGAAAGAAAGAAAGAAAGAAAGAGCTGAGTGGAAAAAACAGGGAAGGAAGGAAGGAAAGATAGAAAGAAAGCTGAGTGGAAAAACAGGGAAGGAAGGAAGGAAGGAAGGAAGGAAGGAAGGAAGGAAGGAAGGAAGGAAGGAAGGAAGGAAAGGAGCTGAGTGGAAAACCGGGTTGGAAGGAAGGAAGGAAGGAAGGAAGGAAGGAAGGAAGGAAGGAAGGAAGGAAGGAAGGAAGGAAGGATAAAGCCGCGCCGCAGCTGAAAGTAGGGCCCACTCCGAGGCGCAGAAATGAATGGATTTCCGTGTCCCCCCCCTCCAACGAGGCTCAGGGCGGGGGATTAGCTGCAAGGCGATCCGCGTGGCTTTCTTCTCTCAACCTGGAATCTCGGATCGCCGGAGCGGAGGAAGGACCTAGGGAGACTCGGAGCATCGCCGCTTTAAGAGCCTCTTTGCGACGCCCAGCCGGACTGGCGAACGAACCTCCGACCCCAGCCAGCCACGCCGAGCGCCGGGCTCAGCAGGCCCTGCCAGACGCGGCGGCCTTCGGTGAGTGACAACAGCCGAGAGCCGTCGGGCACCCGCGGGAGAGATTTCCAGGGGTTCACCCGAGGCCCCGAAAGGGGGAATAATAATAATAATAATAATAATAATAATAATAATAATAATAATAATAATAATAATAATAATAATAATAATAAACCTGCAGAAGAAGGGGTAGAGGAAATACTGGGGTAGACCCGCGTTTGGTACGTGTGAACGCAGCCGCGCTTCCAGTCCGAGTTGCAGCCTTGATCTTCTCCGGGTTGCTTGCCTCCCCTCCCCCCCCCCACATCGCGCAGGGGGTCCCATCAAAGGCTTTGGGATCTGGCCCAGGGAGTTTGGCCAAGAGATTCCCTCAGCCCCGCCGCTTAGTAGTTGCAGGAGGAGAAAAACTGAAACGCGAACGTGGGAAAAGATGCGGGACTTTTGCCCCCACTTTACCCCGGCGCCTCCGAACCGAGCGGGATCTCGAAACGGGGGCCTCGGATTAAGCTAGGACGCCCGACTTCACTGCGCGAAGTCTGGGGAGGCTCTGCGTAAAAGCTGAGCGAGCAGAAGAAAACGGCCGTGCTCAAACTCCCGTAAACACGGGATAGGGTCCCGCTGGCTAATGTTCCGACGAGACGAAGAAGCCGGTTATTGAATGATCTCAGATGTGTGTGTGTGTGGGGGGGGTAGCTAATCAACTGCACCAGAAAGGAAACGAACGGGATGGATTGCAGCTGTCCTAGCGCTCCCCCCACCCCTCAGATAAATAAGCCTAAGGCAAACCAAGTTCGGCGTATTGAATTAAACGCAGTCCTGGGGCTTTTTGCTCATCCTAGCTTGGCCGGTTGTGGGAAAACAGCCAGCCCCCGCGGTGGGAATTGAATTTTTCGCAAAATTGTTGCGCCAGAGAACTAGATCGTGTAATATATATATTTAAAAAAAATGGAATGCGTGTATAAATTCATCCCTTATGGCTCAAAGTTGGTTAACTTAAAAGTCCCAAGCCACTCAGAATCAAGCCCGTTCAAACGCTCCGAAATGGCTTGGCTTAAACTCGGAGGAGATATGTTACAGAGTCCTTAGGACGGATGTTGAAATGCGTAGCTATGATCTGATCACTGTTGAAAGAGCAAACGGTGCAGGTGCTTTGATCTTGCCTGTAAACTGAACGGCTCTGTTTGCCAACGCTCCTCGCTGCTTTTCCCGGGGAAGCAGAATTCATTGGGTTGGGGATGGAGGGGCAGAGACAGCGAGAAAGAGAGAGAGAGAGAGAGAGGAGAGAAAGAAAGAGAGAGAAAGAGGGAGGGAAAGAGAGAGAGAAAGAGAAAGAGAGAGAGAAAGAGAGAGAGAGAAAGAGAAAGAGAAAGAGAGAGAGAGACGGGGTAGGGAAGGGAGAGAGAGAGAGAGAGAGACTGGGGGGGGGTAAGGAAGGGAGAAAGAGAGAGAAAGAGAGAGACGAGATGGCGATCGGTTTGCAAAAGCCGGTTTTGTTTAGATAGAGATTATTGGGGAGGGGGCGGGTGGGGGTCGAAGGAGAAGACAGCAGCGGCCTCTCTCTTCTCCTGCCCGCCCTTCTGCCCCCCCCGCCCGCCCGCCCACTCCCCAGATAGCCCCAGACGCCTCTAGAGGAGCCGGAGGTCGCCCCCGCCCTTCGCATTTGTCTTGATTGCAAAGAAGGGGGTGGGGGGGTGGAGAAGGGGTGAGTCAACAGCCCCGTGGCGCCAGGAGCTTGAAAGAAGCCCGGTGTGTGTGGGGGGGGACCCAGCGAGGCAGGTGCGTGGGGATGCGCGGATGGGTGTCGGAGGGGCATCTTCCAACGGGCCTTTGCCACAAGACCCCCTCCCTCCCCGCCTATTGACGTCTTTCTTCCTGGAAGTGGGAAGGGGCGTAGAAGCGCCCTCTCCCCATTCCAATAGGCACTGGGAGGCACTTGCGCGGTCCTTTCCGGAGCTGGGTGATGGATCCGCTCCCCCCCCTCCAGCTCACCCCTAGGTGGCTGCCTCTAATCAGCTTCAGAGAAAGACCGGAGGAGGGGAGGGGAGGGGAGGGGAGAGGAGAGGCTGGGCGTGTCTCAAGCGGGGGGGGGGGAGGAGTAGCCACGCCTTCCTCACTGCCCCCCCCTTTCTTCTCACCCTCTTACAAGAATTTCTTCCCATTTCGAATTGGCAGACTGGAGCCAATCAGAACCGCTCCCTGGCCTAGCACATTTATACCCTTCCCCACATTACAGGTGGTCCTCGGCTTACAACGATTCACGGAGTGGGCCCGTTTGAAGTTACTACAACACTGGGAAAAATGTGACTTACGATCGATCGGATTGTTCTTCACACTTACGACCGTTGTAGCATCCTTGCAAGGTCACGTGATCGAAATTCAGAGGCTTGACAACTGACTCGTATTTATGACGGTTGCAGTCCCGGGCTCACGCGATCAAACGATCGTGTTACTAACTGAACAATGCCAGTGATTCACTTAACGCCTGTGGCGTGAAAGGTCCCCAAAATGGAGCAAAACTCATTTAACAACTGTGTTGCTCAGCAGTGGAAATTTTGGACATAGTTGCCCTGCACAGGGACAACCATGAACCAGTGGAACGGCTTGCCACCAGAAGTTGTGTGGGTGCGTTATCGCTGGAGCTTTTTAAGAAGAGACTGGACTGTCAACTTGTCTGAAATGGTATAGGGGGTCTCCTGCTTGAGCTGGGGGTTGGACTACATGACCTCCAAGGTCCCTTCCAGCTCTATTCCGATTGATTGGCGGTAGTACCAAAAAGAACTTGGCTAACTGCAGTTAGAGTGCAGTACTGCAGTCCACTTTAGCTGACTGTGTTCAGCAGGTCAGCGGTTCAAATCTCACCGGCTCAAGGTTGACTCAGCCTTCCATCCTTCCGGGGTAGGTAAAATGAGGACCCAGATTGTTGGGGGCAATGTAAATATATATATACACATTGCTTACTGGTGTACATCGCTTAGAGAGTGCTTGCACTTAAAGCGGTATATAAGTCTCATAAATAAATAAATAAACCTCAAGAAGTTTGGGAAGGGGAATGGTTGGAAGGAGGACCACTAAGGGATCCTTCCAAGGCTAGAGGCTGGGATGGGAAACTGAGCAAGCCTTTTCAAAGATGTTTGCAAGGGTTTTCATTTGCTTAGCATTGCAGTTTAAACCTGATTTTTATATGTCCTTTGATCTCGATTGGGAGGTGGACAGAGTGGGTTGAAAAAGGAGCCACTATGGAAATAGTTTAGATAAATCAATCAATTAAAAAAAACAACAACAAGACACCCCTTTTTCTATTGTTACCGAAATGATGTCCATTGCAATCCAGAAGTTTTTCACACTTTTCGGTTTGTGTTTCCTTTCGTTTGGTTTCACTATCATCTCCCAGAAGAATTTAAGCTCTTTTAATACAGAGGCGCTCTTAATACAGAGATTTTAATTGTATTGAAATTGACCTTATGGGAGGTAAGAATTTCTCTTGGCTTTAGCTAAATAAAGTATTATTTTAGGATTCTTTCCTGCCCAGCCCAGAATTTGGGATGTGCAATTCTACAAGCTGAAGAAATAAATAAATGATTAACTAGCAATGAAAAGATAAGGTTTAAGAAATATAATAAAAGCTTTGGCCCTATTTTTAGGGGCGATGGGATCCTTCTCCTGAGTTATATAATTATAACCATGATTGAGATTTATAGAGAGCTGCTCTATAAGAATAATTGATCAGTGGAACAGCCTGCCTCAGAAGCAGTAAATGCTCCAACACTGGAAGTTTTTAAGAAGAGACTGGACAGCCATTTGTCCGAAATGGTGTAGGGTTTCCTGCCAGAGCAGGGGGTTGGACTAGATGACCTCCAAGGTCCCTTCCAACTTTACTATTATTATTATTATAAGCCTTTAAGCAAGACTTCCTCCAAGTGAACAAGTAGAGACTCACAAACAACTACACACCCTCAATGTTAGATTGTGTTAACTTGATCACTCTGCCTGGAGTAAAATTAAAGTTCCTGATCCCTGGAATTGGTTTTAACCCAGGCAGAAGAGAGTTCCAGACCAGGTTTTTTATTACACTTTTAGCAGAAGCCCCATCTTTTAAAAGTTCTTTATAATCATAGTTTCTGCTGCCATAACGAAAATGCAGTTTTGAGCAACAGTTCACCCTTCTAACCTTATACAGGTCATCCTCAACTTAGGACCACAATGGAGCCCCAAATTTGTGTTGTTGCGCGAGTCGTTCAGTGAGCTTTGCCCCATTTTACGACCTTTCTCGCACAGTTGCTAAGTGGATCACTGCAGTTGTTAGTACCATGGTTCTTAAGTAAATCTTAATTGATTTTGCTTGTCAGAAGGTCACAAAAGGGGATCACATGACCCGGGGACAATGCGACCGTCGTAAATGTGAGTCAGTTGCCAAGCGTCTGAATTTTGATCACGTGACCACGGGGAGGCTGCAATGGTCGGAAGTGTGAAAAAAACGGTCCTAAGTCCATTTTTTCAGTGGCGTTGTAACTTTGAACAGTCACTAAATGAACTGTCATAAGTCGAGGACTATCTGTATCCTCTTAAAATGTTCAGCGCCAGAAATTTTCCAGGGATCAACTTGGAAGTTTTGAGGCCAAGGGATCTACTGTGGCTTCCAGGAATGATCCAAGACTTTGTGTTGTTTTGACACGCATTGGCATTGTGTGCCCACTAAGGGCAGACCCCAAATAAATAACACATTGTGGCTGGGTGGGGTGCCATGGTTTACACAGTACTCTTTAACCCATGGGGTGGTTTAGCTGATCTTGAGTTAGCCATTCTCCCTGGGTAATTAAAGTTGTGATTAAGCCAGTTATGAATCTAGCTAGATTGTGTTATCCTCCCGGCACCCAGTTCCTAAGAGGTGAGAAAGCTGTTTACACAATGGAATCTGTGTCCATTAATTTTATTAGAGATATTGTCTGTCTGTCTGTCTATCATCCCTTATTCCTCTCTCTCTCTCTCTCTCTCTCTCTCTCTCTTATCTATCTACTCTTTTTCTCTATCATCTCTCTCTCTATCTCAGGGGTAGTCAACCTTGGCTCTTTTATGACTCATGGACTTCATGCTGGCTCAGGAATTCTGGGAGTTGAAGTCCACGAATCATAAAAGAGCCAAGGTTGACAACCCCTGCTCTATCTCTGTCTGTCTTGACTGTCTATCTGTCTTTTTTCTCTATCGTGTCTCTCTCTACCTCTATCTCTGCATCTCTCTAATAGATTCAAAACTTCCTAGGATTAACCTAATAACGCTAGGAATATTTTATCAACCTTGGCTGCTAAAAAAAAAAAAAATGGGGAGAGATTAGTTTTGGCTGCCGAAAATCAAACAGCAGCTGAAAAACCCCTTTCAAACAAACAAAAGTTATTAAAAAGCATCAGTCTTTCCTGAACGGCAGCTCATTCCACGCTGGATGGAATGGAGAACGAATGGACAATATAAATTGGGATGAGAGACCACTAGGAAATCTTACCCGTTTCTACGTTAGGGAGATGAGAGGTCATTCGTTGGGAGAATGGCTAAGGCACTCCCCAGTATCGTGGCTTGTTAAGTCGGCTTTGTTGCGGTAAACTCAGTCCTTATAGAAGGCAATCCGGGGTCCGACCTGTGAACACGGTTGCTGTGGTTGATGAATCAAAGAACCAAGGTTAAAAGAAACCGTGATTGGTTGCTGCAGGTACGGCGAGAATTTGAGGAGGGGGGCTTTCTGACGACTGATTCTTGGCGACTCCTTTCTGTCCAGATGGGGGAGCAGCGGGCTTGGTAGCAGCCTGGCTGACTTTCTTTGTTTGATGGTGGTTTGTTTCTTACCCGCGTGTGAACGCGCCCACCAGGAGAAATGCAGAGCGGGCGGGGAAAACGAGGCGCAGAGTTTTCCCCGCTTCCTCTCGTCGTTTTCGGCTCTCCGCTATTCGGGGACCCCCACAAGTAGCGCGCCTGGATGGGTCATCTGTTTGGCGTGTTGGTGCGTCTTCACGGCCTCGCCCCATCCAGGGTCTACTCAGAACAAGGAAGTTGGTGGGCTGCAAAGAGCTAAACTAGAGCTAAAGATTATGGAGACTCTGCCCCAAAACGCCAGACGGAGGTGGTGAATATTAAGAACCCACTTTGATCGACTGGTTAAGGTACCAGGTTGAAACTGGGAGACTGTAAGTTCTAGTTCTGTCTTTCGCCCCCGAAAGCCGCCGATTGGGTGACTTTGAGCCAACCGCCTGGAGAGGGAGAGTTCTAGTCCCGCCTTAAGACATCAAAAGTGGCTGGGTGACTTTGCGCCATTCACCAGGAGACAGGGAGTTCTAGTCCCGTCTTAGGCAACGAAAGCCGACCGACCGGGTGACTTTGGGCCAGTCCCTCCCTCTCAGCCCAATTCCCCTCACAAGATGGTTGTTGTGCGGGAAAATAGGAGGGGGAAGGCTGGTTGGAGATGTTCGCCACCTGGAGTTATTTGCAAAATAATAAAGGCGAGATAAAAATATATAAGCAAATGGTGCTGCCTCTTTATTTTTAACAAGTCACAAGCATTCATTTAACTCGATTCTTCCATGCCCTCCCTTTCCACTTCCTTCCTTCCTTCCTTCCTTCCTTCCTTCCTTCCTTCCTTCCTTCCTTCCTTCCTCCTCACTTCATCCCTCCCTCCCTTTTCCTTCCTTCCTTCCTCCCTCCTTCCCTCCCTCCTTTCCCACTTTTTTCCTTCCTTCCTTCATCCTTCCTCACTTCATCCTTCTCTCCCTTTTCCTTCCTCCCTTCCTACTTCTTTCCTTCTTTCCTTCCTTCATCCTTCTTCCCTTCCTCCCTCCCACCCTTCCCTCCCTCCCTCCCTTTTCCTCCCTCCCTCCCTTCCTTCCCACTTCTTTCCTTCCATCATCCTTCCTCACTTCATCCTTCCCTCCCTCCCTCCCTCCCTTTCCTTCCTTCCTTTCTTCCTTCCTTCCTCCCTCCCTTTCCTTCCTTTCTTCCTCCCTCCCTCCCTCCTTTCCTTCCTTCCTTCCTTCCTTCCTTCCTTCCTTCCTTCCTTCCTTCCTTCCTTCCTTCCTCCCTCCCTTGCCATTGATGAGATTGCCCCACCCGCCCCCACCAATACCCAGCTTGATTTACACCATTGGGATTGGATCGCGAGGGGGGGGGAAGAGAAACATCCCTCCGCAAATAACGTTCAGCCCCCAAGGACATTCTCGGATCTGAATATATATATATATATATATATATATATATATATATATATCTATATATATATATATATATATATATATATATATATATATATATATATATATATATATAACACACACACACACACATATATATATATATATATTATATATATATATATATATATATATAATATATATATATATATATATATATATATTGCTGCTCGAAGCACGAAGCTGAAAAACACCAGCCTGAAGATGACGAATGGGACTTCGTCGAAACGTTGCCAAGACACTTCCAATTTTACGCGGGAGAAAACCCGAACAACCAAAGACCTACAAATATATATATATATATATATATAAGCCATTAGAGTTGAGGACGCGAGGTTTAGCTGCGCGGTGACCCCTCTCTCCCCCTCTCTCCCACTCCCCGTTTTCCACTAAGGCGCCCCTTCCCCTCCCAGTTTTTTAGCTGGGCTGGGATAAAAGAAGAGATCTTGAGAAACGAACCGGAAAGCAGCGCCTTCGCGTTTCCTTGCAATTTTAAATCCCGAGGACATCTTTTTACGGAAGGAGGAGTTCAACCCGAATAAAAACTATTCCCACTTTCTGGCTCAGCTAGAGAAAATTAGCTTTCCCTGGACTTCATCCTTCTCTGGAATTCCTATTTATTTATTTATTTATTTATTTATTTATTTATTTATTTATTTATTTATTTATTTATTTATTTATTTATTTATCTATCTATCTATCTATCTATTTATTTATTTATTTATCTATCTATTTATTTATTTATCTATTTATTTATTTATTTATTTATTTATTTATTTATTTTGGTCTGCGTCTCTCCCACACCCCCTCCCCGCCCCCAAATCCATCCATTGAACCCGTTCAGGTCAAAATGGAGACTAAAACATATGAAGAACGCCCGCAGGACCTGGGTTTGGCTACTACTCTAAGGAAAAGAAATAGGGGAGACATGATAGCAGTCTTCCGGTATCTGAGGGGCTGCCACAAAGAAGAGGGGGGCAGGTTGTTCACCAGAGCACCAGAGGGAAAGACGAGAAACAAGGGTTGGAAACTGGTCAAGGAGAGAAGCAACCTAGAATTAAGGAGAAACTTCCTGACAGTGAGGACAATTAACCCGTGGAACAGCCTGCCTCCAGAAATTGTGGGCGCTCCATCACTGGAGATTTTTAAGAAGAGACTGGACAATCACCCGTCTGAGATGGTATAGGTCCTCCTGCTTGAGCGGGAAGCTGGAGTAGAAGATCTCCAAGGTCCTTTCCAGCTTCTATTCTGTTCTGTTCTGTTCTGCTCTGCTCTGCTCTGCTCTGTTCTATTTTTCCATTCCATGCCATTGCATACTCTACTCTACTCTACCCTACCCTACCCTACCCCACCCCACCCCACCCTACCCTACCCTACCCTACCCTACCCTACCCTACTCTACTCTATTCTATTCTATTCTATTCTATTCTATTCTATTCTATTCTATTCTATTCTATTCTATTCTATTCTTCCATTCCATGCCATTGCATATTCTACTCTACTCTACTCTATACTCTACCCTACCCTACCCTATTCTATTCTATTCTATTCTATTCTTCCATTCCATTCCGTGCCATTGCATATTCTATACTCTACTCTACTCTACTCTACTCTATTCTTCCATTCCATGCCATTGCATATTCTACTCTACTCTACTCTATTCTTCCATTCCATGCCCTTGCACATTCTACTCTACTCTACTCTACTCTACTCTACTCTACTCTACTCTACTCTACTCTACTCTACTCTACTCTACTCCACTCCACTCCACTCCACTCCACTCCATTCCATTAAGATTTTAAGGTAACTCTGAATACAGGCTCGGCGGAAGCGCCTTTTGGGGTGGGGAGTGAGGGAGGGAGATTGGTTCCTGGGTCCATATCGTGAGGATAGGACCCCCAGGACACACACACACACACACACAACCGCAAGTTGAAGTGAGTGGTGTGTGGAGGTGGCTGGAGAGAGCAATTCAGAGGAGCTGCAGGTTGTGCCCCTCCATCCCCAACAGGGCGCCCGCGCGCCAGCTGTCGAACCAGTTGTCAAACAAGGGCTGTAAAAACGGAATAAAAGAATTAAAAGGAAAAAAGGAAATTCAGACCAGGAGAATCCCCTTAGGGGCCTCTCCCGTGGGAAAGAATGTTCCCCTTAGTTTGGGGACTAAAATCACGACCTAAATGGGGCTGTGGCAAAAATTGAATTGTTCGTCAGATCTCTCTCTCTCTCTCTGTGTGTGTGTGTGTGTGTGTGTGTGCACGCGTGTGTAATTTATTGTGGTAATAAATTCTCTCCTCTCTCTCTCTCTTTCTCCTTCCTCTCTTTCTGTCTCTCTCCCTCCTGCTTTCGCTCTTCCCCTCTCTCTTTTTTCTCTTTCTCCCTCCTTCTCTTTCTCTGTCTCCCCCTTCCCCTCTTCTTCCCTCTCCTTCCTTCCTTCCTTCCTTCCTTCATTCTCCCTCTCTTTCTCCCTCCTCTCTTTCTTTCCTTCCTTCCTTTTTC